>NC_086452.1:209368940-209712690 GCF_028390025.1 Pseudophryne corroboree
CAGTGCCACTCCTAGATGGGCCAGGTGTTTGTGTCGGCCACTAGGGTCGCTTAGCTTACTCACACAGCTACCTCATTGCGCCTCTTTTTTTCTTCTTTGCGTCATGTGCTGTTTGGGGAGTGTTTTTTGGAAGGGCCATCCTGCGTGACACTGCAGTGCCACTCCTAGATGGGCCAGGTGTTTGTGTCGGCCACTAGGGTTGCTGAGCTTACTCACACAGCTACCTCATTGCGCCTCTTTTTTTCTTCTTTGCGTCATGTGCTGTTTGGGGAGTGTTTTTTGGAAGGGCCATCCTGCGTGACACTGCAGTGCCACTCCTAGATGGGCCAGGTGTTTGTGTCGGCCACTAGGGTCGCTTAGCTTACTCACACAGCTACCTCATTGCGCCTCTTTTTTTCTTCTTTGCATCATGTGCTGTTTGGGGAGTGTTTTTTGGAAGGGCCATCCTGCGTGACACTGCAGTGCCACTCCTAGATGGGCCAGGTGTTTGTGTCGGCCACTAGGGTCGCTTAGCTTACTCACACAGCTACCTCATTGCGCCTCTTTTTTTCTTCTTTGCGTCATGTGCTGTTTGGGGAGTGTTTTTTGGAAGGGCCATCCTGCGTGACACTGCAGTGCCACTCCTAGATGGGCCAGGTGTTTGTGTCGGCCACTAGGGTCGCTTAGCTTACTCACACAGCTACCTCATTGCGCCTCTTTTTTTCTTCTTTGCGTCATGTGCTGTTTGGGGAGTGTTTTTTGGAAGGGCCATCCTGCGTGACACTGCAGTGCCACTCCTAGATGGGCCAGGTGTTTGTGTCGGCCACTAGGGTCGCTTAGCTTACTCACACAGCTACCTCATTGCGCCTCTTTTTTTCTTCTTTGCGTCATGTGCTGTTTGGGGAGTGTTTTTTGGAAGGGCCATCCTGCGTGACACTGCAGTGCCACTCCTAGATGGGCCAGGTGTTTGTGTCGGCCACTAGGGTCGCTTAACTTACTCACACAGCTACCTCATTGCGCCTCTTTTTTTCTTCTTTGCGTCATGTGCTGTTTGGGGAGTGTTTTTTGGAAGGGCCATCCTGCGTGACACTGCAGTGCCACTCCTAGATGGGCCAGGTGTTTGTGTCGGCCACTAGGGTCGCTTAGCTTACTCACACAGCTACCTCATTGCGCCTCTTTTTTTCTTCTTTGCGTCATGTGCTGTTTGGGGAGTGTTTTTTGGAAGGGCCATCCTGCGTGACACTGCAGTGCCACTCCTAGATGGGCCAGGTGTTTGTGTCGGCCACTAGGGTCGCTTAGCTTACTCACACAGCTACCTCATTGCGAGTCTTTTTTTCTTCTTTGCGTCATGTGCTGTTTGGGGAGTGTTTTTTGGAAGGGCCATCCTGCGTGACACTGCAGTGCCACTCCTAGATGGGCTAGGTGTTTGTGTCGGCCACTAGGGTCGCTGAGCTTACTCACACAGCTACCTCATTGCACCTCTTTTTTTCTTCTTTGCGTCATGTGCTGTTTGGGGAGTGTTTTTTGGAAGGGCCATCCTGCATGACACTGCAGTGCCACTCCTAGATGGGCCAGGTGTTTGTGTCGGCCACTAGGGTCGCTTAGCTTAGTCATCCAGCGACCTCAGTGCAAATTTTAGGACTAAAAATAATATTGTGAGGTGTGAGGTATTCAGAATAGACTGAAAATGAGTGGAAATTATGGTTTTTGAGGTTAATAATACTTTGGGATCAAAATGACCCCCAAATTCTATGATTTAAGCTGTTTTTTAGTGTTTTTTGAAAAAAAACACCCGAATCCAAAACACACCCGAATCCGACAAAAAAAATTCGGTGAGGTTTTGCCAAAACGCGGTCGAACCCAAAACACGGCCGCGGAACCGAACCCAAAACCAAAACACAAAACCCGAAAAATTTCAAGTGCACATCTCTAGTTTAAACAGCTATCTGCATTGCAGTGTAAATATAAAGCTGTCCAACAATTATGGGCTACATGCAAAAGCAGACAGTATTAAAGTTGCATAACTAAATCAATAAATGTATATGCACCCCTTGCCTACAACATAGTTTGTCCAGTTACACAGTTAATTTGGGTACACATGATGCAATTATCGGGCCAATCAGCCTATAATTGTATCAAGCAGATAATTTGAAGCCGTCTATAGATGGATTCATATGCTCCTGCAAAGATTAGAGGCCCTCATTCCGAGTTGATCGGTCGCAAGGCGAATTTAGCAGAGTTACACACGCTAAGCCGCCGCCTACTGGGAGTGAATCTTAGCTTCTTAAAATTGCGACCGATGTATTCGCAATATTGCGATTACTAACTACTTAGCAGTTTCAGAGTAGCTTCAGACTTACTCTGCCTGTGCGATCAGTTCAGTGCTTGTCGTTCCTGGTTGACGTCACAAACACACCCAGCGTTCGCCCAGGCACTCCCACCGTTTCTTCGGCCACTCCTGCGTTTTTTCCGGAAACGGTAGCGTTTTCAGCCACACGCCCCTGAAACGCCGTGTTTCCGCCCAGTAACACCCATTTCCTGTCAATCACATTACGATCGCCGGAGCGATGAAAAAGCCGTGAGTAAAATTACTTTCTACATAGCAAAGTTACTTGGCGCAGTCGCAGTGCGAACATTGCGCATGCGTACTAAGCGGATTTTCATTGCGATGCGATGAAAAATAACGAGCGAACAACTCGGAATGACCCCCCGAATCTGATGAACTGCACACATTATCTCGTTCCCGACCTCCCGATCCCATTGAAGACATCTGAAGACATCGGGGGCCATTCCGAGTTGTTCGCTATCTGCTTTCGGTTGCAGCACGTCGATTAGGTAAAAAAGCGTCATTTCTGCGCATGCATATGGTGCGCAGTGCGCACGCGCGACGTACTTTCACACAAGTCTATGCAGATTCACACAAGGTCTATCTACGCTTTTCAGTCGCACTGCTGGCCGCAGAGTGATTGACAGGAAGTGGGTGTTTATAAGTGGTAACTGGCCGTTTTCGGGGAGTGTGTGTAAAAATGCAGGCGTGCCCGATAAAAACGCAGAAGTGGCTGGGGAAACGGGGGAGTGGCTGGCCGAACGCAGGGCGTGTTTGTGACGTCAAAACAGGAACTAAACAGACTGAAGTGATCGCTAGCTAGGAGTAATAAGCCCTACACACTGTCTGACAATCTTCAAAGTTATGAACGATCTCGTTCATTGTTGAACGAGATACCGTTCATATCTTTGAGTGTGGAGTCACCAGCGATGAACGATGCGCGGCCCCGCGCTCGTTCATCGCTGGTGCTCCGTCGGCTGTGCATGCAGGCCAATATGGACGATCTCGTCCATATTTGCCTGCACTTGTATGGAGCCGGGTGACGGGGGGAGTGAAGAAACTTCACTCCTCCCGTCACTGCCCCCCTGCCGACGGGTCGCCCGGTCGGGCAGCTCGGCGGCGGATCGCCGTGTCTGTAGGGCCCATTAGTCTCGAGCTACTCTGAAACTGCACAATCTTTTTTTGTAGCAATGCTGCGATCCTTTCGTTCGCACTTCTGCTAAGCTAAGATACACTCCCAGAGGGCGGCGGCCTAGCGTTTGCACTGCTGCGAAAAGCAGCTAGCGAGCGATCAACTCGGAATGAGGGCCATCATGCGCTGAGCTAAAAATTGCTCACTGTGTATAGGACGGTGCACACCAATCTGATATCAGTGGCGGTTCTTGCCACGGGCAAGCAGGACTTTTGCCCGGGGCGCCGCCTTCCGGAGGGCGCTGGCGCCTTCCGGAGGGCGCTGGCGCCTTCCGGAGGGCGCCGCACCGTGGCAAGATCCGCCACTGCTGCCCGCTGTGTCCCCCGTCCACCTCCGCTGCCGTCCCCGTCCTCGGCGCCTCCTGTGAAGGGAACTAGACGCTATGCGTCTAGTTTCCCTTCGTGGAGAGTAACTGCTGAGCGGTGCGCGATGACGTCATCGCGCACCGCACAGCAAAGGTCCTCTCCACGAAGGGAACTAGACGCATAGCGTCTAGTTTCTCTTCGTGGAGAGGACCTTTTGCTGTGCGGTGCGCGATGACGTCATCGCGCACCGCTCAGCATTCAAGCGGCGCTTTCAATGTACAGGGGGCGTGACTCACCACGCCCCCTGTATTAGGCCACGCCCCTTTCCTGCCCGGGGCGCTCTGCGCCCTTGAACCGGCCCTGTCTGATATCGTGGGTCAGAGCGTTTATTGGGCATGCAGGATTTATCTGCAGGTGTGTAACTGGCTTTACTACTTTTTGTAATTTTTGCTTTACTCTCACAATCAGCCCCATTATGCTAAAATATAATCACCTAAAATAAAAAGATCACTTTAATCACTGGGTTCTAGCATTCTAACTGCAGCTCGTGTATTTTTCCTTATTCTTTTTACCTTGACCCTCTTAAAATAATTATGTTTGATTTACAATAATGCGTTAACCACAAAGTCTAAAGCTATTAAAGATGATTAATCTGACCCCACAGAATTTGACCCCAAAGCTAAGGGTTTTTTCATTAGCAGGTAGGAACAGTGTTATTTCAACAGTTTAGTTGAAGGGGTCGGACATGAAAGCTTTCAGGAAAAATACTTTCATGAGATGCTTTGTCCCACTTAAAAGAGAGATCAGAAAGGCAGAGAGACATGTGACGGGGCCATTAGAGAGTGAGAGAGAGGATGAATGCCAGATTGTGAAGTGCTGCGTTATAAGGGACCCTAGAGACCAGCTGCCAGGAAATCAGACATCTGTATGTGCATCTCATCCACCACGTTTGGTCTGAGGACTGCGATCTGTACCAAACAAGACAGCAAAGGTGAAAGTGGCAGGACATCTCATTCCATCTCCATGGCAACCCCCGCCCCTGATGGAAAAGCACAATAAAGAAAAAATCTACAAGAAAAACTGAAAAAGAAACATCTTTGGGAGGGAAATCAGTTCATCTGGCCTCGGGGGAAGCAAAGAGGATGTGCTCTGAGAAGGATCCTGACATCTGGAGCACTTTTTGACTCTTTGAAATAAAAGGACGTCTAAGCAGAGGTATTTTCCTTCCCTGGATGCAGACTTAGGACATATTGTACCTCCTGAATTATGCATGACACTTGCTGCTTGAAGTCTGGATTCTAAGTGAAAGCTGTAGCCACAGATTAGGATCTGCAGTGCCAGAGCATAGGGTCATTAACGTAGCAGCCGCCACTGTGCTTGATACATTTTGACATGTCTTGCACCCAAGGGTGTGGCTTGGTAATGGGATTTACAGAAAACAAGGTGCAGGGATACCTATAGAGAAGATAAAGTGCAGAGGTGTACAGTAACTGACAGATATAGGAATTCCAGCCGTGCAATGAGCACCATTATATTATTCTCTTACAAAAATTTGGAGTAAAGCATTTTTTCTGCTATAATATATTTTATTGTTCTATTTGTGTATCTTTAATTTCTGAAATGGCTTACATGTCTTGTAACATACCTGTCTGTTCAACTATCTTGTGACTGACATTTTAATCCTAACTCCTGGTTAGTTAAGAGACATGTCACAGTGAGCCAAATACAGGGAAACTTGAAAAACCCTCCAAGACATTTTTTTTCCCGGTGGCTTCTGATCCTGAAATGATACATATACTTAATTGTGTCATCGCATCACAAGATTGAAAAACAAATTTCAGTAGTAACTATCATATTTATTAAAATGTATTGATAAGGCTAAATTCATCTATCTCCACAAATTACCATTAAAATATTGCAGAGGTAGCTGAGCAATAACCTATGCTACACCAGATTGAGGGGAATACAAAGATGTGTCCAATCACAGCAAGCGGGGGCGGGGTTGAGTGCTCACCTTGTGTGTATGAATGTGTATATGGAGATCGACACTAATATTGCAATAAATCAATTCACAAGCTGAAAAGGAAAGTACAGTGGTATGCACACATACTGTAGGTACACGGCGTTCATACAATGCACATTGTTGCTTCAGTGTAAACACAAATGAGCGGATGCATCAGATGATAAAACTGTTAAGGTTACGAAAGTGAATTTCGTCAGTTGGCATAGAACCAGTGAGTATTACTCTAGCACTTGCATCTATTTAGCCAACCCCCTGTAACCATTTAGGAATGCCCAACACATTTCAAATACACTTCTTGGTGTGTGCATCTAAATCTGTACTGTAACTCTGTATGAATACCATTGAGACGCATGTGCAATGCAACATAGAGGTATGTGAGATGAAAAACATTGCATATGAAAATTTAAATATTGTCCCTCACAGGAAAAACACACACAATGGCCCAACAGAGAAAAAACCAACACATTGGCCCCTACACAAATTGGACTCAATAGGAAAAAAACAAACACTTTGGCCCTTGACAAGAAAAAATAAAACACATTGGCACAAACATGAAAAAAACAACACACTATCCCCACAGGAAAAAATAAATAAAACATACATAATTTCCACAGAAGACAGACCTGTCTGCAGTACCTGCTGACATGCTTATCTCCACCCTCAAGAGCAATGTGTATTCGGCTGTTTAGCTCCCTTCACAAGAGCTGTAGTTTATTGCGATCACTGTGGTGTCTGGGCAGGCAACAGTAACTGCACAGATGATGTAGGAATCGGGCCAAACACAATTGCCTTGCAGGCTACATATGAACAGCGGGCTACTGTCATAGGAAAGGCAGTGTATGCCCCTGGGTTGGGGGAAGGTACTGTGTCTACGGAGCCAGGGTGTAGGGTGGGTAGTGTACATCATTACAAACAATTGTGTGCTGTAGACATATAACAGATGATTTCAGTTAAAATCAAGAGATTGTGGACATTGAAACCCACCCTGCATGTGTGCCTGCTCACTGAGTTAGAATAGGTGTTTCCAGTCAGTAGGACAGGCTTAGGCAGGCCAAGAGGTGTTACAATTTAAGTTGGTTATCTTCTGCAATTTAGATTGATTGAAGGAGCTGCTGACCCTGAAAGGTGTCCTACATATATACCATCCGTACTGCTGTATTGGCAGTACGGATGGTGTAATGGTTAGCATCACTGCCTCACAGCACTGAGGTCATGGGTTCAATTCCCACCATGGCCCTAACTGTGGGGAGTTTGTATATTCTCCCCGTACTTGCGTGGGTTTCCTCCGGGTACTCCGGTTTCCTCCCACAATCCAAAAATATACTGGTAGGTTAATTGGCTCCCAACAAAAAATTAACCCTAGCATGAATGTGTGTGCATGTACATGTGATAGGGAATATAGATTGTAAGCTCCACTGGGGCAGGGACTGATGTGAATGGCCAAATATTCTCTGTAAAGTGCTGCGGAATATGTGTGCACTATATAAATAACTGGTAATAATATACAGTATATACATACATATATATTGTATAACAATTTGGGGTTTTGCGGGTGCATTGCTACAAATAAGGTGGTTTTAATGTTTTTTTTTTAGTCTATTTATGAAATAATATTTGCAGGATATATCCCAAAAACACCTATTTTCGGGGGTACCAACAAATATTAACTATCTAGCATAAAAAGTCTATGACAGTTGAGGCACTGCCTCCCCTGCCTATCTTTTCCACACATCTCTGATCAAAACTCAAAAACTCACCAAATGTCCATCAGTATATACTAGAGATGTGCGCCTGTCCATTTTTCAGGTTTTGTTTTTGTTTTGTTTTTGTTCTTCGTGTTTTGGTTTTGATTGGTTTTGCCTTGTGTGTTTTGGTTTTGGTTCTAATAAAAATATAATAATCTTAAAAACAGCTAAAGTCACAGAATTTAGGGGTGTTTTTGTTCCTACAGAAACATTAACCTCAATAATATTAATTTCCACTCATGTCCAGTCTATTTTGAACAGCTCACAATATTGTTTTTATCCAGTGTAGGCCAAAAGGTTGCACCGAGGTAGCTGGATGACTAAGCTAAGCGACAGAAGTGGGTCGCACAAACACCTGGCACATCTAGGAGTGGCATTGCAGTAGCAGACAGGATGACAGTTTTATAAACTATGCCAAAAAAAAGGTCCAAAGAGCACATAGCGCAAAGAAATAAGGTGCAAGATGGAATTGTATTTGGGCCCCTCCACCCACCCTTATGTTGTATATTAATTAAACAGGACATGCACAGTTTAACAAACTAATCATTTCAGTGAGAGGGACTGTTACTTGTGGCTGAAATGATTGGTTTACTTGGGCCCCCACAAAACAAGCTGACAATGGGCAGGTCTTGGGAGGACGGACCATAGACATAAATTGGAGACATGGAACAAGTTATTAAAAACAAGAATGTATTATTTTGATTGACCAAAATAATAACACCCCCAGACCAAATAAAAACCACCCTTATGCCTAGACAGATGCATCGGCAGGAAATATGGACATAAATTGGAGACATGGAACAAGTTATGAAAAAAATATTAACACAAACACCTGGCACATCTAGGAGTGGCACTGCAGTGGCAGACAGGATGGCAATTTTGTTTTATGCACTATTCCCAAAAAATGCTCCAAAGAGCACATAATGCAAAGAATGAGGTGCAAGGTGGTAATTGTCCATGGGCCCTCCCACCCATCCGTATGTTGTATATTAAACAGGACATGCAAAGTTTAACAAACCAACCATTTGAGCGACAGTGACTGTCACTTAAGTTGTGGCTGAAATGTTTGCTTTTTTTGGGACCCCACAAAACAAGCTGCCAATGGACAGTGCACAAACTGGCTTTCGTTTACAGCCACGATGTCGTAGCTGTCATCATCATAATCTGATTCCGCCCGCCCCCCCCCCCCCCCCTTCTTAGTGTCACTGTCTACATCCTCTTCTTCACAGACTATTAATTAGTTCCCGCTGGAATCCACAATCACATGTGCCTCTGTACTTTTTGGAGGTAATTGCTGGTAAAAGTCTTCCTCGTGGAATTTGTAATTCATTTTGATGAACATCATCCTTTCCACATTATGGGGAAGTAACTTCCTATGCTGATCGCTGACAAGGTACTGCGCTAAAAATTCTTTCTGAGTACACACTAGAGGGTGGGCAACTTAAGTAAAACAAAGCTAGTTTGTGCAAGGGCCTCCAAGTTGCCTTTTTTTCCTGCCAGTATTCAAATGGACTGTCTGACATGCCTCTTTGGATGATGTCACTTAAATAATCGTCAACCATTCTTTCAGTGGTGACAGCATTATTTGCAGTGACAGTAGACATGTCAGTGATTGTAGGCAGCTACTTCAGCTGGACCAGATGTCAAAAGTCTTTCCTGAATGATGTTCATCACCACCAATAGGTCTCTTTGGAAAGTTTAGTTTTTTATTTGCAGCCGCAGTTGCCGGAGAAAATGAAGGAGGAGATGTTGGCTTGTCACGTTACGCTTGAGCTGACAATTATCTCAACAGCTCTTTGCATCTCTGCAAATTTATGCCCATTGGAAAGAAAGACACGATGTATGACTTAAACCTAAGATCGAGTACGGTCACCAACATAGAGTTCTCTTATTTCAAGAGATTGACGATCCATGAATCCTGGGAAAGCGATTGAAGAGCTTGATCTGCAAGTGCGACATACTTAGCAGCGCAATCGCTCTGTTTCAGCTCCTCCTTAATTTTCTCCAGCTGCTTTTGCAAAAGCCTGATGAGGGGAATGACCTGACTCAAACTGGCAATGTCTGAACTAACTTTACATGTGGTAACATCAAAGGGTTTAAGAACCTTGCACAACACAGAAAATACTCCACTCCGCTTGACTCAGGTGCATTCCCACTCCTTTCCCTGTGTCATAGGTGAACATGTAGGCTTGAATCTCTTTTTGCTGCTCCTCCATCCGCTGAAGCATATAAAGCATAGAATTCCACCTTGTTACTACCTCTTGCTTCAGATGTTGGCTGGGCAAATTCAAGAGTTTTGACATGCATGTGCCGAATGGCAAAAATGTACTCAAATTTTGCAAGCCACCAACAGCATCTCCTGCACGCCCCTGTCATTTAAAAAAAAAAAAAACAGCTCTACCAAATGAATTGTGTGAGCAAAACATGGGACGTGTTGGTTTTTGCCCAGATGTAATGCTAGAACAATATTGTTGGCATTGTCAGATATCACAAATCCTGAGGAAAGTCCAAGAGGGGTAAGCCATTGTGCAATGATTTCCCTGAGTTTTTGTAAGATGTTCTCAATGGTGTGCCTCGAAACTGGTGATGTACAGCGTAGCCTGCCTTTGAATGAGTTGGCATTTGCAAGATGCTGCTGGTGCTGCTGCTGTTGTTGCTGCAGAAGGCAATACATCTACCCAGTGGGCAGTCACAGTCATATAGTCTTTAGTTTGCCCATATCCGTGGTTAAGTGGACAGTGGGTACAACCGTATTTCTGAGGACACTAACAACACCTTTTTTAATGTCCATGTACAGGCTGGGAATGGCTTGTCTAGAGAAGTGGAATCTAGACAGCATTTGGTACCGGGGACACAGTACATCAACCAACTGTCTAAATCCCACTGCACTAATGGTGGATACTGGATGCACGTATAACACCAGCATAGTTGTTATGGCCTCAGTAATCTGCTTTACAACTGGGTGACTGCTGTTATACTTCAACTTCCTTGCAAAGGATTATTGAACAGTCAATTGTTTGGTTAAATTACAAATAGTCTTCCTGGTCCCATTCTGGGATGAAGACGATCGACTCCCAGCAGCAGCAGCAACAGCAGCAGTAGTAGTAGCTGTAGCACTCAAGGAACCTTCGGAGGAATCCCAGATAGGAAAACAGTCAGCCATGCCTATGAAATGGGATACAGGAGGACTACTTCCAATCTTGATTGAGGAGGAGATTGATGACATGGAGGGTATTGGTGGTGTAGATTTCAGGTGCTTGGATCCTACAGAGAAAAAGGATATAGGTGTCGTTAGACTGTTTATGTTCTTATCTGAAGTATCGGAATTTGTCAACGACTGTCTCCACTGGGGCCTTATTTAAACAAACCACATGCCCATCATCAAAATCCTCATCGTCATCAACATTCTCATTAGCACCAGCTACACCAATATACCTCTCATCCTGGTGTACTTCTACAGTGACATCCTCAATCTCAACATGTGGACTTGTGCTGCTCCTCTCACCACTTGGAGAGGGTGTACAAATGGTGGAAGAAGCCTCCTCTTCCGGTAAATTATGGTTAGACATGGTAACCATGAACACACTTGGACTCTCCTCCAGAATTTGTGATATTTTTGAAGGCACACTTGGTTCCTATGCCTTTTACAAGTTTCCTTTTTTTTAGCTCTTCTACAGGATGAGGGCTTACATTATCATTATGTGCTGCAGAACCACCAGTCAAACATAGGCCAAGGTCTTAGTCTTTCCTTGCCACTTCGTGTAGTGAATGGCATATTGCCAATTTTACATTTCTCTTCAGGTAACTTTAATTTTTTTTATCACCTTCAAATATTGCTTCTTTGACTTTACATGCCCTGTACGCCATTGGTCATAGGCCTTAGTCGATGATGGATGGAATTGCATTGTTGTCATGACTAGTGGTAGCAGCTTCAGCACTAGTAGTAGGAAGTGGTTACTGATCTTTCAATTGTTTGTCCTCCAAACTAATTACACACTGCAGTTGACTTACCAACAGCGTCGCACAAATTAGTCAGAAATGTATATAATAATAATAAATACACACTGAAGTTGACTTCACTAACAGCATTGCACAATATGTTAATGAGTAGGAAATACTATAGTGCAGTCAGACTGGCAGTGTCACAGTATTTATTAAAATAAACATTGTATAGTACACTGAGGTACAGCACAAACAAAACAATATATATATATATATATATATATTTTTTATAATTATAATTTTAGGCTTTTTAATGTTAGCTTTTATTATCTTAATTTTACACTGGGGTACAGCCCCTGGATGGTTGGACGGACAGATCACCCCTTTCAGATACAGCAAACAGAGCACCCCTTTTTCAGTTACAGTCGGTAGAGCACCCCTGGACTGATACAGTAGACTTAACAGCACCCCTGGACTGATACAGCAGAGTTAGCAGCACCCCTGGACTGATATGGCAGAAAGGGCACCCTAGGATTTATACGGCAGACAGGGCATCCCTGGCTGATACAGCAGACAGGGCACCCCTGGACCTATACAGCAAATAGGGCAACCCAGGACTTATACAGCAGACAGGGTACCCCTGGACTAATACAGCAGATGTAGCAGTACCCCTGGACTGATATGCCAGACTTAGCAGCACCCCTGGACTGATATGCCAGACTTAGCAGCACCCCTGGACTGATATGGCAGACAGGGAACCACTGGACTGATATGACAGACAGGGCACCCCTTGACTTATACAGCAGAAAGGGCACCCCATGACTTATATAGCAGACAGGGCACCCCAGGGCTTATAGAGCAGACAGGGTAGCCCTGGACTGATATGTCAGACAGGGCACCCCTGGACTTATACAGCAGAAATGGCACCCCTGGACTTATAGAGTAGACAGGGCACCCCAGGGCTTATACAGCAGACAGGGTATCCCTGGACTGATATGTCAGACAGGGTACCCCTGAACTGATACGGCAGACTAAGCAGCACCCCTGGACTGATACGGCAGACTAAGCAGCACCCCTGGACTGATGTGGCAGACAGGGCACCCCTGGACTTATACAGCAGAAAGGGCACCCCTGGACTTATACAGCAGACAGGGCACTCCAGGGCTTATACAGTAGACAGGGTAGCCCTGATACTGATACGTCAGACAGGGTACCCCTGAACTGATACGGCTGACTAAGCAGCAACCCTGGACTAATACGGCAGACAGGGCACCCCTGGACTGATACGGCAGACTTAGCAGCACCCCAGGACTGATATGGCAGACTTAGCAGCACCCCATGACTGATATGGCAGACAGAAAACCCCTGGACGTTTACTGCAGACAGGGCACCCCTGGACTTATACAGCAGACAGGGCACCCCTGGACTGATACAGCAGACTTAGCAGCACCCCTGGACTGATATGGCAGACAGGACACCCCTGGACTGATATGGCAGACAGGGCACCCCTTGACTGATATGGCAGACAGGGCACCCCTTGACTGATATGGCAGACAGGGCACGTCTGGACTTATACAGCAGACAGGACATGTCTGGACTTATACAGCAGACAGAGTACCCCTGGCTTATACGGCAGACTTAACAGCACCCCTGGACTGATATGGCAGACAGGGTACCCCTGGACTTATACAGTAGACAGGGCACGTCTGGACTTATACAGCAGACAGGGCACGTCTGGACTTATACAGCAGACAGGGTACCCCTGGACTGATATGGCAGACTTAGCAGCAACCCTGGACTGATACGGCAGACAGGGTACCCCTTGACTTATATGGCAGATGGGGCACCCCAGGACTTATACAGCAGGTATCGGTAACTCTAAGGTTTCTCTTGTCCGCCAAAACTCTTTTGCAGACACTGGCATTATAAACTGGGATTGACATGCCCCCGATTTGCAAAACAGTCCCTGTTGCCGCTAGTGCCCCACCCACAATTGTCAGCAGCCTGTCAAGGCATTATGACTGAGTCATATTGACATCACAGCACATGCACACTGCAGCGCTGGAACATGCACGGTCCCCCTAAAAATTGGTCAATTGTAACCAATTCAGGACTTGCGTACAGGGTATGTGTATTTCCCTATCATCATTAAGGAACTGTTAATATATTTTTTATATATTATTTGCCATTATTACCTGCACCTGGTATCTGATTTTCACAGTTCTTTATATATCGTGTCTAAACAGTGTGAAACCTCATTGAAATTAGAAGCTGTTTGTCATTCCCACTAAAGTGGGAATGATTATGTAGTTTACATTAAACAAGGAATACCTCCAATTTGTTAAGACTCTACCAGTCAATTGGTATATACCATAATACAGAATTAAACTTATTGTATCTGTTTATCAAGTTTACAATCAAGACATACTCTACTAGCACAATGAAAGAATGACATCTACAGTAACACAAAGATTGCAATAAAAATATTTTGCTTTGCTTTGATAAATATGGTTATCATTTAATCTTTGCAGAGATCTCTTACAAGATAATCTTGAGACTAGTGAATACATATTGTATTAGGGCAGCACAGATGGTGTAATAGTTACCATTTCTACCTCACGGCACTGAAGTCATGGGTTTGATTCCCACTATGGCTCTGTGTGGAGTTTGTATTTTCTCCCTGTGCTTGCGTGGGTTTCCTCTGGGTACTCCGGTTTCCTCCCACAATCCTAAAATATACTGGTAGGTTAATTGGCTCCCTTCTAAACCCTAGCGTGAATGTGTCTGTGTGTACATGTGGTAGGGAATATATATTGTAAACTCCACTAGGGCAGGGACTGATGTGAATGGCCAAATAATCTCTGTAAAGCGCTACAGAATATGTGTGTGGTATATAAATAACTAGTAATAACTAAATGAATTAATAAATAAAAATAGGAAGTTATGTCTTTTGATGTCCTCTAGTCACATAGTTATGGTGCGATACTAACTTTAAACAGTAGATGGTAGTAGCACAGTAATACAATACTGCAATGTTAAATGGTAATGATAAGTGTCAAGCTGGGTCCACAGGAGCGATGGGCATTCGTTCCGACATCGGAACAAATGATTTTAAGCCCAGATTGAGTGTACACACTGGAATGAATTTAATGGAGGATGAAACAATCATGTTCTATCTTCAATTAGCATGAACAAAGTTGCTAGCGATATCACTAGGTGTGATGTGCAAACTGAGCGATGTAGGTGATTTGTCGTTACAAAAAGCAGATTGGCTGGACATGGCTCTAGTGTGCATGTATTGCCCGACAGCAGCAGCTGCTGCTCTTCTCCTAAGCCCAGAACACGCTGCTGTGTGCTGCGCTGCAGTGTAGCCAGGGAGGCTCTTAAAGTACTATTTTTCTCAGTGATTAGGCCACACACCCTAAATATTGCCTGGGTCCAGCCAGGCTCTATACTGCCCTGCCAGTGCGTTCCCAGCTTCAGTTTCATAAATAAGCAGATACATAAGCTGCATAATACAGATTTATAGTGCAGGTTTTGAATAATGCTTTGATTCTCTTGGGTTTTGTGCATTAAGAAATAAATTGGAGTCATACTTTAGAGAAAAAGTAGCTATATGGCTGTCTATTGCCTCCTTTTCTTCTAAGTGTTTCAATTTGTCTGACAGGGAAAAAAAAAATCTCTGAAGAAGTTTTTTTTTTGCCCTATAATAGTAAAAAAAAATGTCAAAGGTCAGCCAGGTTACTAAATTGTATTTCTTCTGGTAATAAAAACAGACAAGGTTTTGCAGAGAGGCTCAAGGAATAAAGACAAGCAGGCACAGAGGTAATAGAGCATGAAAGGAGAGCTGGGAGACGCACTGCAGATTAGAGGATTACTAGTCTCTCACAAAGCTTGTAGAGAGGTCTTGCTGACTGCTCTTATCAGTAGCTCTGTTTAACTGCCTGTTATAGGGTCCATCTCTTTGTTATCCAGTGCTGGATAAAGTGGTTATCTAAATGATAGTGTCTCTGTGGATTATAAATAATGAATTTGCCAGGATGAGGTTTAATGTAATTCAGACAGACAGAGTAACACAGAATACAGAAGCATCTGGTGTCTTTCTCCTCTCACACATAGCTTCACATCCAGATCTACTGGTTTAACACACGGGAAATAATGAAGTAATTTAGCTGTGTAGTACCACAGTGCTTAGATACAGGGCTTACAAGTCAATGCGTTATTATGTTAATGCCAGTGCTATTGAGATGCATACCAGCCATGGGTACAAAGATACACCATCAATTGGTCGCACCATCAGACATCAGAGCAACCCTGTGACTGCTCAGAATGTCCGTCGGAAAGACAGCCACAGATACCAATGGAACTGCATCTTCGACACATTCCATGACACCATCACGCCGGCCAGAACCGGCCCTATCCAATTTGATGCCCTAGGCAAGATTTGGGCTTGTGCCCCCTAGCACAATCGCTAGTTCCACCTCTGACCCAGCACCCCTCTCCCAGCACAGCATCCATCACCGATCAGCACAGATCACAGCAGCAGCCAGCAACACCCATCACCAGGCCCGGCGGTACCCGTCTAGCAAAGGGATGCAAAGTAGGTAGGCGTCTGGCTGGAGAGGCGCTCTCCCTGCTCTCAACCCCCGCTGCTGTACCCCCCTGTCTCCTCTGCTGCTTCTGCCAGCTGCTGTGCCTGTCACTGTATGACAGGCAGCAGCGCCGGCAGCTTGAAGCCTCCTGTCCCCCTCCTTCTGTGACAGGGGCAGTGAACGGCAGAAAGGGGGGTGTAGCTACACTGGGCAAAAAGGGAGTGGGCCCACACCACCCAAAGGGGGTGGAGTTACACTGACAACAGGGGGCAGAGCCACACTGTACTACCAGGCTGAGGCAGATCCCATCCTGCTAAACAGACTGTGGTAAGTGAATGGAAAGAAAGTGAGAGAATGTGTGTGTGTGTGTGTGTGTGTGTGTGTGTGTGTGTGTGTGTGTGTGTGTGTGTAAAATAGTAACATAGTAACAGTTTCTGAGGTTTAAAAAAGGAAATTTGTCGAGGGGGCATGGCTTGGTGAGCTAACAGAACGGTTGTCCTGGGACTAAGATCCGGGAAGCGAGTTATCCCCTTTGCCAACTGCTTCTCCTCCCCTGATCCCGCTCATCTCTGTAGCACTGGGACCTCCAGTGTCCTCCTCGCTGATGGCGGCTAGAGTGGAGGAGTAACGGAGCTGCCTGCTTGCTTTACATGGAGACCCTAACTGCTGAGCCACCCTTCCACTGTAACTCCCTTGCGGTGGCCATCTTGGACTGCTGTGAGTATCTGAGATGTGATAACGGCCCCTGGCCCCTAAACTGTGTTGCTCTTTTTTAGTGCTTTGAGCGTGTTGCCTGCTTAGCACACAGAGGGGGCAGAGAACTGCTATGTGATGGTAGTTGATGGAGTTGGCGAAAAGTTCTGCACTGTGACATACGGTTACTGCTGCTGGTACAGACAGCACATAAGGTGACTTTGCTACACAGTACTGTTTTTGTATATTGCAATATATACAGCAATTTCTCTTAAAGGTGTTTTGCTATAGCCACTGTGACCAGAGCATACTCCCTCATGGATACTACTGGGGCATCTCCCCAGAGCCTGTGCCCCATTTAGGTCGCAATTGCCTACTATCTCAGAAGCTGTTGGATTATATTTTCAAGGAGTGAGTGCCCTCCTGTGGTACTTGAATGAAGCTGCATCCTTCACTGAAAATATATTCAAAGGTGGCGTTGATTGGAGCCAGAGATAGTGAGTGAGTGTGGAGCATCTCTGTTTCCCAGTTGGGTCAGTTCAGCTGATCTGCAGAGGTCTCCTCGTCCCTGATGTAGCTACCTGCACTTATGGTTAACCCTCCCCCCCGCACTCGTCCATGCTCTGAAATGTTCTCATAGAGTTGCCTGGTGAGAGTCTTCAATACTGCACCTTCTGTCTTTTCCTTGATTTCAACTAATATTGCTTTCCATTATCATGCCTCCGAAGAAACATAAAGTCTCCAAGTCCGTATCACAGGTGGCTTTCTTCAAACCATCACCTCACTGTGTGGCCGTGTCGGCAAATATTAAATTAAGTGTTGGCATGAAACATCTCCCTGCTGCTGCTGTAGCAGCATCATCCCCTTTCCACAGCGATGATGTCCTGTTACAGATGGGTGATAGTGATGCCTTGACTGTGGGCACCATTAAAATCCTCCTGGCTCAGTTCAAGGACATACACACAGCGGACTTTCGTGCTACGCTTCAAGCCTATCAAAAATCAATGGATGACCTTGGCGAGTGCAGCGATCATTTGGAAACTAAAATGGGGGAAGTAGTCGGTTCCCATAATGATCTGATCGTTTCACATGAAACTTTGGTGGGTGAGGTGACCTCCCTACGTGATAAATTGGCAGACCTGGAGGACAGATCACGCAGGAACAATCTCAAGTTGCGTGGCATCATTCCTGAAACCGTCTCTAACAGTAGCTTGCATGATGTGGCTCTTGAACTGTTTGGGAAGCTGTTGCCATCAGCTTCCCCATCGGATCTCCTACTAGATCATATCTACAGAATGCCGAAATCTAAGAATGCTCCAGACAGTGTCTTGCATGACATCTTAACGAGAGTGCACTTCTTTCAATTAAGGAAGCCTTACTTAAAGCTGCCAGACCTTCTTCCCACTCTGAGGATGTAATGGGACATCTAAAACTTTTTGGAGACTTCTCTCAGGCCACTCTATCTAAAAGACGCGCATTCCAGTCTGTTACTGTCGTTCTCAGGAAGGAAGGCATTGCCTATCAATGGGGCTTCACAACTAGGCTCCTGGTCTCTCAGGAGGGTTCCAGCAGAACTGGGCACAGGTTGTGAAGCGTTCATAGACTCCTTCGATGACTGAGGGTTTTTCTTGCCTGTACTGACCCTTCAGTTATTTGTGGTTCTTTCACAGTTATGCTCATCAGTCATTTGTAATGTTGTGATGTAGTTTCACTTGCTGTTCATTTTTATCTACTTTTTTCAAACATTATGTGATGTTAACCTTGTTTTAAATTCAGCTTGGGTCAGTATTATTGAGGCCGCTATGGCTTTTGGTTTGTTTTTTGCCTTGAGCCTATCGAGTTTGATAATTGTTTACCCTTAATGGTTGTGGGTTTGCGTTTGCTTTTATTGTATCCTGGATGAGTGTGGGGTGGAGAGCCACTACCCCCCCTGTACTTATTGAGGGAGGTGTTTGTCTTTTGGCATTTTACTATGACTCCCCCTGGAGTCTGTTTGTTTATTGTTTTTTTTTTTTGTGTGTCCTTCCTTATGTGTTCTTTGTCTTGTCTTTCCCTATCCCTGTTTACTTTAAGCGTATGTTATGATCCTCGGAGACTTTAATATAGTTCTGGAACCTCAAGTAGAAAGGTCCTGTTTGACTGCTTTGAAATCTGCCGCGCCCCTGGAATCCACCTCTGGATTCCGTAATCTGTTAGGAGAATATGACCTTTATGATGCCTGGCGAGCTAAACACCCGACAGTTCGGAATTATACATACATTCTCATGCCAGGCTCAGATTGACACACATGCTGCTTGCAAACCACATCATATATTTGAAAGTATGTGAAATCATTGCTATTATGCTACCAGGCTCAGATTGACACACATGCTGCGTGCAAACCACATCATATATTTGAATGTATGTAAAATCATTGCTATTATGCTACCAGGCTAAGATTGACACACATGCTGCGTGCAAACCACATCATATATTTGAATGTATGTGATGTTTTTCTTGTAATTTCCTATGTATGTGATTGAATTTATTGTGGATAGCTAGAGTAGTTTTAGTCTGTTGACCCACCCTGTGCAATTTGTTCTATGTTCAATTAGCATTTCAATCAGTTGACCAAATGTTCAGAGGAAGGTCTGTTCCTAATCAGAGACAGTATTTCTTTAGATTCAGTTAAGGGGTCAGCTTGCTGGGGGTAGCTTGCGTGGAATTTATTAAGTGTGGAATTAAGAAGTGTGTTATCTGAACAGTTAAAAAAACAGTTGAACAAACATTGAACAACATCAAGGAAAGGTAAGCCACTTTAACAACTTACTCCAACTCCACTTAACCCATAAAACACAAACAACCTCAGCATGTTCATCGAACTACTGTTTCTTATTTCAATTCATGGAATTCTCACCAAATTTAACACATTCTACACTCACCCTGAAACTAACCCCTCTGTACACATTACAGCTTCTATTCTCCACTCCCCTCTTCTAAACACTCATGAGCTTTATACTTACCTCTCTGCAAGTACTTTGACAACCACAATTGGCCACCAGAATAAACACTCGCAAACATCCACCAATATTTATCTCACTCTTCTGCTTTTATTAGCTGGTGACATATCACCAAATCCAGGCCCCAACCACCTTTCCCTCTCACACTCTGCTGTCTCAAAACAACATAGAAAGCCATCTAACCTCAAAAATATCACTTGTCTCCCATCCCCCTCCAAGTCACTAAAATGTGCCTCATTGAATGCACGCTCTGTTTGTAACAAATTAACATCCATCCATGACCTCTTCATATCTCACAACTTTAATCTGCTGGCTATAACAGAAACATGGCTCACACAATAAGACACTACCCCCCCTGCAGCACTGTCACACGGTGGTTTCCACTTCTCACACACATCTAGGCCTAATAATAGTAAAGGTGGTGGGGTTGGAATCTTACTGTCACAGTTTTTCATATACACTATTCTACCTCCGGTTCCATCACTCACATTCACATCATTTGAAGTTCACTCTATCAGGATTTTCACCCCCTTCTCTCTGCGTGTTGCAGCTATCTATCGCCCTCCTGGGCAACCTAAACAACAATTTCTAGAAGATCTTTCTGCCTGGCTCCCACACTTCTTATCCTCTGACATCTCCACCATCATTATGGGCAATTTCAATATAGCTCTTGACAGTCCACAATCTGTTCATGCATCCAAACTCCTCTCTCTAACCTCCTCTCTTGGCCTAACCCAATGGTCCAACGACACTACTCACCAGGAGGGCCACTGCCTTGATCTTGTGTTCACCAGGCTCTGCTCAGTTTCTGAATTCATTAACACTCCTTTCCCTCTCTCTGATCACAACCTGATCACCTTCACAATCTCTTCTATTACTTTAAATTTTAGGACTCTAAAACCAAGCAAGCCTCCTCTAACCCGCAGAAATACTAACAATATACATTTTTAACAACTTTCCACTTCTCTGCAACAACTGCTCTCACCAATCTCTACATTTACCACACCTGACACTGCTGTATCCCACCTGCACCAGACCCTAGAGAGTGCCCTTGATGAAGTGGCTCCAGCTACCCATCACACTCCACATAGGCTTAGATGCCAACCATGGTACTCTAAATCAACAAGACACCTACAAAAACTGTCACATAAAGTAGAACGTCAGTGGCGGAAATCTCAGAATCCAAGTGACTTTCTCACATATAAGACTACCTACCACTCCTATCGTCAGGCCCTGGACACTGCCAAACAAACATATTTCTAATCTCTCATCTCTTATCATGCCACCAACCCCAAGCGACTTTTTAATACATTTAAATCACTTCTTTACCCTTCCTCACCTCCCCCACTAGCTACTATCCGTGCACAAGAACTTGCTTTCTACTTCAAGGATAAGATTGATAAAATCCGAGATGAAATGGTATGCTCTAACTCAGCCAGTGACCTGCTCAATTCCCTACCTGAACCCTCTTGCACTTTCTCTTCATTTGATCCCACAAGTGAAGATGAAGTATCAACACTCTTTTCATCCTCCTACTCCACTACCTCTCCTCTTGATCCTATACCCTCACAGGTCAGTAAAAGTTTGTCTCCTGTGCTTTTCCCAACCTTAACTAAAATCTGTAATCTCTCTCTCTCTACTGGTATCTTTCCCTCTCTGTTTAAACATGCAGTCATTACTCCCATTCTAAAAAAACACAACTCTGACCCAAACACACTCTCTAACTACCGTCCCATTTCTCAGCTACCCAGTCCCTCCAAGCTACTTGAGAGGCTTGCCTACACTCGCCTTACACACTTTCTTAACTCCCACAACTTATTGGACCCACTTCAGTCAGGCTTTCGTGCCCAACACTCCACAGAGACGGCACTGACCAAAGTAGTGAATGATCTAGTCACTGCTAGATCAAAAGGCCATTACACACTACTTATTCTTCTAGATCTCTCTGCTGCTTTTGACACTGTTAACCACTCTCTTCTCATACAAACACTACAATCCCTAGGTCTTCAGGACACAGCCCTTACTTGGTTCTCTCATCCTACCTATCTAATTGCTCTTTCAGTGTTCACTTCTCTGATTCTACCTTCTCTTCTCTACCTCTATCAGTTGAAGTACCGCAAGGCTCAGTCTTAGGTCCTATGCTTTTCTCAATCTATACCTCCTCTCTTGGTAAACTAATCAGCTCCTTCGGATTTCAGTACCATTTGTACGCTGATGATACTCAAATCTACGTATCCTTCCCAGATTTGTCACCATCTGTATTGGCTCGTGTCACTGCATGCCTCTCTGCCATTTCATCTTGGATGTCATCTTGCCACCTCAAACTCAACATTTCCAAAACAGAATTAATTATTTTCCCACCAGCTAAAAGTAGTTACCAACCTGATATTTCCATAACTGTTGACAATGCAACTATCCACCCTACCCCACAAGCTCGTTGCCTAGGTGTCACCCTTGACTCTGAACTGTCCTTTGTTCCACACATTCAATCTGTCTCTAAAACATGTTAAATGCACCTTAAAAACATATTCAAAATACGATTGTAAGGAAAAAAATTACCAAGGTAATAGGTCCGGCGCTATTAAGATGAGATGCTTGATGTTAAGCAGCTGTCTAAAGGGGTAGTTAGCCCCTGAAGATAGCAATTGGAAAGGATATATACAGCGCTCAAAAACTGGATATGGAAAACCAATTGTATTTTATTACATAAAAATTGTTGCAACAAATAATTTAAGAGAGAATTTCTAAACATACATAAAAATGTATAAAAATAGGGCAAGCACAGCAATTCGTTTGGTATATTACCATATAAGAAGTCGGGCAAAGTCTATTGTGTAGAGTCCAAGGAATTATGCCACAGTCCTGGGGGCAGTTTTCAGTGCTATCAGATAAAGGTCCACATGGATCATAAGAACAGACCTTTGCTTGGTTCCGAGCAGCAACTCAGTCCTGTTAAACAGAAATGGGTTCTCTGCGCACTGAGGTGTTAATCTGAGGTGGGCTGTGCTGCTGGTAATGAGGGGTGTCCCACCCCCCCTTAAATGGTAAGTATACAGATGTGGATAAATCCACAGGGAACCAGCGCTCAAACCCTATTTGTAGTGGTGAATGATACGGTTATAAAGTGAAACTAAAATCAATAATGAAAAAGCAGGTAATATACTTAAGGTTGTTTATTCTAAGATGCTGAGATACTTTCTTTCCCAACAGGTATAAATTCAGTTTAAAAGTCAATCAGTGATTGGGGCACGCTCCTGGTTTGAGCTTAAATTCTGAAGTGCAAGGTTCAATTGAAAGAACAAATGCTGTAATCTTTGTAAAGTCGAAAAAAAGAAAAAGAAAAAGTAAAATGCCATAAAAAAATATATTAATGATAATACGTACTAAAGTCCAAACGGTTTACAAGTCTATACAGACAGCGGCGTCCCGCTAATCTGTGCTCTGAAGTGAAGGATTCTCTTGTGAAGTGATGAACAGTTGACAGCGGTAGTGTATGCTTTGGTTAGAGTGGAGAATAAGGACCCTGGACTGGCGCTATTCCTCCTGCAGCACGTCCCACAGTAGAGCGCCCGAATCAGACCCGCTCTGTGGGGCCGCTGACCTGGGGTGTGCGCCTGTCACAGAGGCGAAGTGGACCCGGCCGGAGCTCTCCGAGCGGCTGGCCGCGCCTCTCCTCCTCCTACAGGGATTTACCTTCTCCCTTCCCCTCCGCCTTCCACTCTCCGCTGTCTCGGGCTTCTTCCGTCGCCTGGCAACCGGTTGCTTCCGGAACTCCGGATCACGTGACCGGATGGTTTGCGGAAAGGATTAGCAGTACTGTCCTTCTTTGTAGTGAATATCCGTCCTCAGTCCAATGTAGTATAGATGGGTAGCTCCAACGCGTTTCGACCTGTTAGGGTCTTCCTCTGGGAGTCATTTGTGTGTTTAGGTTGCAGGAATTTAAGGTGTCCTGATAGGGTGGGATCAATTCCCATTGGTCCTCTGATTTGGCTTTGTGATTGGCTCACAGCTTGTCAATCGAAGTTTATGGGAGGATGTGACATCATCACAGTGCTTTAGAGTGTGCCCAGTATTATCTGGCTTTGTGATTGGCTCACAGCTTGTCAATCGAAGTTTATGGGAGGATGTGACATCATCACAGTGCTTTAGAGTGTGCCCAGTATTATCTGGCTATGTGATTGGCTCACAGCTTGTCAATCAAAGTTTATGGGAGGATGTGACATCATCACAGTGCTTTAGAGTGTGCCCAGTATCGTCTGGCTTTGTGATTGGCTCACAGCTTGTCAATCAAAGTTTATGGGAGGATGTGACATCATCACAGTGCTTTAGAGTGTGCCCAGTATTGAAAAAAGGAAAATAATGGAAAAATATATCCGTAGTGAAAAGGATATATATAAAGTTACAATATAGCAGTTATATGAATCAATCTTGCAGAATGGTGTTAATACTCAAAATAATGAACCTTGGGATATTTTGAGGCTATGTTCAAAAGCATGAGAATAATGATTAACCCTCTACAGCATTAACCAATGCCTGTCACTACTTTGATGTAAGAATATCATAGAATAGTGAATGTAGCTGCTGTTGAATTGACTTGGAATGGGATATGTCTTAATTTGCATATGACAGACCTAATTTCGTTGTCAATGTTGAGCCCTTTGGGGGCCAGTGTCCCTAAATTAATCATCATGCACAGTTCTTCCTTATTGATTCTGGAGATGTAATCACCTCCTCTCCAGTTCTTTTTGACCTCTTTTACACCAGTGAACTTAAGTAGAGCAGGGTTTGAGTTGTGAAACTCTTTGAAATGTTGGGATAATGGGTGGTCTTCTGTGCCTTTCCTAATGTTGCGTACGTGTTCCCCAATTCTGACTTTCAGTGGTCGTATTGTTCTTCCTACGTATTGTTTAACACATGGGCATTGGAGGATGTATATAATGCCCTTGCTGTGGCATGTCAACCTATCCCTTATCTTATACTCATGTGTATTCGCCTCAGATATTATGCTATATGTTGGTGTAGTACTCCTGGAATTGGTTACCTTACAACCTACACATGTCCCGCAATGGAAAAACCCTCCTTTGCTATGTGAGCCATCAATGGTAGTCTGTGTGGTGTTTGTCGGAGGTATGCAGCTATGTATAAGTTTTTGTTTAATGTCTGGAGCTTTTTTGTATACTACCTTAGGATTCTGTGGTAGTATCTCTGCCAAGGTGTCATCTTGTAGTAAAATTGGCCAGTGTTTTTTGAGCATCTTCTTGACTTTATGTGCCTGGTCAGAATATTGTGTGATGAATATAGGTCCTTCAGTCATATTTTTTTGTGCAGATTTGTCCTTGTAGTCCAAAAGTGTTGAGCGATCATTTGCTCGAACTGTGTCAAAGGCCCTTTTTACCAAGTCAGGGTGATAATTTTTCTCTTTGAATCTTTCACTCAGGGTGTGTCCCTGTGTGTCGTAATCATTTAGCCTAGAGCAGTTGCGTCTAAGTCTTTTAAACTGGCCCATCGGGATACCGTTGAGCCAGGTAGGATGATGTCCACTTGAGGCTAGTATAAAGCTATTTACATCAACTGCTTTATTGAATGTGTTGGTGTGCAACGTCCCTTCCTTTACAAAGATATTGAGATCTAGAAATTCCACCTTTTCTTGACTGTAATGTGAGGTGAATTGCAGATTGCGGTCATTGTTGTTGAGATGTGATAGAAAGCTCTTAAGTGATTGTTCGTCCCCTTTCCAGATGAAAAAGACATCATCTATATACCTGGTCCAGAGGACGAGATTTGCGCCAAGGTCTGGGTCTGACCATATGATGTCGTCTTCCCATTTACTCATAAAGAGGTTTGCGTAACTTGGCGCAAATCTCGTCCCCATGGCGGTCCCTGTGGTTTGCAGAAAGAACTCGTTATCGAACCAGACATAGTTGTGAGTCAGTATGTAGTCTATTCCTCCTAGAATGAATTCCCGCTGTTCTATCTTCATGTCTGGGTCGTTGTCTAGGAAATGTTGTATGCTACGTCGTCCCTGTGTGTGATCTATAACTGAGTACAAGGATGTTACATCGCTTGTAGCTAGCCAATAATTGTCTTCCCATGAAATAGATTGCAGTTTCTGTAGGATGTCCGTGGTATCTTTGAGGTACGATTTTTGCTGTTTAACATACGGCTGCAGGAAAGTGTCAATGTACTGTGATAGATTGGAACTGATGGAACCTATGCCGGAAATAATAGGTCTACCTGGTGGTTTGGTAGGATGTTTATGAATTTTTGGTAAGTAATAAAATACCGGTATTATGGGATGTTGTGTATCCAGGTAAGTGTGTTCCTGTGTGGATAGAATGCCTATGTCTAGTCCCTCTTTGAGTAGAGTTTGTAATTGTTGTTTGAACAAGGTTGTGGGGTCTCCTTTAAGTTTCTTATAGGTGTTAGTGTCATTAAGGATCCTATTGGCCTCCTCCATGTAGTCCGCTTTATTGAGAAGTACTATCCCCCCTCCCTTATCAGCTGGCTTTATGATTATATCAGTATTTTTACTTAGATCAGAGATGGCTCTCCTTTCCTTATTGGTCATGTTCAATTGTCTGGGCCTGGGATTCTGTCTATCTAGTTTCATGATGTCCTTTTCCACCATGCTGGTAAATGTGGCTATGTGGTTGCCCGTCATGTAGCTGGGATAGAACTGTGATTTGGGTTTTAAACTGGTATGTACAAATGGGTCATTGCTGGTGGGTTTATGTTGCGGTATCGGTGTCTTATGAAAAAATTTCTTGAGTGTCAGTTTGCGGGTGAATTTTTGGATGTCCATGTAGGTTTCAAATTTATTGAGTGATCTAGTTGGTGCAAATTTGATTCCCTTATCCAGGGCACTAACTTGGTGAGTGTCTAAGATGACGTTACTAAGGTTGAAAATCCCTTGTCCTTTCTTGTCAGTGTTAGTCACGGCCCATGTCTGCCTTTTTTGTCCTCCCCTGCATCCTCGTCTGGTTCTGACAGTTTCCTTTTCGATGATTTGTTGTGTGTTATGACAGACCCTTCCTGGTAGATACGGTCTGTCATTGTTCCTAAAAAATCCTGATCTGCACATTGGAGTAATGTGCCAACCTCTGCTGACTCAATGTTAATAGTAGCGGTGAGTGTGTTCTTTTCGGTTTGGTCTATGTGTAGAGGTAAGGAGTTAAGTGCTGCTAACTCAGTGTCCAGCCACCCTTGTTCTAGAGAGTGTCTCGCTAGTTCGTGTGGTATTTCCTCTTCAATGTCGTATACAGAGAAGGAAGTGTCACAGTCTGTACTGGTAGTGGAATCCAGTGATGTGTCGATTGTCTTATGTTGTAGATTCTTGCAGGTTTCTTTGGGGGTTTTTGAGTACAACTTTGTCATGTACTGTTGATATGTTAATCTTAATCTTTTGTAAACGGGTGTCCTGGGATTTCCTGGTTTCTGAATGTTGTCCGCTGTCACCTTGTTTGTAATGTTAGTATGCCATTGTTTTTGTGTACCTTTGGTTCTGTTCTTTGGTCGTGTTTTGTGATGTATACCAAATTTGTCCCTGAGTATCTTATTTTTGTTGACTAATATTATTTTCTCCTCTCCTTGTCTTACCCTACTGAGAGTGAGTTCTGTTAGTGTGTGAAATTCCTGATCCTGTTCGAATGGTTCAAGCTGCACATTCAATTGTTTGATACTTGTCTCTAGTCTGGTTAGTTCTCCAGTGTGAGTGTCTATCAGGAGCTGTATTAGTTGGTGTGAGCAATCATTCAAAATCGTGTTCCATCTGTTGATGAAAGTTGGATCTGGGTTGTGTAATGCTGGTGCCTTCTTTAATTTCAGACCCTTTGGTATATCCTTGTTATCTTGATACCAGTTCAGTGTTTGAACATCCCACCATAACTTGTTCTCTTTTGTAATCAGTTTCTCCAGCTGTGTAAAGTGTTTGAAGAAAGCACTGGTGTTATGTGTAATGGTGGGAGTGTCATTAAATTGTGCGAAAAGTGTATGGGCTCTAAGTTCCCTATCCTGTTGGTTGTCTAGAATACCAATAAGGGTATGTGGTTAACCTCTTGCAGCAGATTCGGAACAAGAATTGCAGATATACAGAAATGGGTTCTCTGCGCACTGAGTCCTGTTAAAAGCTGGGTCTTTTGCACCTTTGTGGACGTCTGCCAAATTCCCGTTAAAGCTTGTTTGTGGACTTCTAGGCGTATTCCAGGTTTTGGATAATGGAGTCTGTAGTGCCCGGCTCCTCTCAACCAACGCGTTTCGCTGTGTCAACAGTTTATCAAGGTATGTGTGTCATATGTAAAAATGCCCTTTTTAAAGGCTGTGCTAATTTTGCCATTGTTAGCAGCTGGAATTCGTTTCAAACATATTAGCAAAACAAAAACACAAAACAAAACCATATCCAGTTTAAAATATTTGTATTAACAGGAGACCAATGTATATATATGTAAAAAGTGCTTTTGATACATATTTATTAAGATGTATAATAAATGAAAAGCAGACATTTCCTGTTTAGAGAGCTGGTCACATGACCGCATATATTAATTTCCTGTATGTGGCACGCATATTCACTCACTATTGGTTACATTTCCTACACTACCTGATCATGTGACTGACTGTTTACTATTACAACTAGCCACATGATCAATACAGGCCTCCGGAAACATATCCAGCCCCATTCCCCAGCCCGATCTCGTATATCCGATCACGTGACGTGATCCGTCCACGTGATCCGCGCGAGCTGCCGGAAGTGGTCATTCCCTCAGTTGGATGCCAAGAGCGGTCATGTGATCGGACTCTCCAAAAAGCATCATTGCCCTTAGTTGAAATATTCACATTTGCTTTGTACTTAAGCCTCGTTTTCCCTATATATAGTATATACTATCTGTTTTGTACCAATCACAATAAATTTATGATTCATTATTATGCATTTTGTTATCATATATATATATATATATATGTGTAAAAATACATTTCTTATACACACCAACAGCAACCGATCATGTGTCTATATCACATGACTCTATCTGTCCAATAGAAGTCCTTATATTTAAACCATGCATTCCTTTGTAGAAATGTAATCATTTGTCTGTTGTTATCTTATATTAACCAAGTTATACAATCACAACAATATGCACATATTTACATATATCAGAGGAGGTATTCGGATGTTTTTTAATCCAATCTTTGGTATTTTATCTCGCTACAGACATCTTGAGGTTAGATGCCATAATAAACTACACATATGGATATTTGGCAAATGGAATGCACATCTATATTGGTCATAATGTACTGTATATACATACATGACCAATAGATAGTACACTTCTTTATAGTGTCTCAAAATGCTATAATATTGCATTTAATTCTAGTGCCTCATTGAGGCCACTTGAATATAACGAATTAAGCTGGAATGTCCATAAAATCTCCTGCCGGCACAATCTAGTAAACCTATCACCCCCCCCCCCCCCCCCCCCCCCCCCCCGGTTGGTCTGTGTAATGTGTTCTAATCCGACAAGCCGTAGGGAGCTAGGATCTTTATTGTGGTGATGTAGGAAGTGTCTTGATAGACTGTGTTTTGTTATCCCATTAACAATATTTCTACGATGTTCCATAAATCTGGATTTTGAGGCCCTAGTCGTTCTACCGACATATTTTAAATTGCACCCACACTCCAATAGATATATAACCCATGTTGTATTGCAGTTAATGAAGCTGGAAATATTTATACATTTTTCCTTTGATGTTGTGTTCACCATTTTGGTTTTGTTGCGTACATGTGAACAAGTAGTGCATCTATTGGCACCACATTTATAGAATCCATTAGGTTTCGTTGTTAACCAGCCTTTTTCAGATTTTTTATCTGCATCGGATGGTAAGCTTTTTAATTGACTGGGAGTTAATATTGTTTTCAAGGATTTGTTCTTTTTGAAAATGAATTCTGGTTGTATAGGGAGAATGTTACATAAAATAGGATCATTTTGGAGCATATGATAGTTTTGTTTCACTATATCCTTAATTTTATTCGATCTACTACAGGTTGAGTATCCCATATCCAAATATTCCGAAATACGGAATATTCCGAAATACAGACTTTTTTGAGTGAGAGTGAGATAGTGAAACATTTGTTTTTTGATGGCTCAATGTACACAAACTTTGTTTAATACACAAAGTTATTAAAAATATTGTATTAAATGACCTTCAGGCTGTGTGTATAAGGTGTATGTGAAACATAAATGAATTGTGTGAATGTACACACACTTTGTTTAATGCACAAAGTTATAAAAAATATTGGCTAAAATTACCTTCAGGCTGTGTGTATAAGGTGTATATGTAACATAAATGCATTCTGTGCTTAGATTTAGGTCCCATCACCATGATATCTCATTGTGGTATGCAATTATTCCAAAATATGGAAAAATCCGATATCCACAATACCTCTGGTCCCAAGCATTTTGGATAAGGGATACTCAACCCGTATTAAATTTAGATATAAATGCTAGTTCTTTCTTGAAAGACTGAGTTTTTGGTTTCGGATAAAGAAGAGTACTTCTTTCTATTTTGTCTACTTCTGAGATGGCTGTCTAGTATATATTGTGGGTAATCTCTATCAATAAAGGATTCTAATAAATCTGTGGCCTGCATCTTAAATAATTGAGTAGAGGAACAATTTCTTTTGACTCGTAGTAATTGTCATTTTGGGATATTGTTCTTCCAGGATTGATGGTGCGCACTCCTATAATTTAAATATGAATTATGACCCACTTCTTTTATATAATTAGAAGTATGAATACGATTATCAATTATTTCTAGAGTGATATCCAAGAAGTTGATCTTTGAAGAGCTAAAGTTAGAAGTAAAGATTAAATTAAATGTGTTAGTGTTGAGAGACATAACTAAATCAGAGAAAGTGTCGTGATCCCCATCCCAAATAAAGAATAAGTCATCGATGTACCACCCATAGAGGACGAGACGCTCGCCGAGCCCGCCTCCCCAAATGAGGTCTCCTCTAATTGTCCAACATATAGGTTGGCGTAACTCGGCGCAAATCTCGTCCCCATGGCGGTTCCCATCGTTTGACGGAAAAACGTGTTCGAAAAAAGAAAATAATTGTGAGAAAGAATAAAGGAAATAGAGTCGACAATAAACTCTCGGTGTCTCTCGGAGAGGTCTCCATCAGCAGTTAGTATTCAATTAATTGTCTGCACACCTAATTTGTGAGGTATGTTAGTATATAGACTGGAAACATCCAGAGTACCAAAAGCATATGATGGCTTCCAGATAATGTTTTGGATAAGTTCCAGAAAATGCATTGTGTCTCTTATATGGGACCTTAGCCGAGAGACACGTGGTTGGAGGTGACTGTCGACATAAGCTGATAAAGAAGAAGTGAGCGAGTTGACACCAGAAATAATAGGACGTCCCGGGGGTGAGGTGAGGGACTTGTGAATTTTGGGTAAATGATAATAAATAGGGATAGTAGGATGTAAAGGAAAAAGAAACTTTAGCTCTTCCTTGGACATCACTCTATCTTGAAGTGCAGATTGCAGAAGTGTATATAGTTCTTTGTGATAGAGGGGGGTGGGATCGCAAGTAAGGGCTTCATAGAAGTTTGCGTCATAAAGCTGACGAAAAGCCTCCCTGACGTAATCCTCTCTGTCCTGTATCACGAGCCCACCCCCCTTGTCAGCTTCCTTAATAATGATTGACATATCTTTAGTCAGATTCTTTACAGCTCGTTTCTCCCATTTATTTAGATTCTGTTTGATTTTTTGATCTGATGAACACATGACTTTAAAGTCTTCTAAGGTAGTTCTATAAAAGGTTTCTACCTGACTGCTTTTAAAACTAATAGGAAAAAAGTCTGACTTTAGTCTACACATTTTTTTTATCAATGTCATATATCTTTTTTGTAGGAGACTGCGTTTCGTTGGCACAATCCAGTTCCTCTAATATTTTAAGAATAGGGTCATCTGTAGAATCTAATAAGATTGGTATCTCATTTGAACTAAACTTTGCATTGGCCTTCTTTGCAAAAAATCTTTTTCTGCAGAGAGTACGAACAAACCTATTTAGTTCAACATACAAGTCAAATATGTTGGGGGACTCTGTGGGAGAAAACTTAAGCCCCTTACATAAGAGTGACATCTCACTGTTTGTTAGTTGTTTAGACGATAGATTATAGATACTTCTCATATCATTTTCCAGTTTTTTGTTTTTTATTCTCTTAAGTTTCTCTTTTTTGGCTCCCCGTCGTCCTCTATACTTTGATCTCTGTATCTTTTTGGTGTGTGTGTATGTTGTTTTCTCCACCCTATCTGGTCCTTGTATCGATACTCTCGCTGTTCTAAAAAAGAGGAATCATAAGGATTCCTCTTTCCCTTATACTGGACCTCCTTAGGTCGTGCTCCTCTCTGTATATCTCCTCTATCTTGTGAAGTGTTAGGTGTAGTTCTTATTGAGGATAGTACTTCCTGGTCCTGATTCATGGGATTTATTCTAAACCGGTTTTCTCTCCCATACTTCACATTCCTTGTTGTCCTTTTTCCCCCATATTTAGAGCCTTCTTATACAGATTTATACTTATCTCTATACGATCTGGATTCACCATTTTTATAATCGTCCATATCACGCTTAAATTTTTTACATTTCATTTCGGTAATGGACATTTCAAATGTAATCACCCTTTCAGAGACTGCACGGTCCCTTTCTATATATTCTGTGGTGGTTTTATGGTTATCCAATTTTTTCTTTAGGGCATCTGTCTCTGATACCAGTGACTCTACTTTCTTATTTCTAAATTTAATTACTAATTCCATCAAATGTACAGAACATTTATCCAAAATATTCTCCCATTCATCTTGAAATTCGGGGATCTCCTGAAAGATTAACGGCTTGAACAGACGTAAACCTCTTGGAATTAGTTTTTTGTCTATATATTTTTGTAGGTTCACGCTGTCAAGCCAGTGTTTAGTCTCTGCCCTCAGGAGATCCTCCAACCTCAAAAAAATCATTTTTCAACAGATCCTCATTGTCAGCATTCATGGTACTTTTGTTATTAACCCATTTTGACATATACATTTGTCTCCGACTGTATCTATCATTAAAAGCAGAAAAGCAGCTCATCTTGGCAGTCAGACAAAAACTATGTGCGATTGTAAGGAAAAAAATTACCAAGGTAATAGGCCCGGCACTATTAAGATGAGATGCTTGACGTTAAGCAGCTGTTTACAGGGGTAGTTAGCCCCTGAAGATAGCAATAGGAAAGGATATATACAGCGCTTTAAAACTGGATATGGAAAACCAATTGTATTTTATTACATAAAAATTGTTGCAACAAATAATTTAAGAGAGAATTTCTAAACATACATAAAAATGTATAAAAATAGGGCAAGCACAGCAATTCGTTTGGTATATTACCATATAAGAAGTCGGGCAAAGTCTATTGTGTAGAGTCCAAGGAATTATGCCACAGTCCTGGGGGCAGTTTTCAGTGCTATCAGATAAAGGTCCACATGGATCATAAGAACAGACCTTTGCTTGGTTCCGAGCAGCAACTCAGTCCTGTTAAAAGCTGGGTCTTTTGCACCTTTGTGGATGTCTGCCAAATCCCCGTTAAAGCTTGTTTGTGGACTTCTAGGCGTATTCCAGGTTTTGGATAATGGAGTCTGTAGTGCCCGGCTCCTCTCAACCAACGTGTTTCGCTGTGTCAACAGCTTTATCAAGGTATGTATGCCTGTTGTAAAAATGCCCTTTTTAAAGGCTGTGCTAATTGGCCATTGTTAGCAGCTGGAATTCGTTTCAAACATATTAGCAAAACAAAAACACAAAACAAAACCATATCCAGTTTAAAATATTTGTATTAACAGGAGATCAATGTATATATATGTCAAAAGTGCTTTTGATACATATTTATTAAGATGTATAATAAAAGAAAAGCAGACATTTCCTGTTTAGAGAGCCGGTCACATGACCGCATATATTAATTTCCTGTATGTGGCACGCATATTCACTCACTATTGGTTACATTTCCTACACTTCCTGATCATGTGACTGACTGTTTACTATTACAACTAGCCACATGATCAATACAGGCCTCTGGAAACATATCCAGCCCCATTCCCCAGCCCGATCGCGTATATCCGATCACGTGACGTGATCCGTCCACGTGATCCGCGCGAGCTGCCGGAAGTGCGTCATTCCCTCAGTTGGATGCCAAGAGCGGTCATGTGATCGGACTCTCCAAAAGGCATCATTGCCCTTAGTTGAAATATTCACATTTGCTTCGTACTTAAGCCTCGTTTTCCCTATATGTAGTATATACTATCTGTTTTGTACCAATCACAATAAATTTATGATTCATTATTATGCATTTTGTTATCATATATATATATATGTGTAAAAATACATTTCATATACACACCAACAGCAACCGATCATGTGTCTATATCACATGACTCTCTGTCCAATAGAAGTCCTTATATTTAAACCATGCATTCCTTTGTAGAAATGTAATAATTTGTCTGTTGTTATCTTATATTAACCAAGTTATACAATCACAACAATATGCACATATTTACATATATCAGAGGAGGTATTCGGATGTTTTTTAATCCAATCTTTGGTATTTTATCTCGTGACAATGTCTATAATATTTGTCCTATTAAAAACACGTTAAAGGTTAAAGAACACAGTACGCAATTGGCACAAAAAGTACCGCAAGGGTACGCCCTTAACTATACCTTAAGGAATGTACTTATACTGTAAACATTTGTGCAGTGATAATGTGTAGATGTAATGCAGTGTAACCTTGTTAGCTTAAAAGCTGTATGAGCGACTATGACGCTCTGAGAACCTTTATGCATTTATAATAATCAATCAAATACCGGTCTAAGGTTCTAACGCCTTTAGTGAGAGAATGAACGTTCAAAAAGAATAATACAATACAAGCTATACACTACCAAAATAACATAGAATATCTAACCAAGTAACTAACATATAATACAATAAAGACACAAGTACGTTTAAGGGGGAGAGAGAGGGGGAGAGAGAATGGCTAACAATAACAATAAGACAATATGGTTATATGGCTGCAGAGAATCTTACACATGTGAGGAACAATCGCTGCGCAGTTAGTCAATGCTGAGAATCTTTGTGGAGAAAATACTTGAGCTTACCCAGGCTGCCTGTCCCTATATACACAACACCCAGCAACACAATTGTCCCTACAATGCCGCATGGGGCAGAAGCTAGACTCCATTTTGGGAAAAACCTCCCATGATTCCAAAGACTGCAACACATGGTTCAAAGGGGGAGGGGAAAACACCCAGCAGCAGCCATCTTCTACACCTGATCACAATGTAACCACACATATCATCCTGCCATTCCTACAAACACATGCTATATTTCAGCAAGATGCACTCTATATAAAACCACTACAATCTGTTATAAATCACCATCCACAAAATTATACCAGAGATGCTATGCTACAGATTGTCTACTGTTCCAATTCATTACAGATTTCATAGAGTATCATCACCAACACATAACAATCACACAACTGCACAAGCCTCATTAACCTTAAGCCATTTGTATCTCCACTAACTACTCTATACCAATCACTTCACAACTACTCTACCTCAAACACATATTTAAACTATTCTATGCCAATCAGCCATGTGATATTGAGATTATGATACTTAGCCTTTGTAAGGTGCCTGGTGATGATCCAGCCATGCTTCTGAGAGCTTTGTTCTGAGTGTAGCTACAGTACATCTGTCCTCTGAGGCCATAAGCGACTGAACCCTGACCTCTTCTCTAGCCAGGAACTACATTCCTGTGTGACTAGTTCCTGGGGGAGGGGTCTCTCTTGCTTTGTATATGCTGATCAGGTTCAGCCCTGAAACTACCAAAAGGGTTGTCTTCAGTTCCCTGTTCACTGCATTGTTCTAACAAAGTGATTTTTTAGCTTTTCTACATATAATCATATCTATCCGCTGCAATGTCCCACAACTTCACAACAAGTATCAAATTAATCTACACACCAATCTGCTTGTTTCAATATTAAACATGACGGGTATATCTGGTTCTGTTCAAATAATACACATTCATGACATTAATTCATTAGCTAATTTTAAATCTCCATGATGTCTGGTGCTTGATATTATTATAATTATGTACTGTATGAAATAAGTGTCGAATCCATCTCTGTGCCATGTCCGTGTAAATGCGTGTGTTACCATATATTGCTGTGCTCGCTGCGCATATTTGCAAGTATAGCGACTTAAATGTGTGCAGTTTGTATGTTCTCTCTATGTAATATTTTTGACTTTGACAGTCCACCCTTTGGCAGTCACCAATAACTGCCACTTCCTAAAACATTTCAAAAAGAGAAAAATATATGTCATATGTAAATACATTTCTATGATTGGGTAAGGGAGGAGAGAAGAAGGTGGGAAAAGGGTATGACCTAGTGAGATAGCAGAAGCATGTGTGTATGAATCCGTGTTTGGGGGGTCATGTATCATCGTGCCGTACGTGTTTTAAATCAAGCTTCGAGGTATTGCGAAGTATACATTTGAATTCCTTCTTATCCCGTGGTACGGGTCTGTGGATTGGCTGTCAAACTTTACCGAGCTCTCTTCGGCTTTTGGTTACAACAAAATGGGGGAGCACATTTTAGTTGATGATACATGAATGGGGGAATATGTGAATGCTGATATTTGTGCCTGTATTCCCTATCGACTATGTGTGTCATTACCTGAAGGTTGTAGAGATGAAGATAAAGAACAATTATGGGAAATGCCGTCGTATTCTATGTGAGGTTAATGAACATTTGTCGATTGAAGTCTTGTCTGGTGTCTGTTGACTGCAGTCTTCTTTGGGCTTTTGTCAAAAGTGCGAGCAAAAGCTTTGTCAATGTCCATAGACTTACAAAAAGTGTTGGGCTAGCGTAAATTTTAACGTTACTAGGGATAAGGGGGTCTATGGCATAGTTCATCAGTTGTCTGTGTACAAGGTTGTCAAAACTTCTTCTTTAGTCCATCTGTTGTCTGTATACGCGGTTGTCAAATTTCTTCTTTCAAGCGGATGTCTTTTCACCTTGGAGAGGAACAAAGGAGAAACAGGTGAAAGAAACAGGTCGTGGAATCACCTTTTATCACAGCGTGGTTTCAATGGTTTGGTCGTAAATCAAATCCATTTTGTTATGCGATACAGTCATTATTTCAGGTAGTACTTTTCCAATATAACACAATCCTTCTGAGTTTGGGGCAAGCCACTTATACACCTTCCTCCCGCATATGAAATATGCATCATCGGGGAGGACATATGGGACCAAGTAGGACATAACCATATTGCAAATTTTCCATATGAAATCTCCTAACCCTAATTCTCCCATCTGTCTAGTACACGTATCTGTTTGTATGATTTGTGCACAGTATACTGGTGATACCTCTCCAACTCTCATCATCCTACTTCCTAGGGTATACCTATATCAGAAAGATTTTCCACTACCGGCTATGTGGCGTATAAGCTCTGTATCTGTAAGCATTCTATCTGCTCTATATGAAAAGGTCATGGTTTGGTTACTCCATGACACTTCCCAATTTCCCGGCTTTCGGGGATTGGAAATGTTAAAACATACTAGGGATCTATCCACATGATATTGGTGGAGCTTCAAACTAGGAGGACTGGAGATATTAAACCTCCTGTCCACCGGTCTCCCACCCTTTAGCTCAAGTACCTCCCCTACCGTTAAAGGGAATGGTACTAATCCTGATTTGCTATGGCCTTGAGGTACTTGAGAGCATACCCAACAATCTGTTTGATTTAACACATTACCCACTAAGGAGTGATAGTCACTCAATGGGTGCCGGTCCATGTTAATGTTAAAACTGGACTGACATTTCTTGATGCACCCATCCTCTACTACACTGTTACAGAGTCTACAGATACAGTTCTCTTTTCAGCTAACAATCCTTCACAATGTTTACAAATAACATGGCTGCTAGATCGTTTCCGGTACTCGCCTTTGCTCGGTGATTGTGTTGTTATTGGAAATTTACACCTCCGTCTCAGTCATCAGAAACCCATTCTGGATCCTTTCTCGACCTCACTGGTACTCTCACCGAAACAGACTGCTCTGGTCAACATCAGGGTCAACATGAAAACACGGATCACAGTCTCTTGAGGCGAGTCCATCTTACAGGAGGAGAAAAGGAGAAATTTGTAATGGGGGTACAGGAAAACAGTTTGAGGGGGAGAGAAACTTGTTACAATAATTAGTTCTCTAGTCTTGTTGTTCTTCTTGTTCTGCTGTCATCTCAAAGGTGCTGTCTCTCAGTCTTCTAAACATTCTGGTGATACAATATTTCTTCTAGCTCAGCGCTCTTTCTGTAAGGAGAATAAATCTTGCATTACCATTTGTCCAACTAATGTGTGACATACCATCTGTAACGTTATGAGAACATGAGAAAGAAGAGAGAGAGAGAAAAACAACAACGAGAGAGAGAGAACCGTTCATATATATATATGCATCACATAAATCAACAATAAACAACAACAGAAAAAAACATTTTTCAAACAATTTTTTTCTTTCCTTCAGGAGAGAGGGAAAAAAAAAAAAAAACATTGCCAGATCTTCCGTTCACCATCAGGCTGTCACATCTACATGTCCAGTGGTATCCTTGCGCAGTCCCTCCCACCAGCATCTCCATATTCCACCCTTTGTATCTGGCCAGGATACATTGATGCGGATAGGTCATGCTGGGGTTTGGTAGACTTCTGCAAAGACCAAGCAGATATGCAATGTTTGAGTCCTACCAATAATCGTCAGAGATGGGGAGAGAAAAAGAAACATTTCACAGATACATTTACAACGTTTCACCCGGTCATTCCTGTGTCTTCAGGGAATGACATCCCAATTGATTAACCGTTACCTCAGGCTTACCATCAGTCCTAATGATCACCTTTGATTTGATTACCTTTCCTGATTGCATGTTACAGGTGCGGCCCAAACTCCTTCCTATGTGATCTCTGATTACAATTTGGTGTGTCATAACTTTGCTCATTTTCATGTCTAGGGGGTTTATATGAATTTGGTCTACTTCTTGATCTACAATCTCTTGCAAAATGACCTTCCTTCTGGCAATTATAACACCTTTTCACCTTTGACTTACCCACAGGGATCTGGGGCTTCTTTGTTTCCCTGTGCTTGATGATGTTTTGCTCATGCCCAACAGCGGAGTTCCTTAATGCAGTTACTGGGTTATTTCTCCAGTTAGGTAGAGAGGCTTGTATACTCGTTCTTAATACTTCCTTTAAACCATTTATTAACACCTAAACTGCTACTTTCCTGTAGTGTACATTTGTTTTAATATATTGTGTTCACCCTGACAGGATTAAATTCAATTACATCACCTTGTGTTGGTCTTACAATATGGGGTACATTTGTTTGTGCGTGATATATAACACCGTACGTACCTGTGGACACGACCTCACCTGACCCTCCGTTAGGGGGTTTGATTACTGCCTTTACCGATTTGGTCGCGTCCACCTGGATGTCTGGTAGGCTGGCTGCTGGAAGAGGTGCCGATATCGTGCTGGGCTCACTTTCTTGCTGGTAATCCTGAGGGAAGTTTAACATGGGGTGCGACTTGCACAGGTTAACATTTGTAATTTTGACACTTTCATTTTTATAAACATTATTACATTTGTTACTTTCATTCTTAATACAGTTACTAAGTGCATTTTTATCGTACAACATTGTGCCATTTCTCTGCAACCATAATCCTCTCCATTGCCATGTCTCTCCTCCCAAGATGAGAGTCAGATATGTCAGTTAAACTTCTTTGCCTTTCACTTTCCTGTTGCCACAATTTTAAATAACCATAATGTTTGATCCGTCTCTTTGCAGATTTAATGAGACATATCCTTCTCCTTAGGTTCTGTAACACATCTGGGCTAAAGCTGCCTACTCTTGGGGACTTCTCCCCGTCATGTACAGTCATTCTTTCCCATTCATCACATAAAACCTCTGTGTGAGAACCGTATTTTTCACACATTACATACCTTGCCGACCCGATTGGTCGGTTTACTGAATCAACCCGAACCGAGGTTGATCGCCCCCTACCTGAACAACTGGCCCCCATAACTTGCAGGTGTTGCTTTCACTACCTCTGACCTTCAATCAGGGTCTTCAGCGAACCCTTACAAAAACCAAGATGTTCAGGATAGGCCGACGGTGGCGGTTTACCGAGTACCCCACTCACTCGCCCACGCCGACCAATACCCCCACACACTGCCTTAGCGCTGGCGTACTCGACCCAGGGCCCCTATGAACCTTTGTTTACTGGAACATGCGAGTGTGATCCGCAGAGCATTAACCCTTTCCAGTAACTGTTGGTTGTTGGATAATTCCTGAGTGACCAGCGAACTTCCCTTAAAAAATAAAAAATTACACAAATCACGTTAGAATGTACAAATAGCGTTTATGACCCCTTCCATACGCAAATGGTACTGGGTCAGATTACTAACTAATGCACACAATTACGTGCGGTACAATCGTTCAGCACATAAGCAACTAATCTTATGTGCGGAGCGACCAGTGGAATCGACATTCAGCAGCTGCGAATTCCTTCAGCCTGAGCTTTATGGCCTATATGGGTTCCGCACCAACCCTTCCTGGTGTTGGGCTACTTGTCTCTATTTATAGCGGACTTCCTTGTCTGCTGTACCTGGACCTCCTGGTCTGTGCTACAGTATGACCTCCTGGTCTGCTATACTCTAATGCTCTTTGTATATTTAACAAGGGATGCCTCCCTAGCCACCGTGCATGTCACTTACACGTATGTAATTCACGAGAACTCGATGATTTCTGTGGTTCAATCCCAAAAAATTGTAGAAACTTATATATACAAACACTCACTCACCACATGTACACTTTACTTTTGTTTCTATTTCTATTTCTGCGCAGAAATTTCTTTCCTTTAGACCAGATGAGTCGCAAATTGGAGAAGGATCTATTAGCTTAAATTTCGGACACTAAAATTGACTTGCGCTACTTATCGCGTTGCCACCTTTTCACCTATTTAAAATAATACTATAGTGTGATTTGAGTTACGTGGGCGTACCCAGACGCTCCGTTGCGTAATATACGCTGCGTGCGTCGGCCTTTACGTTGCGTACACTAGTCTAACCCTTTTGTTAGAAACACGTGTATGCCAGCCAGATATGTCCACAGAAATACAATTAACACGTTTATCAATGTGAATGATCTTTAACTGTAATCATTCACTATACACCACCCAAATCTCCCTTGTATTCTTAGGCGAGACTGTGTGCGTGCTTTTTACAATTATACCTTTAAATATTACTTTATCTTTTTAACTACCAATAGCAACAAATCTTTCTTAGCACGTTATCAATGCAAATGGCAAACAGGAAGGTGAGATGTGAAAACTACACAAATGAACATGCAATTCTAAATTTAATCTAATAACATACATTGATGTAAGCACACGCATATAGATATTACATATAAGTACCAATCACTATTACTTATGATTGACTATGATATAGATTAAATAAATGCATAAAAAAAACTAATTAAATGATGATTTCTTTTTGACAATGGATGGCTGATTATTTCCTGAGTCAACTGAAAATCAGCCGCTTAAGAAAAAAAAAAATTTTTTACCTTCCCAAAATGGCCGCTGCTCCTCCCCCTTCCACATCCATGAGGGCTACACAAAATGGTGGTCAGACCATTTGTCACAAAGAAAATCATCATGCCAGCTCCTTTTAGTTATCACGCTATGCAGAGCGATTAAAAATAATTTTTTTAAACCTATTTAAACAGACAAACCATCCAATCTGCGTGTGTAGTTGGCACCAAATAGAAATAAAAACCAGATTTACAAAGACAATAACGTACTGTTCTTACCTTCCAGTTCCCGAATTCCCTCAGCACTCCTTACTAAGTGAAGCAGGCGCTTATCTGGTCAGCACTGCGAGGGATAGCACCTTCCCGCCTTTTGCTGATCGATAATGTCTGCTAAAGTTACCTAGTGCAGATATGTGAAGACCGGAGGAGCCCTCACTTGACAATGTCTATAATATTTGTCCTATTAAAAACACGTTAAAGGTTATAGAACACAGTACGCAATTGGCGCAAAAAGTACCGCAAGGGTACGCCCTTAACTATACCTTAAGGAATGTACTTATACTGTAAACATTTGTGCAGTGATAATGTGTAGATGTAATGCAGTGTAACCTTGTTAGCTTAAAAGCTGTATGAGCGACTATGACGCTCTGAGAACCTTTATGCATTTATAATAATCAATCAAATACCGGTCTAAGGTTCTAACGCCTTTAGTGAGAGAATGAACGTTCAAAAAGAATAATACAATACAAGCTATACACTACCAAAATAACATAGAATATCTAACCAAGTAACTAACATATAATACAATAAAGACACAAGTACGTTTAAGGGGGAGAGAGAGGGGGAGAGAGAATGGCTAACAATAACAATAAGACAATATGGTTATATGGCTGCAGAGAATCTTACACATGTGAGGAACAATCGCTGCGCAGTTAGTCAATGCTGAGAATCTTTGTGGAGAAAATACTTGAGCTTACCCAGGCTGCCTGTCCCTATATACACAACACCCAGCAACACAATTGTCCCTACAATGCCGCATGGGGCAGAAGCTAGACTCCATTTTGGGAAAAACCTCCCATGATTCCAAAGACTGCAACACATGGTTCAAAGGGGAGGGGAAAACACCCAGCAGCAGCCATCTTCTACACCTGATCACAATGTAACCACACATATCATCCTGCCATTCCTACAAACACATGCTATATTTCAGCAAGATGCACTCTATATAAAACCACTACAATCTGTTATAAATCACCATCCACAAAATTATACCAGAGATGCTATGCTACAGATTGTCTACTGTTCCAATTCATTACAGATTTCATAGAGTATCATCACCAACACATAACAATCACACAACTGCACAAGCCTCATTAACCTTAAGCCATTTGTATCTCCACTAACTACTCTATACCAATCACTTCACAACTACTCTACCTCAAACACATATTTAAACTATTCTATGCCAATCAGCCATGTGATATTGAGATTATGATACTTAGCCTTTGTAAGGTGCCTGGTGATGATCCAGCCATGCTTCTGAGAGCTTTGTTCTGAGTGTAGCTACAGTACATCTGTCCTCTGAGGCCATAAGCGACTGAACCCTGACCTCTTCTCTAGCCAGGAACTACATTCCTGTGTGACTAGTTCCTGGGGGAGGGGTCTCTCTTGCTTTGTATATGCTGATCAGGTTCAGCCCTGAAACTACCAAAAGGGTTGTCTTCAGTTCCCTGTTCACTGCATTGTTCTAACAAAGTGATTTTTTAGCTTTTCTACATATAATCATATCTATCCGCTGCAATGTCCCACAACTTCACAACAAGTATCAAATTAATCTACACACCAATCTGCTTGTTTCAATATTAAACATGACGGGTATATCTGGTTCTGTTCAAATAATACACATTCATGACATTAATTCATTAGCTAATTTTAAATCTCCATGATGTCTGGTGCTTGATATTATTATAATTATGTACTGTATGAAATAAGTGTCGAATCCATCTCTGTGCCATGTCCGTGTAAATGCGTGTGTTACCATATATTGCTGTGCTCGCTGCGCATATTTGCAAGTATAGCGACTTAAATGTGTGCAATTTGTATGTTCTCTATATGTAATATTTTTTACTTTGACACTCGCTACTGACATCTTGAGGTTAGATGCCATAATAAACTACACATATGGATATTTGGCAAATGGAATGCACATCTATATTGGTCATAATGTACTGTATATACATACATGACCAATAGATAGTACACTTCTTTATAGTGTCTCAAGATGCTATAATATTGCATTTAATTCTAGTGCCTCATTGAGGCCACTTGAATATAACGAATTAAGCTGGAATGTCCAGAAAATCTCCTGCCGGCACAATCTAGTAAACCTATCACTCCCCGGTTGGTCTGTGTAATGTGTTCTAATCCGACAAGCCGTAGGGAGCTAGGATCTTTATTGTGGTGATGTAGGAAGTGTCTTGATAGACTGTGTTTTGTTATCCCATTAACAATATTTCTACGATGTTCCATAAATCTGGATTTTTAAGGCCCTAGTCGTTCTACCGACTTATTTTAAATTGCACCCACACTCCAATAGATATATAACCCATGTTTTATTGCAGTTAATGAAGCTGGAAATATTTATACATTTTTCCTTTGATGTTGTGTTCACCATTTTGATTTTTTAGCGTACATGTGAACAAGTAGTACATCTATTGGCACCACATTTATAGAATCCATTAGGTTTCGTTGTTAACCAGCCTTTTTCAGATTTTTTATCTGCATCGGATGGTAAGCTTTTTAATTGACTGGGAGCTAATATTGTTTTCAAGGATTTGTTCTTTTTGAAAATGAATTCTGGTTGTATAGGGAGAATGTTACATAAAATAGGATCATTTTGGAGCATATGATAGTTTTGTTTCACTATATCCTTAATTTTATTCGATCTACTATTAAATGTAGATATAAATGCTAGTTCTTTCTTGCCAGACTGAGTTTTTGGTTTCGGATAAAGAAGAGTACTTCTTTCTATTTTGTCTACTTCTGAGATGGCTCTGTCTAGTATATATTGTGGGTAATCTCTATCAATAAAGGATTCTAATAAATCTGTGGCCTGCATCTTAAATAATTGAGTAGAGGAACAATTTCTTTTGACTCGTAGTAATTGTCATTTTGGGATATTCTTCCAGGTTTGATGGTGCGCATTCCTATAATTTAAATATGAATTATGACCCACTTCTTTTATATAATTAGAAGTATGAATACGATTATCAATTATTTCTAGAGTGATATCCAAGAAGTTGATCTTTGAATAGCTAAAGTTAGAAGTAAAGATTAAATTAAATGTGTTAGTGTTGAGAGACATAACTAAATCAGAGAAAGTGTCGTGATCCCCATCCCAAATAAAGAATAAGTCATCTATGTACCACCCATAGAGGACGAGACGCTCGCCGAGCCCGCCTCCCCAAATGAGGTCTCCTCTAATTGTCCAACATATAGGTTGGCGTAACTCGGCGCAAATCTCGTCCCCATGGCGGTTCCCATCGTTTGACGGAAAAACGTGTTCGAAAAAAGAAAATAATTGTGAGAAAGAATAAAGGAAATAGAGTCGACAATAAACTCTCGGTGTCTCTCGGAGAGGTCTCCATCAGCTGTTAGTATTCAATTAATTGTCTGCACACCTAATTTGTGAGGTATGTTAGTATATAGACTGGAAACATCCAGAGTAGCAAAAGCATATGATGGCTTCCAGATAATGTTTTGGATAAGTTCCAGAAAATGCATTGTATCTCTTATATGGGACCTTAGCCGAGAGACACGTGGTTGGAGGTGACTGTCGACATAAGCTGATAAAGAAGAAGTGAGCGAGTTGACACCAGAAATAATAGGACGTCCCGGGGGTGAGGTGAGGGACTTGTGAATTTTGGGTAAATGATAATAAATAGGGATAGTAGGATGTAAAGGAAAAGAAACTTTAGCTCTTCCTTGGACATCACTCTATCTTGAAGTGCAGATTGCAGAAGTGTATATAGTTCTTTGTGATAGAGGGGGGTGGGATCGCAAGTAAGGGCTTCATAGAAGTTTGCGTCATAAAGCTGACGAAAAGCCTCCCTGACGTAATCCTCTCTGTCCTGTATCACGAGCCCAGCCCCCTTGTCAGCTTCCTTAATAATGATTGACATATCTTTAGTCAGATTCTTTACAGCTCGTTTCTCCCATTTATTTAGAATCTGTTTGATTTTTTGATCTGATGAACACATTACTTTAAAGTCTTCTAAGGTATTTCTATAAAAGGTTTCTACCTGACTGCTTTTAAAACTAATAGGAAAAAAGTCTGACTTTAGTCTACACATTTTTTTTATCAATGTCATATATCTTTTTTGTAGGAGACTGCGTTTCGTTGGCACAATCCAGTTCCTCTAATATTTTAAGAATAGGGTCATCTGTAGAATCTAATAAGATTGGTGTCACGAACCGGTCTCTCACCTCTGCGGGTTCTGGGGTTCATCCGTTGCCAGTGCGGTTGCTCGCGGTGCTGTGCGCCCGTGTGGGGATGCGGCGTGATCAGTGGCACAGGTAATGCAGAGTCTGGGAACTGGGAGTGTGGGGACCAAATGGCCTAAGGCACTGCGGTGTGTCTGCTGTATAGGAGGTGGCCATGTTGGAGACCAAATAGGTAATACAGAGCACTTGTGAAAACACCTGTGGGCAGGTGTAAACCAATCCCGTGCTTGTGCTGCCTTTAAGTAGGCTGGGATTATGTTACTCTGGGCCAGTGCTTTGTTGTATCAACGCTGTGCTCTAGCTCTGAGCTCTCTCCGTGCATTCCTGTGTGATTCCCGTGGTCCAGATATCGCCTCCATTCCCAGAGGTCCATCTGCAGCCTTCACTGCTAAAGATCCACCAGCTCTCCGCTGTGCTGTCAGTAAATTGCACACCTACTGGAAACAGTTGGATTCCCAGAGTCTTGCATGAGGTTACCTTGTCTGCTTGCTTTCAACCATACAAAGTTTGGAGGATTCCACTACCCTCAGCTGTTCGTTTGTTCTACTCTGCATTTAACCCGTTCATCACCTTGTCATCTGCTACAGTTTTCACAGTGACCTCCGGAACCCGCAAGTAACCCAATTCAGTACTTTTATTTTCTATGTTACCATAACAAGGATAATTCTTCACAGCATCTCATTTAACTCTCAAAACTTCATTGCAAATCCTTACAGTTATTTCTTCATGTCTGCATTACTCAGAATAACACATTCTGCAGTTCAGCATCAAAGCTTGTTTATATTTGGACAATTCAACATTTATTCATCAGCTTGTTTTATATACAGTTCCATGAACATTTCTTTTATTTGTCTTTGAGATTTATCCTGCATATTATTTCTGCCATTCCTGCAATACTTCAGTATAATATGATGATTAACAACTTGTCATTTAACTATTTACTGAATTGTTATTTTTAATAAATATATGAAACGGAACTTTCTTCGTCCTCCCTGCTTTCTTCATACCCCAGCACCTACACCTGTGGTTGGTCCCGGGTTAACGGATTCACAAAAACACCCGGACCTGACACTTAGCACTGGCCACATGGATCCGTCAAGTGACCAATTCGCAGGAGGCGGTGCTACGTCAGATATCCTTTCCCGTCTGGAAAACCAGGAGTCTATACAGACACAAATAGCTCAGTTTATGCAAACTATGGCAGACCGTTTAGAGTCTCTTCTTACGGCTATTAAAACGTCTCAAGTCCAGATTCCAACTCCGGTTGTCCCAGTTACCACTACAGCTTCTCCTGTGACACTGCCTGCGTCCCGCTTGCAGTTACCCTTTCCGAGTAAGTTTGACGGAACTCCAAAACTTTGCAGAGGATTCCTGAATCAATGCGAGATCCAGTTCGAACTGTTGTCCGCCAGTTTCCCATCAGCTCGTTCTAAGGTTGCATATATTATTGCCCTCCTCTCCGGTCAGGCTCTGGAGTGGGCATCACCATTATGGGAAAGAGGTGATCCTATCCTCTCTAATTACAAGGAGTTCGTATCATCCTTCCGGAGAATCTTTGACGAACCAGGCAGGACCACCTCAGCATCTTTGGAGATTCTCCGTCTACGTCAAGGTTTACGTCCTGTCAGTCAATATATTATTCAGTTTCGCACGTTGTCTTCAGAGTTAAACTGGAATGAGGAGGCCCTGATCGCCGCGTTTTGGAATGGACTTTCAGAGAGAATCAAGGATGATTTAACCATCCGGGATGTGCCAACTAAACTGGATGAATTGATTTCTCTCTGTAACAAACTTGACCTACGCTACAGGGAGCGATGTTTAGAGAAATCCAGGGCAGAGCGATCCAGTCCACGTTATCATCCTAGGCCTCGACAAGATTCTTCATCACAGTCTCCGGTAACGACAGAAGAACCTATGCAGATTGGGCGCTCTCGCCTCACAGAGGAGGAACAACTTCGTCGTCGACAGGGTAACCTCTGCATGTACTGTGGGTCCTCCGAACATTTAGTTAAATTCTGCAAACTCCGGCCGGGAAACTCTCGCTCCTAGATTATTCAAGGGAGGTTAAGCTAGGAGTTACTTTAGAATCACATTCTGGGAAAGAGCCGACCTTGTCTATTCAATTAGAAGTTCCAAGTTCTACAGTGAAAGTTTCAGCTCTCCTAGATTCCGGGGCAGCCGAGAACTTCATCTCCTCAGCCTTTGTCTTACGGTCTAAAGTTCAAACCATGCCTCTGGAAGCAGCAGTTGCTGTTACAGCAGTGGATGGAAGTCAAATTCCAGATGGTATAATTACTCATCGAACCGTATGTCTCAAGATGAAAGTTGGTGTGCTCCATTCCGAATACATCTCCTTCTACGTGATTCCCAAAGCCTCTCAAGATGTGATACTTGGTTTACCTTGGCTGCAGAAACATAATCCTCAACTTAATTGGCAAACCATGGAAGTCCTTTCGTGGGGTAAATCTTGTACCAAGGACTGTTTAGCCTCAATTGTACCTCTCCGGTCAATTAGCCTTCCCGACCTACCTCCGGTGTATCAATCCTTTGCGGAAGTTTTCAGTAAACAAGCAGCAGACTCTCTACCTCCTCATCGCGAATGGGACTGCCCAATCGTCCTGGTTCCGGGCAAAACCCCTCCTAGGGGACGAATTTATCCGCTATCCATCCCAGAGACGCAAGCTATGTCTGATTATATACAGGAAAATCTAACCAAAGGATTTATCAGACCATCTTCTTCACCTGCAGGAGCCGGATTCTTTTTCGTTAAGAAGAAGGACGGTGGGTTACGACCATGCATAGATTACCGTGGACTCAATGAGATCACTGTGAAAAACAAGTATCCATTACCCTTAATTCCAGAATTATTTGATCGGGTAAAGGGAGCTACTGTGTTTACAAAATTGGATCTCCGAGGGGCCTACAATTTAATCCGCATCCGGGCAGGGGACGAGTGGAAGACTGCTTTTAATACCCGGGATGGGCATTACGAATACCTTGTAATGCCTTTTGGTCTTTGTAATGCACCTGCAGTTTTTCAAAGCTATGTGAATGAACTTTTTCGTGATCTTCTCTACAAGTGTCTAGTAGTGTACCTGGATGATATCCTAATATTCTCTAAGGATCTAAAGTCTCACCGTCACCGAGTTAAAGAGGTACTGACACGTCTGAGGAAAAATCAACTTTATTGTAAGTTAGAGAAGTGCACTTTTGAAGTATCTTCCATACCGTTCCTTGGTTACATCATTTCTGGATCAGAGCTATGTATGGATCCCGGTAAGGTACAAGCTATCCGAGATTGGTCCACTCCTACAACTCTCAAGGGGATTCAGCGATTTCTTGGCTTTGCTAATTTCTATAGGAGACTCATTAAGAATTATTCCACGTTAGCTGCTCCCATTACAGCCCTAACTCGCAAGGGAGCAAATCCTACAAACTGGTCTTCTGAAGCAATCAAAGCATTCTCTGATTTAAAACAAGCCTTTGTGTCAGCCCCCATTCTTCGACAGCCTGATTTGAATCGTCCCTTTCTACTAGAGGTGGATGCATCTACAGAAGCAGTAGGAGCTGTGTTGTCACAAGTCTTTGAAGATAAAAAGGTCCATCCCTGCGGATATTTCTCCCGTAAGTTCCTCCCGGCCGAACGTAATTATGCAATCGGTGAGCAAGAATTACTTGCCATCAAGTTGGCATTTGAGGAGTGGAGATACCTTCTAGAAGGAGCACAACATCGCATTACAGTTTATACTGATCATAAGAATCTTCTATATCTGCAGTCAGCTCAGTGCTTGAATCCACGACAAGCTAGATGGGCGCTTTTCTTCACACGATTTAATTTCAAGCTCACCTATCATCCAGGGTCTCAGAACAAAAAGGCAGATGCCCTTTCTCGGTCCTTTGCTTCTTCTGAATTAAATGATGCTACCACGAATCAAGCCATTGTGAATCCTACGTCCTTTTTAATGACTCAAACCTCTCCAGTTCCTCCGCCTGGCAAGACCTTTGTCGCCACAAATCTTCGAAAACGACTGCTTACTTGGGCTCACTCCTCTTCCTTCATGGGTCATCCTGGGGTTCTAAAGACTCTCAAATTTATTCAACAGTCTTATTGGTGGCCACATCTCAAAGCCGATGTCCAAGAGTTTATAGCAGCATGTCCTAAATGTGCCCAACATAAGAGTCCAAGAAGTTCTCCACCAGGTTTATTACATCCATTATCCATACCCAAACAACCATGGACTCATATCTCAATGGATTTCGTGACCGATCTACCTCCATCAAAAGGGCGAAATACCATTTGGGTGATAGTGGATCGATTTTCGAAAATGGCACATTTCATTCCATTAACTGGATTACCATCAGCCCCTTTACTAGCCAGATTGTTCATCTCTGAAATCTTCAAGTTGCATGGCCTTCCTCGAGAGATCATCTCTGATCGGGGAACACAGTTTGTGGCCAAGTTCTGGAGGTCGCTTTGTTCATCTTTAAATGTCAAGTTGAATTTTTCTTCTGCATATCATCCTCAGACAGATGGACAAACTGAGAGAGTAAACCAAGACCTTGAAACATTTCTACAGCTATATATATCGTCCTCACAGGATGACTGGGTTGACTATCTTCCATTGGCAGAATTTGCTCATAATAATCTCTTCCATTCGTCTTCAGAATCTACGCCCTTTTATATTAACTTCGGCTTTCATCCTCGTGTGCCAGAGTTCCATCCATTGCCAGCCCTAGAGGTTCCAGCAGCAGATCAAGAGCTTCAACGTCTATCTAGAATCTGGAGTTGTGTGTGTAAGTCGTTGGTCAAAACTTCCGCTCGTTATAAAGCTTTTGCAGATAGAAAACGTAAATCTGTACCGAATTACAAGGTGGGAGACCAAGTTTGGATTTCTACGCGCAATCTCAGGTTCAAAGTTCCTTCTAAGAAAATTGCTCCCAAGTTTATTGGTCCATTTCCCATTGTAAAGGTACTCAACCCTGTGTCATACAAAGTCAAGTTGCCACCATATTTGAGAATTCCTAACGCCTTTCATACATCTTTATTGAAACCTTTGATTCTCAATAAATTCCGTACTACCCAGTCCAAATCTCCTAAAGTTTACTCTTTGTAGGATGAGAAATTTGAAGTTAAAGAGATTGTGGACTCACATTCCCGATATGGACGTTTACAGTTTTTGGTCGACTGGAAGGGTTACGGTCCGGAGGAGAGATCCTGGGTTTTTTCTGAAGATGTTCATGCTCCAAGACTGGTACAGAAATACTTCTCCAAAAATCCTGATAAGGTTCAAAGGTGTTCGGAGACCACCCTTAGAAGAGGGGGTACTGTCACGAACCGGTCTCTCACCTCTGCGGGTTCTGGGGTTCATCCGTTGCCAGTGCGGTTGCTCGCGGTGCTGTGCGCCCGTGTGGGGACGTGGCATGATCAGTGGCACAGGTAATGCAGAGTCTGGGAACTGGGAGTGCGGGGACCAAATGGCCTAAGGCACTGCGGTGTGTCTGCTGTATAGGAGGTGGCCATGTTGGAGACCAAATAGGTAATACAGAGCACTTGTGAAAACACCTGTGGGCAGGTGTAAGCCAATCCCGTGCTTGTGCTGCCTTTAAGTAGGCTGGTATTATGTTACTCTGGGCCAGTGCTTTGTTGTATCAACGCTGTGCTCTAGCTCTGAGCTCTCTCCGTGCATTCCTGTGTGATTCCCGTGGTCCAGATATCGCCTCCGTTCCCAGAGGTCCGTCTGCAGCCTTCACTGCTAAAGATCCACCAGCTCTCCGCTGTGCTGTCAGTTAATTGCACACCTACTGGAAACAGTTGGATTCCCAGAGTCTTGCATGAGGTTACCTTGTCTGCTTGCTTTCAACCATACAAAGTTTGGAGGATTCCACTACCCTCAGCTGTTCGTTTGTTCTACTCTGCATTTAACCCGTTCATCACCTTGTCATCTGCTACAGTTTTCACAGTGACCTCCGGAACCCGCAAGTAACCCAATTCAGTACTTTTATTTTCTATGTTACCATAACAAGGATAATTCTTCACAGCCTCTCAGTTAACTCTCAAAACTTCATTGCAAATCCTTACAGTTATTTCTTCATGTCTGCATTACTCAGAATAACACATTCTGCAGTTCAGCATCAAAGCTTGTTTATATTTGGACAATTCAACATTTATTCATCAGCTTGTTTTATATACAGTTCCATGAACATTTCTTTTATCTGTCTTTGAGATTAATCCTGCATATTATTTCTGCCATTCCTGCAATACTTCAGTATAATATGATGATTAACAACTTGTCATTTAACTCTTTACTGAATTGTTATTTTTAATAAATATATGAAACGGAACTTTCTTCGTCCTCCCTGCTTTCTTCATACCCCAGCACCTACACCTGTGGTTGGTCCCGGGTTAATGGATTTACAAAAACACCCGGACCTGACAATTGGTATCTGATTTGACTAAACTTTGCATTGGCCTTCTTTGCAAAAAATCTTTTTCTGCAGAGAGTATGAACAAACCTATTTAGTTCAACATACAAGTCAAATATGTTGGGGAACTCTGTGGGAGAAAACTTAAGCCCCTTACATAAGAGTGACATCTCACTGTTTGTTAGTTGTTTAGACGATAGATTATAGATACTTCTCATATTATTTTCCAGTTTTTTGTTTTTTATTCTCTTTAGTTTCTCTTTTTTGCCTCCCCGTCGTCCTCTATACTTTGATCTCTGTATCTTTTTGGTGTGTGTGTATGTTGTTTTCTCCACCCTATCTGATCCTTGTATCGATACTCTCGCTGTTCTAAAAAAGAGGAATCATAAGGATTCCTCTTTCCCTTATACTGGACCTCCTTAGGTCGTGCTCCTCTCTGTATATCTCCTCTATCTTGTGAAGTGTTAGGTGTAGTTCTTATTGAGGATAGTACTTCCTGGTCCTGATTCATGGAATTTATTCTAAAACGGTTTTCTCTCCCATACTTCACATTCCTTGTTGTCCTTTTTCCCCCATATTTAGAGCCTTCTGATACAGATTTATACTTATCTCTATACGATCTGGATTCACCATTTTTATAATCGTCCATATCACGCTTACATTTTTTACATTTCATTTCGGTAATGGACATTTCAAATGTAATCACCCTTTCAGAGACTGCACGGTCCCTTTCTATATATTCTGTGGTGGTTTTATGGTTATCCAATTTTTTCTTTAGGGCATCTGTCTCTGATACCAGTGACTCTACTTTGTTATTTCTAAATGTAATTACTAATTCCATCAAATGTACAGAACATTTATCCAAAATATTCTCCCATTCATCTTGAAATTCGGGGATCTCCTGAAAGATTAACGGCTTGAACAGACGTAAACCTCTTGGAATTAGTTTTTTGTCTATATATTTTTGTAGGTTCACGCTGTCAAGCCAATGTTTAGTCTCTTCCCTCAGGAGATCCTCCAACCTCAAAAAATCATTTTTCAACAGATCCTCATTGTCAGCATTCATGGTACTTTTGTTATTATCCCATTTTGACATATACATTTGTCTCCGACTGTATCTATCATTAAAAGCAGAAAAGCAGCTCATCTTGGCAGTCAGACAAAAACTATGTGCGATTGTAAGGAAAAAAATTACCAAGGTAATAGGCCCGGCACTATTAAGATGAGATGCTTGACGTTAAGCAGCTGTTTACAGGGGTAGTTAGCCCCTGAAGATAGCAATAGGAAAGGATATATACAGTGCTTTAAAACTGGATATGGAAAACCAATTGTATTTTATTACATAAAAATTGTTGCAACAAATAATTTAAGAGAGGATTTCTAAACATACATAAAAATGTATAAAAATAGGGCAAGCACAGCAATTCGTTTGGTATATTACCATATAAGAAGTCGGGCAAAGTCTATTGTGTAGAGTCCAAGGAATTATGCCACAGTCCTGGGGGCAGTTTTCAGTGCTATCAGATAAAGGTCCACATTGATCATAAGAACAGACTTTTGCTTGGTTCCGAGCAGCAACTCAGTCCTGTTAAAAGCAGGGTCTTTTGCAAAACAAAAACACAAAACAAAACCATATCCAGTTTAAAATATTTGTATTAACAGGAGACCAATGTATATATATATGTCAAAAGTGCTTTTGATACATATTTATTAAGATGTATAATAAAAGAAAAGCAGACATTTCCTGTTTAGAGAGCCGGTCACATGACCGCATATATTAATTTCCTGTATGTGTCACGCATATTCACTCACTATTGGTTACATTTCCTACACTTCCTGATCATGTGACTGACTGTTTACTATTACAACTAGCCACATGATCAATACAGGCCTCCGGAAACATATCCAGCCCCATTCCCCAGCCCGATCTCGTATATCCGATCACGTGACGTGATCCGTCCACGTGACCCGCGCGAGCTGCCGGAAGTGCGTCATTCACTCAGTTGGATGCCAAGAGCGGTCATGTGATCGGACTCTCCAAAAGGCATCATTGCCCTTAGTTGAAATATTCACATTTGCTTCGTACTTAAGCCTCGTTTTCCCTATATATAGTATATACTATCTGTTTTGTACCAATCACAATAAATTTATGATTCATTATTATGCATTTTGTTATCATATATATATATGTGTAAAAATACATTTCTTATACACATCAACAGCAACCGATCATGTGTCTATATCACATGGCTCTATCTGTCCAATAGAAGTCCTTATATTTAAACCATGCATTCCTTTGTAGAAATGTAATCATTTGTCTGTTGTTATCTTATATTAACCAAGTTATACAATCACAACAATATGCACATATTTACATATATCAGAGGAGGTATTCGGATGTTTTTTAATCCAATCTTTGGTATTTTATCTCGCTACTGACATCTTGAGGTTAGATGCCATAATAAACTACACATATGGATATTTGGCAAATGGAATGCACATCTATATTGGTCATAATGTACTGTATATACATACATGACCAATAGATAGTACACTTCTTTATAGTGTCTCAAGATGCTATAATATTGCATTTAATTCTAGTGCCTCATTGAGGCCACTTGAATATAACGAATTAAGATGGAATGTCCAGAAAATCTCCTGCCGGCACAATCTAGTAAACCTATCACTCCCCCGGTTGGTCTGTGTAATGTGTTCTAATCCGACAAGCCGTAGGGAGCTAGGATATTTATTGTGGTGATGTAGGAAGTGTCTTGATAGACTGTGTTTTGTTATCCCATTAACAATATTTCTACGATGTTCCATAAATCTGGATTTTAAGGCCCTAGTCGTTCTACCAATAAATTTATACAAATGTGCTGCGCTTAATGTATGCTTAATTGATAATGAATAAAAATCGATAAATACACAGGTGTCTGACGTCACTCCTTTGCTCAGCCCACTGACGCACTGATCGTTGCCAGCCACTCTCACCTGCAGCGGTGAAATTGAATTTGAAAATCAGCCCCAGAGAACGTATACCGGAACGCCAGGTCAGCGTAACACTGCAGCGTCCGTACCCGCCCGCCAGGACTGAATCACCTGCACTGTGCTAGTGCCGGCGGCGGACGCATGGTAGCTGTTCCGATACCTCCTGTGCTGCGAGACTGCATCTTCCCGCAGGTCGGGTAAATATTATCAGCGGCATTTCCTCTGCACTGGGACGCCAGTAGCATAGAGGACGGGAGCTACATTCATTTGTTCTCAAACAGGCTGTATTAACTGTTGCTACTTAGCTTTTGATACAAAGAGACCAAGACTAGGTCTATGTGGCAACATTGAAGTGACATTGTTTCTAATTTTCCTAACCCAGTGAATTATTCAGAACGTCTATCAGTGCGCTTGAGCTGTTTTCTTTTACTAATGGTTTTTATTATATCTTGTGTGTGTCATTAAATTTGTTTCATTTTTATCAGCAAGTTCCGTATGAGTTGCAAATTGATTTAAGCAGACACCTGTGTATTTATCGATTTTTATTCATTATCAATTAAGCATACATTAAGCGCAGCACATTTGTATATATTTATTTCTGTCGTTTGGGGGAGCCAGCAGTCCCTCAGTGCTTGCAGCTGTTGTATAGCCCATTTTAATTTAACCTACTAAATTGCGCCAGGAGTGGGGGTGTTTAAACACTCTCAAAAAATTTTTTATCCTTGTATATGTGCTATTCTCCTAGGCAGCATAGTGTTAATTATCTGGCAAATTGCTTCCAAACTAAAGGTGTGTGCTTATAATCAATCAGCTGTGGTCAATTGAGATATATGGCTGATTTTAAGAGTTATTCAGACAGGAAAACTAGAAGGGAAACCTATTTGTCCTCCTTTGGTAATAAAGATGCCGAAACTACCTGGCCAAAGGATAATCCAGATTTACAAGGATAAAGCAGTTTTACCAGTTGGAAGATCTCCTTAAAGATGAGATGCGCAATTGGTGGGATGGGATATCCCTGCAGAAGTATATTGATGCTAAAATTATACCTAGAGGTCTTAGAATTTTCAAACATCTATCTATAAATGAAAATCCTGATCTACAGAAAAAATGGGAGGAGACTCTAGATATATGTTCATTCTCACTGATGAAGCTGCTTGTTCAGTATAGGAATGAGAAAGTAATACAAATTACTGAACAGATCGATACATTAAAAGAAGATCTCATGAAATGTAAGGATTTAGCCTCCTTTAAAGACAAAGATGAACAGATTAATCTAAGGGTTGAGAAATTTGAGAAGGAAATTGTATATTCTAAAAAACAGAAATTCTCACGAGATTTAGCTGATTATCAAACAGGTTTAGTTAGAACTTATAATAAACTCAAGAGATTCAATCATCCTATTGATTATCGTCCTAAACCAAGAACTCCCTATAGATCGCAAGATAGGATCAACAATTACACCAATAGATCCTCCGCTCCATCTCCTAGATTTATTGATCCTCTCAGGCGAGCAGTCAATTATGAACCTAGGGCTACTATCCATCAAGATACTGGTACTAGGCCAAAAACAAAACAAACAGGTGAGGGAACACAATCTGATCAGTCGAAGGATTTTCACCAGCTGTCCAAATACCACCATCCCAACCCATACGATCCCCTCAATGTCTCAACCTCAAAAAAACGCAGAGTAAGAGAGGAAGCAGAGGAGGAAGAAAGAGAAAGATTAAACAGAAGGGCAAGATTCAGATAGATGAGAGTGGTATATTTAATCTATCACCCCATAAACTTTCCAATGATCAAATCTCCCTCCTTCAAAAAGGGTTAAATTTTGCCCCTACCAAAGAGCCCAATATTTTTGAGCTCTTTCTAGATCTTAATAGATTTACGAGAGATCTATGTAGAAAACGTTTTTTTGCAGCAAAAAAACTTAATCATAATTTTGACCATCAAGATCAGTTAGAAATACCGATTATTTTGGATGATTCTGATAAAGTGGGGTTACAATGCTTAGAACAATTATACAGTGAATCTGCTGATGAAGTTAAACTGTTCGATATAGATACACTGAATGATCCCTCAAATCTTCCCAAATTCAAAAGGAAATCTCAATTTTTTCCTCTTGAGCATAAAAGCCCAGCTATCACTATTTTTTACAATAAAACCTTAAGTGATCTTAAATCTCTTTGTCATAAACCTCAGAAAAAATCCAATTTTCATCATTTTGATTTTTCCTCTAATTTGTCCAAAAAAGAGAGAACAGCTTTAAAAGAACTCAGAGAAACCCTCTCCCTTGTCATTAGACCAGCAGACAAGGGAGGGGGGATCGTTCTACAGAGTAGAGAAGATTACACTTTGGAAGCGTATAGACAATTGCAGGATACTCAATATTATACTGTATTGTCGGCTAATCCTACTGTCCCTTTTCAAAAAGATTTCAACAACTTGTTGGATTGTGCAAGAAGTGAGAAAGTAATATCAGAAGATGAGTTTTATTTTTTACAGTGTACACACCCTATCACTCCTGTTTTTATCACCTTCCCAAAATTCACAAAACACTCACATCACCTCCTGGTCGCCCTATTATTTCTGGTGTGGGTTCCCTCACGTCTAATTTGTCACATTTTGTTGATGAGCACCTGCAAAATCATGTGGCCAATTTACAGTCACATATTAAAGACACAAAGCATATTTTACAAAAAGTGGTGGGACAGAGCTGGACAGATGGGTGGGGTTTCCTCACCCTTGACGTCCAGGCTCTGTACACGAATATCCCACACACAGCTGGGATTGAAGCAGCTGATTATTATTTAAGTAGAGATGTTAATTTGAGTATGGAAAGACGTGATTTTGTTATTAGATCCATTATGTTCATTCTCACTCACAATTATTTTTTATTTGGTGACACGTATTATTTACAGGCACTGGGCACAGCTATGGGGACCAGGTTCGCACCAAGTTTTGCGAATCTCTATATGGGCCGCTTTGAAGAAGAGTATATATGGAGCGGCCCATATAGAGAGAACCTGGTCCTCTATAGCCATTTTATTGATGATTTGATTATTATTTGGAAAGGGGGTCCCTCTTTAGCACAGGAATTTGTTGATCATCTTAATCACAACACTTATAATCTCACTTTCACACACACTTTTGATTTTGACACAATCAACTATCTTGATGTGACTTTCTCTATTCAGAACAATTTGATAATCTCTAACAATTATGTGAAACCAGTTGGCACTAGTAATTATTTACATTATGAAAGGGCTCATTTTAAACCTTGGATTAAGAATATCCCTAGAAATCAACTAATGCGCTTAAGACGCAATTGTATACGTGATGAAGATTTCATTGCACAATCCAAAATTATGATTGGACATTTTGAGAGAAGGGGTTATCCACATAACCTTTTGATTGAAGCCCTCACGTCAGTTTCATCATTGACGCCATTAGAACATATTTCCACACCAGTGAATCATGTCGACATTTTGGGGGGTGTACATTCTGTAAATTTGGGCCGGGATTCCCCTATTTCGGGTGAGTTAAAGTTCATCTCTAAGTTTAATTCCAAATCAAATAGAATTAAGAAAATTGTGACTACCAATTTCGATATTCTGAAACAAGATCCTATATTAAGCAATTCCATTGGTTCTAAACCAAGGATGATCTATAAGAAGAATTTTAGCCTTGGAAACATATTAGCTCCTAGTGACTTAAGATCTGCGAAAACTCCCAAGGAAAATGAAGCCATTCTCAGTTCTTGGCTCCCCAATAGACCCGTAGGCAATTTCAAGTGTAATAAATCCGTCTGTTTGACATGTAGCTACATGAGAAATAGATCAACTAAGGTCACTTCCACGAGTAACGGAGTGAGCTTTCCAATTAAACAATTTCTCAATTGTGAGTCTACATACTCTGTGTATGTCTTACAATGTCCCTGCCAACTGCAATATGTTGGCAGGACTATTAGATCCATTAAAAGTCGTTTCAGGGAACATAGGTGTAACATTCTCAATAAATCCATCAAACATAGTGTCTCTCGACACTTTGCTAAATGTCACAATGGAGACCCTAACGGTCTATCTGTGATGGGAGTTGAACAGTTTAGCCAAACTAAAAGAGGAGGAAATAGATTTAGACAGTTAAGCTTGGGTGAATCCGCATGGATCTTTAAACTCGATACTCTCAACCCTAAAGGGTAAAATGAAGCTATCGATTATACATGTATCGATTAAGACATTCTGGTTGGTTACCACTGAGTAGATTTTTGATAGGGGGTATGATTTGACTATATTACAGTATCTACAGTTTACACCATTGGAATACCATTTGTAATACTGGTGGTGTCAACTCTATTACTCTACAGCAAAAGTTATATTAGTCTCAGGTTTTCATTTTATTTTATTTTTTATAAATATTTTTATATATTTTTTTATTTTATTTCATTATTATTTACATTTATTATTATTATTTATTTTGTACTATGAATTATTTTTTCATGAACTATTATATTTTTCATGAACCATTATCGAGTATGAATTGGTAACATTATTAATTATTAATTTTTAATAAAGTTCAATTAACATTTATTTTAACATTTATTTTATTTTATTATCTAGCATGTATTATTATTATTTATTCACTAATTATTATTTTTAATAATAAAATAATAATATAAAAATAATACAACATTTTTTTTTTTTTTTAATATATAATTCTTCTATTTTTAGTACTGGTATCTCCCGATATCTTCTATATATACACTTTTATTTCTTTATTCATATATTTTATTTATATACTTATATATGTATAATTCTTTTCTCACCATGTCTCATCTCTCATAAAAACATCATAATGTCGCCCTAAGGGATTACTAACTACATTTGGAACACCATTAATGAATTGCATTTCTCAACTATTACGGAGGATGAGTAGTCCAGATGAATAGGAATATTGTGTAACTCATCAAGTATTAATTGATTATCAATACAACTACTCTTATTAGTAAGATTTATCCTGTTTATAACTTTATAATGGTTAATCTAATTATTTTTAAGTATTATTTTTCCATTAATCTCATTTGACATCTTTCTCTACAAATTATTATTATTACATAGTGTTATTATGATTATTATTTTGTATTAAGTAATTTGATTTGATGATAAGTCCTTTCTAGCAACCAGATGGAACTTGCTTGTTTTTGCAGATATTGTGTCACTTAATCTTATTAACTAATTATTTATGCACACCAGTGCCTCCAATGATTACAGAGGCGGTTCTTTATGGGGAGTTAAATACGGGCCATCATAGAGTGAGCCCCATCGTCTTGAGGAAGTCCCGGGATACGGGACGAAACGCATTAGACGTCACTCCTTTGCTCAGCCCACTGACGCACTGATCGTTGCCAGCCACTCTCACCTGCAGCGGTGAAATTGAATTTGAAAATCAGCCCCAGAGAACGTATACCGGAACGCCAGGTCAGCGTAACACTGCAGCGTCCGTACCCGCCCGCCAGGACTGAATCACCTGCACTGTGCTAGTGCCGGCGGCGGACGCATGGTAGCTGTTCCGATACCTCCTGTGCTGCGAGACTGCATCTTCCCGCAGGTCGGGTAAATATTATCAGCGGCATTTCCTCTGCACTGGGACGCCAGTAGCATAGAGGACGGGAGCTACATTCATTTGTTCTCAAACAGGCTGTATTAACTGTTGCTACTTAGCTTTTGATACAAAGAGACCAAGACTAGGTCTATGTGGCAACATTGAAGTGACATTGTTTCTAATTTTCCTAACCCAGTGAATTATTCAGAACGTCTATCAGTGCGCTTGAGCTGTTTTCTTTTACTAATGGTTTTTATTATATCTTGTGTGTGTCATTAAATTTGTTTCATTTTTATCAGCAAGTTCCGTATGAGTTGCAAATTGATTTAAGCAGACACCTGTGTATTTATCGATTTTTATTCATTATCAATTAAGCATACATTAAGCGCAGCACATTTGTATATATTTATTTCTGTCGTTTGGGGGAGCCAGCAGTCCCTCAGTGCTTGCAGCTGTTGTATAGCCCATTTTAATTTAACCTACTAAATTGCGCCAGGAGTGGGGGTGTTTAAACACTCTCAAAATTTTTTTTATCCTAGTCGTTCTACCGACATATTTTAAATTGCACCCACACTCCAATAGATATATAACCCATGTTGTATTGCAGTTAATGAAGCTGGAAATATTTATACATTTTTCCTTTGATGTTGTGTTCACCATTTTGGTTTTGTTGCGTACATGTGAACAAGTAGTGCATCTATTGGCACCACATTTATAGAATCCATTAGGTTTCGTTGTTAACCAGCCTTTTTCAGATTTTTTATCTGCATCGGATGGTAAGCTTTTTAATTGACTGGGAGCTAATATTGTTTTCAAGGATTTGTTCTTTTTGAAAATGAATTCTGGTTGTATAGGAGAATGTTACATAAAATAGGATCATTTTGGAGCATATGATAGTTTTGTTTCACTATATCCTTAATTTATTCGATCTACTATTAAATTTAGATATAAATGCTAGTTCTTTCTTGCCAGACTGAGTTTTTGGTTTCGGATAAAGAAGAGTACTTCTTTCTATTTTGTCTACTTCTGAGATGGCTCTGTCTAGTATATATTGTGCGTAATCTCTATCAATAGAGGATTCTAATAAATCTGTGGCCTGCATCTTAAATAATTGAGTAGAGGAACAATTTCTTTTGACTCGTAGTAATTGTCATTTTGGGATATTGTTCTTCCAGGTTTGATGGTGCGCACTCCTATAATTTAAATATGAATTATGACCCACTTCTTTTATATAATTAGAAGTATGAATACGATTATCAATTATTTCTAGAGTGATATCCAAGAAGTTGATCTTTGAAGAGCTAAAGTTAGAAGTAAAGATAAAATTAAATGTGTTAGTGTTGAGAGACATAACTAAATCAGAGAAAGTGTCGTGATCCCCATCCCAAATAAAGAATAAGTCATCGATGTACCACCCATAGAGGACGAGACGCTCGCCAAGCCCGCCTCCCCAAATGAGGTCCTCCTCTAATTGTCCAACATATAGGTTGGCGTAACTCGGCGCAAATCTCGTCCCCATGGCGGTTCCCATCGTTTGACGGAAAAACGTGTTCGAAAAAAGAAAATAATTGTGAGAAAGAATAAAGGAAATAGAGTCGACAATAAACTCTCAGTGTCTCTCGGAGAGGTCTCCATCAGCTGTTAGTATTCAATTAATTGTCTGCACACCTAATTTGTGAGGTATGTTAGTATATAGACTGGAAACATCCAGAGTAGCAAAAGCATATGATGGCTTCCAGATAATGTTTTGGATAAGTTCCAGAAAATGCATTGTATCTCTTATATGGGACCTTAGCCGAGAGACACGTGGTTGGAGGTGACTGTCGACATAAGCTAATAGAGAAAAAGTGAGCGAGTTGACACCTGAAATAATAGGACGTCCCGGGGGTGAGGTGAGGGACTTGTGAATTTTGGGTAAATGATAATAAATAGGGATAGTAGGATGTAAAGGAAAAGAAACTTTAGCTCTTCCTTGGACATCACTCTATCTTGAAGTGCAGATTGCAGAAGTGTATATAGTTCTTTGTGATAGAGGGGTGGTGGGATCGCAAGTAAGGGCTTCATAGAAGTTTGCGTCATAAAGCTGACGAAAAGCCTCCCTGACGTAATCCTCTCTGTCCTGTATCACGAGCCCACCCCCCTTGTCAGCTTCCTTAATAATGATTGACATATCTTTAGTCAGATTCTTTACAGCTCGTTTCTCCCATTTTTTTAGATTCTGTTTGATTTTTTGATCTGATGAACACATTACTTTAAAGTCTTCTAAGGTATTTCTATAAAAGGTTTCTACCTGACTGCTTTTAAAACTAATAGGAAAAAAGTCTGACTTTAGTCTACACATTTTTTTTATCAATGTCATATTTCTTTTTTGTAGGAGACTGCGTTTCGTTGGCACAATCCAGTTCCTCTAATATTTTAAGAATAGGGTCATCTGTAGAATCTAATAAGATTGGTATCTCATTTGAACTAAACTTTGCATTGGCCTTCTTTGCAAAAAATCTTTTTCTGCAGAGAGTACGAACAAACCTATTTAGTTCAACATACAAGTCAATTTGTTGGGGGACTCTGTGGGAGAAAACTTAAGCCCCTTACATAAGAGTGACATCTCACTGTTTGTTAGTTGTTTAGACGATAGATTATAGATACTTCTCATATTATTTTCCAGTTTTTTGTTTTTTATTCTCTTTAGTTTCTCTTTTTTGCCTCCCCGTCGTCCTCTATACTTTGATCTCTGTATCTTTTTGGTGTGTGTGTATGTTGTTTTCTCCACCCTATCTGGTCCTTGTATCGATACTCTCGCTGTTCTAAAAAAGAGGAATCATAAGGATTCCTCTTTCCCTTATACTGGACCTCCTTAGGTCGTGCTCCTCTCTGTATATCTCCTCTATCTTGTGAAGTGTTAGGTGTAGTTCTTATTGAGTATAGTACTTCCTGGTCCTGATTCATGGAATTTATTCTAAACCGGTTTTCTCTCCCATACTTCACATTGCTTGTTGTCCTTTTCCCCCCATATTTAGAGCCTTCTGATACAGATTTATACTTATCTCTATACGATCTGGATTCACCATTTTTATAATCGTCCATATCATGCTTAAATTTTTTACATTTCATTTCGGTAATGGACATTTCAAATGTAATCACTCATTCAGAGACTGCACGGTCCCTTTCTATATATTCTGTGGTGGTTTTATGGTTATCCAATTTTTTCTTTAGGGCATCTGTCTCTGATACCATTGACTCTACTTTCTTATTTCTAAATTGAATTACTAATTCCATCAAATGTACTGAACATTTATCCAAAATATTCTCCCATTCATCTTGAAATTCGGGGATCTCCTGAAAGATTAACGGCTTGAACAGACGTAAACCTCTTGGAATTAGTTTTTTGTCTATATATTTTTGTAGGTTCATGCTGTCAAGCCAGTGTTTAGTCTCTGCCCTCAGGAGATCCTCCAACCTCAAAAAATCATTTTTCAACAGATCCTCATTGTCAGCATTCATGGTACTTTTGTTATTATCCCATTTTGACATATACATTTGTCTCCGACTGTATCTATCATTAAAAGCAGAAAAGCAGCTCATCTTGGCAGTCAGACAAAAACTATGTGCGATTGTAAGGAAAAAAATTACCAAGGTAATAGGCACGGCGCTATTAAAATGAGATGCTTGACGTTAAGCAGCTGTTTACAGGGGTAGTTAGCCCCTGAAGATAGCAATAGGAAAGGATATATACAGCGCTTTAAAACAGGATATGGAAAACCAATTGTATTTTATTACATAAAAATTGTTGCAACAAATAATTTAAGAGAGAATTTCTAAACATACATAAAAATGTATAAAAATAGGGCAAGCACAGCAATTCGTTTGGTATATTACCATATAAGAAGTCGGGCAAAGTCTATTGTGTAGAGTCCAAGGAATTATGCCACAGTCCTGGGGGCAGTTTTCAGTGCTATCAGATAAAGGTCCACATGGATCATAAGAACAGACCTTTGCTTGGTTCCGAGCAGCAACTCAGTCCTGTTAAAAGCTGGGTCTTTTGCACCTTTGTGGATGTCTGCCAAATCCCCGTTAAAGCTTGTTTGTGGACTTCTAGGCGTATTCCAGGTTTTGGATAATGGAGTCTGTAGTGCCCGGCTCCTCTCAACCAACGTGTTTCGCTGTGTCAACAGCTTTATCAAGGTATGTGTGCCTGTTGTAAAAATGCCCTTTTTAAAGGCTGTGCTAATTGGCCATTGTTAGCAGCTGGAATTCGTTTCAAACATATTAGCAAAACAAAAACACAAAACAAAACCATATCCAGTTTAAAATATTTGTTAACAGGAGACCAATGTATATATATGTCAAAAGTGCTTTTGATACATATTTATTAAGATGTATAATAAAAGCAGACATTTCCTGTTTAGAGAGCATGTCACATGACCGCATATATTAATTTTCTGTATGTGGCACGCATATTCACTCACTATTGGTTACATTTCCTACACTTCCTGATCATGTGACTGACTGTTTACTATTACAACCAGCCACATGATCAATACAGGCCCCCGGAAACATATCCAGCCCCATTCCCCAGCCCGATCTTGTATATCCGATCACGTGACGTGATCCGTCCACGTGATCCGCGCGAGCTGCCGGAAGTGCGTCATTCCCTCAGTTGGATGCTGAGAGCAGTCATGTGATCGGACTCTCCAAAAGGCATCATTGCCCTTAGTTGAAATAATCACATTTGCTTCGTACTTAAGCCTCGTTTTCCCTATATATTGTATATACTATCTGTTTTGTACCAATCACAATAAATTTATGATTCATTATTATGCATTTTGTTATCATATATATATATATATATGTGTAAAAATACATTTCTTATACACACCAACAGCAACCGATCATGTGTCTATATCACATGACCCTATCTGTCCAATAGAAGTCCTTATATTTAAACCATGCATTCCTTTGTAGAAATGTAATCATTTGTCTGTTGTTATCTTATATTAACCAAGTTATACAATCTCAACAATATGCACATATTTACATATATCAGAGGAGGTTATCGGATGTTTTTTAATCCAGTCTTTGGTATTTTATCTCGCTACTGACATCTTGAGGTTAGATGCCATAATAAACTACACATATGGATATTTGGCAAATGGAATGCACATCTATATTGGTCATAATGTACTGTATATACATACATGACCAATAGATAGTACACTTCTTTGTAGTGTCTCAAGATGCTATAATATAGCATTTAATTCTAGTGCCTCATTGAGGCCACTTGGATATAACGAATTAAGCTGGAATGTACAGAAAATCTCCTGCCGGCACAATCTAGTAAACCTATCACTCCCCCGGTTGGTCTGTGTAATGTGTTCTAATCCGACAAGCCGTAGGGAGCTAGGATATTTATTGTGGTGATGTAGGAAGTGTCTTGGTAGACTGTGTTTTGTTATCCCATTAACAATATTTCTACGATGTTCCATAAATCCGGATTTTAAGGCCCTAGTCATTCTACCGACATATTTTAAATTGCTCCCACACTCCAATAGATATATAACCCATGTTGTATTGCAGTTAATGAAGCTGGAAATATTTATACATTTTTCCTTTGATGTTGTGTTCACCATTTTGGTTTTGTTGCGTACATGTGAACAAGTAGTGCATCTATTGGCACCACATTTATAGAATCCATTAGGTTTCGTTGTTAACCAGCCTTTTTCAGATTTTTTATCTGCATCGGATTGTAAGCTTTTTAATTGACTGGGAGCTAATATTGTTTTCAAGGATTTGTTCTTTTTGAAAATGAATTCTGGTTGTATAGGGAGAATGTTACATAAAATAGGATCATTTTGGAGCATATGATAGTTTTGTTTCACTATATCCTTAATTTTATTCGATCTACTATTAAATTTAGATATAAACGCTAGTTCTTTCTTGCCAGACTGAGTTTTTTGTTTCGGATAAAGAAGAGTACTTCTTTCTATTTTGTCTACTTCTGAGATGGCTCTGTCAACTATATATTGTGGGTAATCTCTATCAATAAAGGATTCTAATAAATCTGTGGCCTGCATCTTAAATGATTGAGTAAAGGAACAATTTCTTTTGACTCGTAGTAATTGTCCTTTTGGGATATTGTTCTTCCAGGATTGATGGTGTGCACTCCTATAAATTAAATATGAATTATGACCCACTTCTTTTATATAATTAGAAGTATGAATACGATTATCAATAATTTCTAGAGTGATATCCAAGAAGTTGATACCCACTTCTTTTATATAATTAGAAGTATGAATACGATTATCAATAATTTCTAGAGTGATATCCAAGAAGTTGATCTTTGAAGAGCTAAAGTTAGAAGTAAAGGTTAAATTAAATGTGTTAGTGTTGAGAGACATAACTAAATCAGAGAAAGTGTCGTGATCCCCATCCCAAATAAAGAATAAGTAATTGATGTAAGACACCCATAGAGGATGAGACGCTCGCTGAGCCCGCCTCCCCAAATGAGGTCCTCCTCTAATTGTCCAACATATAGGTTGGCGTAACACGGTGCAGACCTCGTCCCCATGGCGGTTCCCATCGTTTGATGGAAAAACGTGTTCGAAAAAAGAAAATAGTTGTGAGAAAGAATAAAGGAAATAGAGTCGACAATAAACTCTCGGTGTCTCTCGGAGAGGTCTCCATCAGCTGTTAGTATTCAATTAATTGTCTGCACACCTAATTTGTGAGGTATGTTAGTATATAGACTGGAAACATCCAGAGCAGCAAAAGCATATGATGGCTTCCAGATAATGTTTTGGATAAGTTCCAGAAAATGCATTGTATCTCTTATATGGGACCTTAGCCGAGAGACACGTGGTTGGAGGTGACTGTCGACATAAGCTGATAGAGAAGAAGTGAGCGAGTTGACACCAGAAATAATAGGACGTCCCGGGGGTGAGGTGAGGGACTTGTGAATTTTGGGTAAATGATAATAAATAGGGATAGTAGGATGTAAAGGAAAAAGAAACTTTAGCTCTTCCTTGGACATCACTCTATCTTGAAGTGCAGATTGCAGAAGTGTATATAGTTCTTTGTGAAAGAGGGGGGTGGGATCACAAGTAAGGGCTTCATAGAAGTTTGCGTCATGAAGCTGACGAAAAGCCTCCCTGACGTAATCCTCTCTGTCCTGTATCACGAGCCCACCCCCTTGTTAGCTTCCTTAATAATGATTGACATATCTTTAGTCAGATTCTTTACAGCTCGTTTCTCCCATTTATTTAGATTCTGTTTGATTTTTTGATCTGATGAACACATTACTTTAAAGTCTTCTAAGTAGTTCTATAAAAGGTTTCTACCTGACTGCTTTAAAAACTAATAGGAAAAAAGTCTGACTTTAGTCTACACATTTTTTTATCAATGTCATATATCTTTTTTGTAGGAGACTGCGTTTCGTTGGCACAATCCAGTTCCTCTAATATTTTAAGAATAGGGTCATCTGTAGAATCTAATAAGATTGGTATCTCATTTGAACTAAACTTTGCATTGGCTTTCTTTGCAAAAAATCTTTTTCTGCAGAGGGTACGAACAAACCTATTTAGTTCAACATACAAGTCAAATATGTTGGGGGACTCTGTTGGAGAAAACTTAAGCCCCTTACATAAAAGTGACATCTTACTGTTTGTTAGTTGTTTAGACGAAAGATTATAGATACTTCTCATATTATTTTCCAGTTTTTTGCTTTTTATTCTCTTAAGTTTCTCTTTTTTGCCTCCCCGTCGTCCTCTATACTTTGATCTCTGTATCTTTTTGGTGTGTGTGTATGTTGTTTTCTCCCCCCTATCTGGTCCTTGTATCGATACTCTCGCTGTTCTAAAAAAGAGGAATCATAAGGATTCCTCTTTCCCTTATACTGGACCTCCTTAGGTCGTGCTCCTCTCTGTATATCTCCTCTATCTTGTGAAGTGTTAGGTGTAGTTCTTATTGAGGATAGTACTTCCTGGTCCTGATTCATGGAATTTATTCTAAACCGGTTTTCTCTCCCATTCTTTACATTCCTTGTTGTCCTTTTCCCCCCATATTTAGAGCCTTCTGATACAGATTTATACTTATCTCTATACGATCTGGATTCACCATTTTTATAATCGTCCATATCACGCTTAAATTTTTTACATTTCATTTCGGTAATGGACATTTCAAATGTAATCACCCTTTCCGAGACTGCACGGTCCCTTTCTATATATTCTGTGGTGGTTTTATGGTTATCCAATTTTTTCTTTAGGGCATCTGTCTCTGATACCAGTGACTCTACTTTCTTATTTCTAAATTTAATTACTAATTCCATCAAATGTACAGAACATTTATCCAAAATATTCTCCCATTCATCTTGAAATTCAGGGATCTCCTGAAAGATTGACGGCTTGAACAGACGTAAACCTCTTGGAATTAGTTTTTTGTCTATATATTTTTGTAGGTTCACGCTGTCAAGCCAGTGTTTAGTCTCTGCCCTCAGGAGATCCTCCAACCTCAAAAAATCATTTTTCAACAGATCCTCATTGTCAGCATTCATGGTACTTTTGTTATTATCCCATTTTGACATATACATTTGTCTCCGACTGTATCTATCATTAAAAGCAGAAAAGCAGCTCATCTTGGCAGTCAGACAAAAACTATGTGCGATTGTAAGGAAAAAAATTACCAAGGTAATAGGCCCGGCGCTATTAAGATGAGATGCTTGACGTTAAGCAGCTGTTTACAGGGGTAGTTAGCCCCTGAATATAGCAATAGGAAAGGATATATACAGCGCTTTAAAACTGGATATGGAAAACCAATTGTATTTTATTACATAAAAAATGTTGCAACAAATAATTTAAGAGAGAATTTCTAAACATACATAAAAATGTATAAAAATAGGGCAAGCACAGCAATTCGTTTGGTATATTACCATATAAGAAGTCGGGCAAAGTCTATTGTGTAGAGTCCAAGGAATTATGCCACAGTCCTGGGGGCAGTTTTCAGTGCTAGCAGATAAAGGTCCACATGGATCATAAGAACAGACCTTTGCTTGGTTCCGAGCAGCAACTCAGTCCTGTTAAAAGCTGGGTATTTTGCACCTTTGTGGATGTCTGCCAAATCCCCGTTAAAGCTTGTTTGTGGACTTCTAGGCATATTCCAGGTTTTGGATAATGGAGTCTGTAGTGCCCGGCTCCTCTCAACCAACGCGTTTCGCTGTGTCAACAGCTTTATCAAGGTATGTGTGCCTGTTGTAAAAATGCCCTTTTTAAAGGCTGTGCTAATTGGCCATTGTTAGCAGCTGGAATTCGTATCAAACATATTAGCAAAACAAAAACACAAAACAAAACCATATCCAGTTTAAAATATTTGTATTAACAGGAGACCAATGTATATATATGTCAAAAGTGCTTTCGATACATATTTATTAAGATGTATTATAAAAGCAGACATTTCCTGTTTAGAGAGCCGGTCACATGACCGCATATATTAATTTCCTGTATGTGGCACACATATTCACTCACTATTGGTTACATTTCCTACACTTCCTGACCATGTGACTGACTGTTTACTATTACAACCAGCCACATGATCAATACAGGCCTCCGGAAACATATCCAGCCCCATTCTCTTGCCCGATCTCGTATATCTGATCACATGACGTGATCCGTCCACGTGATCCGCGTGAGCGGCCGGAAGTGCGTCATTCCCTCAGTTGGATGCCGAGAGCGGTCATGTGATCGGACTCTCCAAAAGGCATCATTGCCCTTAGTTGAAATAATCACATTTGCTTCGTACTTAAGCCTCGTTTTCCCTATATATAGTATATAGTATCTGTTTTGTACCAATCACAATAAATTTATGACTCATTATTATGCATTTTGTTATATATATATATATATATATATATATGTGTAAAAATACATTTCAAGATGGCCCAGTGCTTGAATCCCCATCAAGCTAGATGGTCGCTCTTCTTCAATCGTTTCTCGTTCATCATTAAGTACCGGGCCGGGACTTTTAACAGTAAGGCTGATGCTCTATCTCGTTCCTTAACGGCCTCGGATGAAGAAAATTCAGTTGATAAGGCTTTGATTCTCAGTCCAGTCTCTATTTCGGCAACTCCTACCACTCTGGGTCCTCCTCCTGGGAAAATGTCGGTACCAGCTAAATTTCGACCGAAATTGTTGCAGTGGGCTCATATCTCCAATTTTTCCGGTCATCCTGGAGTTCAAAAAATGTGGGAATTTCTACGAAGGTCATACTGGTGGGATACTATGAAGAAGGATATACAGGATTATGTCAACTCATGTCCTCAATGTGCTCAGCACAAAACTCTTCGTCTGCCTCCTGCGGGGTTGCTTCATCCACTGTCCATTCCTAAGAGACCTTGGACCCATATTTCGATGGACTTTGTTACCGAATTACCCTTCTCCAAGGGTCATAATACCATCTGGGTGATTATTGACCGCTTTTCTAAAATGGCACATTTTATTCCATTGACCGGGTTACCGTCAGCTCCCAAGTTGGCTTCTTTATTCATTCGTGAACACTTCCGCCTGCACGGGTTACCTCAGTAGATAGTCTCTGATCGGGGGGTGCAGTTCACGACAAGGTTCTGGAGGGCCCTCTGCTCTGCCTTACAAATAAAGCTCAAGTTCTCATCTGCTTACCATCCTCAAACCAATGGGCAAACTGAACGCGTCAATCAAGATTTAGAGACTTTTGTCCGCGTTTATCTCTCTCCTTCGCAAGACAATTGGGTGGAACTGTTACCCTGGGCCGAGTTTGCCCATAACCATCTGTACCACTCCTCCACTGGTGAGTCTCCATTCTTTATTAATTATGGATTTCATCCTCAAGTTCCAGAACTACCCATCTGTCCTCCGGAAGATGTTCCTGCTGCAGCCTCTACTCTCCGGCACTTCAGTCAAATCTGGAGTAGGGTTCATGCTAACCTCAAGAAAATCTCCGGCCGCTACAAATTCTTTGCGGATAGGAAGCGACGGGCAGCTCCCCAATACAAAGTGGGTGACAGGGTATGGTTCTCTACCCGCAATCTCCATTTAAGAGTGCCTGCTCTGAAGTTTGCTCCAAGGTTCATTGGTCCTTACCCCGTGTTGCAAGTCCTGAACCCGGTTGTCTGCAAATTGGGATTGCCTTCCCACTTTCGGGTACCAAATCCTTTCCATGTCTCTCTCCTTCGTCCTCTTGTTTTGAATCGGTTCCATTCTGAATCTCCTAGGCCAACCTCTGTAGAGACTGAAGCTGGAATGGAATTTGAAATTAAAGCTATTCTTGACTCTCGTTATCTTCACAAGAATCTACAGTATCTGGTAGAATAGAAAGGTTATGGTCCTGAGGAGAGGAGCTGGGTCAAAGCTGCTGAAGTCACGGCTCCCCGACTAGTGCGGATCTTCCATTCCAGACATCCAACAAAGCCCGGGAAGTGTCTGGGGGCCACTCCTGGAGGAGGGGGTACTGTCACACACCAAAGGCATCGGCCGCCGCGCTTACCCCTGCATGTCTGCTGGTCCGTCTGACGGCCCCCCGTCTCCGGTGGTCGTCGGGTCCCGGCGTCTGGCTGGCGCTGCTCCCGGCGGTTCCCCGGAGTGTGGGCGCCGCCATTGCACCCGGTGTCACGTGGGCGGGAGTGGGTGGCGTCACAGAACCGCTCCACCAATCCTGTTAGGGCGGGAGATTCAAAACCAGACGCCGGACAGAGCCCCGGCGCCTGAGTATCGTCGCTTTTCCAGAGGTGATCTCCAGTGCTCCTGTGACCGCTGTGCTACCTCCTAGAGTTTCCAGCATCCAGTCAGCTTTCCCAGCATATCGTACTGCTCGCTCACCTAGTCTCCAGTGTTTTTAAACATCGCTCACGAGTTCTTCAATCATCAGCGTCTTTGAACACTGCTCACAAAATCTTCAGTGCCTTATATTATCGCTCACAAGTTCTTCATTCACCAGTGTCTTTATCATTGCTCACAAGTTCTTCATTCATCAGTGTCTTTATCATCGCTCACAAGTTCCTCATTCATCAGTGTCTTTAAACATCGCTCACAAGTTCTTCATTCATCAGTGTCTTTATCATCGCTCACAAGTTCTTCATTCATCAGTGTCTTTATCATCGCTCACAAGTTCTTCATTCACCAGTGTCTTTATCATAGCTCAAAGGTTCTTCATTCATCAGTGTCTTTGTCATCGCTCACAAGTTCTTCATTCATCAGTGTCTTTATCATCGCTCACTAGTTCTTCATTCATCAGTGTCTTTATCATCGCTCACAAATTCTTCATTCAGCAGTGTCTTTAAACATTGCTCACAAGTTCTTCAATCATCAGTGTCTTTAAACATCGCTCACAAAATCTTCAGTGTCTTTAAACATCGCTCACAAGTTCTTCAATCATCAGTGTCTTTTAACATCGCTCACTAGCTCTTCATTCACCAGTGACTTTAAACATCGCTCACGAATCCTTTAGTGTCTTTCACCATCGTTCACAAGTTCTTTATTCATGTATCTCTAAACATCGCTCACAAATTCTTCAGTAGCCTTTGACATTGCCCACCAGTCCTCTTTCTTCCACGTGTTGCTGTATTGCTCCCTTCCCTAAATAAAGTTCTTCAGCATTTCTTCATCAAACACAATTGTCAGAGTCCTGTATGAGGAAAACCTATATCCGGCCTTCTCTGCTCCGACCCAGCTGTGGTGCCTCTTCCCGACCATCGGAGGAGCCCCCGAGTTCACAACACTCCCAATCCAGGTCAGTGACAGGGACTCTATCTCTTATAACTGTTTTAGGATGTCAAAATGTTGAGCCACTCTGAGATGTTTTATAAACTGTGCCAGAGGGCATACTTCACACCAGAGCTGTAACATAGTTTATGGCCTTCCACTTCCCGGTATTGCTGGAGGAACTGTGGCTGTATAGGGAGTATATATGATATTCTTTGGGAATGCCCTGTGCTCCGTCCGCTTTGGTCTGAGGTATTCTCTCTTATAGAAGATGTGTTACTTGTGACAATTTCTGTTGACCCTATAGTGGCATTATTTCATTATTCTTCTCAGCAGCTCCTTAGGGGAGACGCTCATCTCCTTGGACATATATTGATTTCTACTAAGGCTGGTATAGCGCAGTTATGGAAATCAGCTTCTGTGCTTTGTATTCAGCATATTGGCCCTCATTCTGAGTTGTGCGCTCGCTAGCTGCTTTTAGCAGCATTGCACACGCTAGGCCGCCGCCCTCTGGGAGTGTATCTTAGCTTAGCAGAATAGCAAACGAAAGATTAGCAGAACAGCTACTAAATATTTTCTTGCAGTTTCTGAGTAGCTCCAGACCTACTCCTAGATTGCGATCAGCTCAGTCCATTTAGTTCCTGGTTTGACGTCACAAACATGCCCTGCGTTCGGCCAGCCACTCCCCCGTTTCTCCAGACACTCCCGCGTTTTTCCCTGAGATGCTTGCATTTTTTAGCACACTCCCAGAAAACGCTCAGTTACCACCCAGAAACGCCCCTTTTCCTGTCATTCATTCACCGATCAGCAGTGCGACTGAAAATTGTCGTTCGAACACCAGCAAATCTACTAAGTTTTGTGTAAAATAACTTAGCGCAAGTTAATCATAAATCAAGCAGTATACCATGGTTCAAATGAATCATGGGACAAAAGTCTTGGAGACTGTAAAACCGTCAAAACTACAGGATCACTGTATATAGTGGACTGACCCATATTCTCTACCGGTATTCGCTCCATTTGAACCACTTCATATGTATAGAAGAGGCAGAGGAGGAATATTCACAAGCAGCCATTTTTAAACATATAATGTTTGTGGACTTTATGAACAATGGGGGTCATTCCGAGTTGTTCGCTCATTGCCGATTTTCGCTATGCTGCGATTTGTTGCATAGCAAAAATTGGCAACGAGTTTTGTGTTATTTGATCATAACATTGCTTGTACTCTGTTTTTCTATTATGTGTTCTTGCTGTTTAATTAATAAAAATGTATTATTTAAAAAAAAGAAAAAAGGCAATTTGTCCATCGAGTTCAACCTATTGGTTGTCTCCTACACTGTATTATTTTATTAACACTAATTTTAGATGTTGAAAATGATGAAGATGGACGTTATTTAATTATTTATTTTAAATATAGTGCGCAATCTACCCACCATAATCATGTATATCCTTATTAATTAAGAATTTATCTAAAGTGTTAACAGAGTCCGCCATTACCACTCTCTGGTAGGGAGTTCCAAACACGTATTGTCCTTACTGTGAGGAAACCTTTTTGTCTCATTGTGCGAAATCTCCTCTCGTCTAACCTAAGTGGGTGTCCGTGTGTCCTCTGCGTTGATCTTACCAAAAACAGATTCTCTGCAAGCTCTATGTATTGCCCCCTTATAAACTTGTAAATGTTGATCATGTCCCCTCTTAATCTCCTATTTTCCAAAGTGAACATGCCTAGATTAGCAAGCCTTTCCTCGTATTCTAGCTTTTTCATCCCCTTAATCAGTTTGGTCGCCTGCCGCTGAACATTTTCTAGTTCTAGGATATCCTTTTTGTAGTATGGTGCCCAAAAGAGTGCACAATATTCGAGATGTGGCCTCACTAAGGATTTATATAATTGGAGTATAACACACTCGTCCCTTGCATCAATTTCCCGCTTTATGCATGCTAATACCTTGTTTGCCTTCTTTGCTGCAGTCCTACTTTGGTTATTACTGCTAAGTTTGTTATCTATGAGAACACCTAAGTCTTTTTCCAGTAAAGAATCCCCTAGTTGTTCCCCATTTAATATGTAGGTGGTATTTTTGTTCTTGCTACCAAAGTGCATTACCTTACACTTGTCTGTGTTGAACCTCATTCTCCATTTTGCTGCCCATGCTTCCAGTTTGACTAAGTTGTTTTGAAGAGACTCAGCGTCCCCCTCCGAATTTACAACCTTATACAGTTTGGTATCGTCTGCAAAAATTGACACCATGCTCTCTAGACCTACTGCTATATTGTTAATGAAAATGTTGAACAATAGTGGTCCAAGTACAGACCCTTGTGGCACACCACTTAGTACTTCAGTCCAATTTGAAAAAGTTCCATTTACCACAACTCGCTGCTCCCTATTATCTAACCAATTTCTAACCCAAGTGTATATTGTGCTTCCTAGCCCCAGTTCTTGTAACTTGTAGATAAGTCTCATGTGTGGCACTGTGTCGAAAGCTTTAGCAAAGTCTAAAAAGATTACATCCACCTCCTTACCCTGATCTAGGTTTGCACTAACTGTTTCATAAAAGCCTAATACGTTTGTTTGACATGATCTATCCTGCACAAATCCATGTTGGCTCCTATTAATAACCTTATTGGCTTCAAAGAACTTCTGTATACTATCCCTTAAAATACCTTACAGTACTTTCCCCACAATAGATGCAAGACTTACTGGTCTATAATTACCCGGATCAGATTTACTTCCCTTTTTGAATATTGCCACAACTTCAGCTATACGCCAAGCTTTAGGAACCATGCCTGATGTAAGCGAGTCATTGAAGATCAAAAATAGCAGTCTTGCTAGTACGGAGTGTAGCTCCCTGAGAACCCTTGGGTGAGTTCAATCGGGACAAGGTGATTTATTAATCTTAATTTTTTTTTCATTTACAGACTTCCTCGCTTAAATAAGCACTTAGCAGTGGGACATTATTGCTACTGAAATTAAGTGTTAATCCCCGCATCTGGTCCTCTCTTGAGAATACAGATGAGAAGAACTCATTTAATTTTTCCGCTTTGTCATTATCATTTTTGATTAAGACACCCAGCTTGTCCTTTAAAGGGCCTATACTCTCATTCTTTAATCTTTGCTATTGATGTATTTAATAAACTTTTTGGGGTTGGATTTGCTATCCCTTGCTATTTGCTTTTCCATTTCTACTTTAGCTGTTCTTATTTCTTTTTTGCATATTTTGTTGCAATCCTTATAATACTGGAATGTCTCCACCTTCCCATCTGATTTGTATATTTTTTGATTGCTCTCCTCTTTTTGCCCACTAGTTTCTTAATCTTTTTGTTAAGCTACATTGGTTTGGAATTATTACTCCTTCATCTGCTGCCCATGGGAATACATTTACGAGTATACTGTAGTTATCGAGGAGCATTTTTAATACATCCCATTTCTCTGCAGTATTTTTTCCTTGAAAGTTTCCCATTCAATGTCACTTAGAGCTTCCCGCATCAGGTCAAAGTTAACTTTACTAAAGTTTAGAGTCCTAGTTGAGCCTATATAGGGCTGCTTATGAAAACGGATTTTGAATGTGACCATATTGTGGTCGCTGTTTCCCATGGGCTCCCCTACTATAATATTTGATATCAAAATCCCAATTGTTTGTTAGTACCAGGTATAAGATTGCATTGTACCTAGTTAGTTCCTCAATTAGTTGAAGTAAGTAGTGATCATTTACTGTGTTTAAAAACCTATTGCCTCTAGCAGTGTCAAATGAATAATTTTTCCAGTTAATCTCCAGATAGTTTTAATCTCCCATCACTATTACGTCACCTAATCCTGCCAATTTTTCAATTTGATTCAGTAACAATTCCTCATCAGCCACATTAAACCAGGCGGCTTGTAGCATAGCCCTAATACTATCTTTTATGTTCCTTTTCCCCGCTTGCAATTTCTACCCATAAGGTCTCAACAGTATTTGCAGTCCCCTCGTGAATATCTTCTCGTATTTCAGGTTTTAAAAATGGCTTTACTTAAAGTCATTCCCCTCCATCCCGTTTATTTAGTCTATCTCTCCTGAACAGCATATGTCCCTCAAGATTGACTGTCCAATCATGAGAGATTCGTCCCACCAACTTTCAGTAATGCCTACTGTTTGTTTGCTGCAAGGACTTCCAATTCCCCCATTTTCCCTGTAAGGCTTCTAGCGTTAATATACATACATTTAAGGTAAGTAGTCCCGCTTACGCTAGGGACATAATTTTCAATATGCAGTATTGATGATCCGTAATCGTCGTTAGTTAGCGTTTTTTCTAGGGATGAGCGGGTTCGGTTCTCAGAGACTTCACCATTCAAGCCCGGATCCGAGTCAGGCTCGGGTTTTCCCGCCTGACTCGGAAACCAGAACAAGGCAAAATGTCATCATCTCGCTGTTGGATTCTCGTGGGGTTTGGATTCCATATAAGGAGCCGCACATCCCCACCATTTTCACTCCAGCATTGGAAAGTGTAGAGAGAGGACATGTCTCCGTTTTCTCATTGTCTGTGTCTTGTGCTGTATTTGTCCAGTCACAGTGGTTGTGTCCTCTTGCTGCCATATGTCCATTGCTGCTGTGTTGTGCTGCATTAGTTCAGTGGTGGTCTATTGTGCTGCAACAGTCCAGTGGTAGTGTCCTGTGCATCAGCCATCAGTCATTACAGTGGCCAGGCAGTCACAGTGGTTGTGTCCTCTTGCTGCCATATGTCCGTTGCTGCTGTGTTGTGCTGCATCAGTTCAGTGGTGGTGTATTGTGCTGCATCAGTCCAGTGGTAGTGTCCTGTGCATCAGCCATCAGTCATTCCAGTGACCAGGCAGGCACAGTGGTATACTCTGCTGCCATATGTACAGTGCTGCCGTATAATAATAATAACAACAACAAGTCCCTTACAGTGTTGCTTTGTTGTCCTGCATCAGACCAGTGGTAGTGTCCTGTGCAACAGCCATCAGTCATTCCAGTGACTAGGCAGTCACAGTGGTATACTCTGCTGTCATATGTCCAGTGCTGCCGTATAATAATAATAATAATAATAATAATAATAACTAAAACAAGACCCTTACATTGTTGCTGTGTTGTCCTGTATCAGACCAGTGGTAGTGTCCTGTGCATCAGCAATCAGTCATTCCTGTGCCGCATATTAAGGGTAATTCTGAGTTGATCGCAGCAGGAATTTTGTTAGCAGTTAGGCAAAACCATGTGCACACAGGGGAGGCAGATATAACATTTGCAGAGAGAGTTAGATTTGGGTGGGGTGTGTTCAATCTGCAATATAAATTGCAGTGTAAAAATAAAGCAGCCAGTATTTACCCTGCACAGAAACAAAATAACCCAGCCAAATATAACTCTCTCTGCAAATGTTATATCTGACTCCGCTGCAGTGCACATGGTTTTGCCCAACTGCTAACAAAATTCCTGCTGCGATCAACTCAGAATTACCCCCATTATGTAATACAACTCCAGAAAAATAATGCAGAACAAAAATTTGGAGGATAAAATAGGGAAAGATCAAGAACCACTTCCTCCTAGTGCTGAAGCTGCTGCCACTAGCCATGACATAGACGATGAAATGCCACTGTCGTCTGCCAAGGCCGATGCCCAGTGTGATAGTAGAGGGCATGTAAAATCCAAAAAGCCAAAGTACAGTTAAAATACCCCAAAACAGAAATTGAAATGGTCTGAGGAGAAATGTAAACTTGCCAATATGCCATTTACGACACGGGGTGGCAAGGAACAGCTAAGGGCCTGGCCTATGGGGGTAATTCCAAGTTGATCGCAGCAGGATTTTTGTTAGCAGTTGGGCAAAACCATGTGCACTGCAGGGGAGGCAGATATAACATGTGCAGAGAGAGTTAGATTTGGGTGTGGTGTGTTCAATCTGCAATCTAATTTGCAGTGTAAAAATAAAGCAGCCAGTATTTACCCTGCACAGAAATAAAATAACCCACCCAAATCTAACTCTTTCTGCACATGTTATATCTGCCTCCCCTGCAGTGCACATGGTTTTGCCCAACTGCTAACAAAAATCCTGCTGCGATCAACTTGGAATTGCTACCTATGTTCATGACTAGTGGTTCAGCTTCACATGATGATGGAAGCCCTCAACCTCCATTTTACCATTTAATTCCAGTGATTTGGACATATAATTCCAGTGATTTTGCCATTTAATTCCAGTGATTTGGACGTATAATTCCATTGATTTGGATTTATAATTCTAGTTATTTTGTATTATATTTTGTATTATAATTCCAGTGATTTGGATTTATAATTCCAGTGATTTTGCCATTTAATTCCAGTGATTTTGCAGTATAATTCCAGTGATTTTGCCATTTAATTCCAGTGATTTGGACATATAATTCCAGTGATTTTGCCTTTTAATTCCAGTGATTTGGACGTATAATTCCAGTGATTTGGACGTATAATTCCAGTCTGAAGTGTTTGTGTCACTTGGCTTTGTCATACAGCTACCTCATTGCACCTCTTCGACATCTTTGCATGAAGTGCTGTTTGGGGCCTAGTTTTTGAAAAGTGCCATCCTGTCTGACACTGCCGTATGAGTCCAGGGGTACTGCTGTATTAGTCCTGGGGTACTGCCGAATAAGTCCACCAGTTGCAGAATTTATTAAAAATTACAGGGGCGTGCAGGAGATGCTGTCAGTGGACCGAACAATTGTGGCCCACTTTCGACATTCAGCCACTGCGTGACACTACTAGATGGGCCAGGTGGTTGTGTCGCATATCTTAGTCATACAGCTACCTCTTTGCACCTCTTCTACATCTTTCCATGAGGTGCTGTTTGGGGCCTTTTTTTTTTATATCGGCCCTCCTGTCTGACACTGTAGTGCCACTCCTAGATGGGCCAATTGTTTGTGTCGCTTGGCTTAGTCATACAGCTACCTCATTGTACCTTTTCTACATATTTGCATGAGGTTTTGGGCCTAGTTTTTGAAAAGTGCCATCCTGTCTGACACTGCAGTGCCACTCCTAGATGGGCCCGGTTTTTGTGCCACACACTTGTGTCACTTGGCTTAGTCATACAGCAAATGAGGGTTTGTGAGGACTGCGGTTTCACCTGGTGGTATATAATGAGTAGCTGCTATGGAGAGGAATAAGGTTGCCACAGACCTTAATTGTACTAATGCAGAAAATATGTTACTCCCAGCGCTTGCTCGATATCACACATACAGCTTGAAGGTTGTTAAATTACTTTTTGTTTTATTTATGGATATGCAGATAGTTATAAATCATGAATAAATAAATGAATAAAAATACTGGATAAATATAACGTATATGTTTATTTATATAGAAATTAAAATTCTAAATTCTAAATACCGGTATATACATATAACAGACAAAACAAATAGTGAAAAAGACTCCGTACCCCGGATCAGCGCCCGCTCACACGCCATCAAAAAGAGCTCTAAGCTGAACACAGGAGTCCGCCTGGACGAGTGCGGGCAAGCACCTCCAGCACGCTACGAGCAGCGGCATCCAGCAGGACACAGAGGGTCCCCTGGACGAGTGCAGATACAGCACCTTTTGACCACGAAGACTGTGAGTAATGGTATACAAATGAACTGAGACATTGTATCCACCCGCATAGAAACCCTTTTGGACGGAAACACTGTAACAATATTGCTACAGTCCCCAGGACTTTTATGCTACTTGTTCATAACCCATTCTGTTTTTTTTAAAACTACCCCACGCATCAACAAACAGACTAAATATACATATATCGGTGGATAGAGTAAAACGCACACTAGCGTGTCTACCCATTTCTCTAATTCTCTAATTATCTATATTTTTCTTTCTTTTTTCATCTGCTACCCTTCCCTATTCACCTAACCCTAAGTCTTTTGTCTTTTTCACTATTTGTTTGTCTGTTATATGTATATACCGGTATTTAGAATTTAGAATTTTAATTTCTATATAAATAAACATATACGTTATATTTATCCAGTATTTTTATTCCTTTATTTATTCATGATTTATAACTATCTGCATATCCATAAATAAAACAAAAATTAATTTAACAATCTTCAAGCTGCATGTGTGATATCGAGCAAGCGCTGGGAGTAACATATTTTCTGCATTAGTCATACAGCAGCCTCGGTGCACCTCTTTATCTTCTTTGCATCATGTGCTGTTTGTGGCCTTTTTTATATTTGCCCTCCTGTCTGACACTGCAGTGCTACTCCTAGATGGGCCAGGTGTTTGTGCCACACACTTGTGTCATTTAGCTTAGTCATACAGCCACCTCTGTGCAACTTTTTTGCCAAAAAACAATATTGTGAGGTGTGAGGTGTTCAGAATAGACTGGAAATGAGTAGAAATGAATGTTATTGAGGTTAATAATACCATAGGATCAAAATTACCCCCAAATTCTGTGATTTTTGCCGTTTTTATGTTTTTTTCCAAAAATCATCCAGATCCAAAACCAAAACCAAAAGACGAAAGGGTGGTTTTGGCAAAACCAAGCCAAAACCAAAATCCGAAAGTGGAATTAGAACCAAAACGCAAAACACGAAAAGTGCCAGCCGCACATCTCTAGTTTTTTCAATACCCTTTCTAACACCCTCGTTAAAACCCTTCCCAGCTGCTCTTTCTCTCCCCCCTTCTCCACCCCCAATTACTTCACTACCTCTATCCTTTCTATTCTCACTGCTTGACCCGTAGTTTCTAGCTAAACCCTCCCCCCAGGCACCTAGTTTAAAATCTTCTCCAATCCTATAACCATCCTTCCCCCCAGCACTGCTGCCCCCTTCTCATTCTGGTGCAATCCATCGCAACATAAAAAATGATGGCTCCTGACTGAGAAGTCCGCCCAGGGTTCCAGGAACACAAACCCCCTCTTTCCTACACCAGTCTCTAAGCCAAACATTTACCTCCCTAATCTTCCTCTGTCTCCCTGGGCTAGCGCGTGGCACAGGTAATAATTTGGAGAATATTACCCTAGATGTCCTTGCCTTTGATTTCTTGCCTAAGTCCCTATAATCTGTCTTTAGGACATGCCACCTTCCACTAACTTTGTCGTTGGTGCCAACGTGCACCAAGACTGCCGGGTCATTCCCAGCCCCTCCCAATAATCTTTCTACCCGGTCCGCGATGTGCCGCACCCGAGCACCCAAGAGGCTGTACAGCAATCACAGATTGCCCTGTCTGTCTTCCTGATGATAGAATCCCCTACCACCACAATCTGCTTAGGTACCTCTCTATCTTTTATCCCATCTGAGGGGCTGCTCCTCCAGTTTCTAGAGGAAACAGTCTCCTTCAGCTCCATCATTACCTCACTACCATCCACCGAAAATTTGTCAAATCAGGCAAATTTATTGGGGTTGGGCAATTCAGAGATGTCCTGCGTCCCCCTCTTTTTCTTCCTTCTAACCGTGACCCAGCTGGCTACCTGATTGTCTTCGTCCTCCTCTACTGGTGACCCCCCTCCGCAACTCCTCCACCATTCTATCTCAGCTCTCCTTGAGATTGTGAATATCCCTCAGTCGTGTAATGGTTTGCTCTAGATCAGTTACCTGGTCTTCCAGGGCAACCGTTCACACACACCTTGCGCAGATGTACTCACACTCGCACTGTTGCTCCAGTTGCGCAAACATCTTGCACGACATGCACTGAATGAGATTCTTAATCATGGCCCCTCCCATTTACTCCCTATTACCTCCCTATTACCTTCCTAAAACAATACAAACAGTACAATCTATGCAATACGGTACTATACTAAGTCCTAGCTATGAAGAGAAACAATATTCACAACAGAACAGTAAATGCTAATTCAATCAAGGACAGGGGAAGAGAGACAAGAGGAAAAACAGTCACTTATACAATAAAGTACAGTAAAGTAGGAAAGCTAATACTTATCTTTAGGGGCCCTATTTTGTGGTACCGCTTCACCTCCTTCCTTCTCCTCTCTCAGTGTTTACTTCACTTGCACTTTTTACTTCATATCCAGACTCTCCACCGTCCTGCACCTTCTCTCCTGTACCCGATTAACACACCGTCCCGGGTCCTTGCCCCTTCATCCTGCACCTTCCCGCTCCGTCCTACACCTTGTTCCCAACACTTGCACCCTGCAGCTGGCACTTGCTCCCCCGGTCCCGGCACTTGCTCCTCCCTGCTATGTACAGCGTGCGCTGTGTGTGTGTGTGCGTGTGTGCACTTAATATGTATAAATGGCTCTTTTGCAGGCATTAAGGGTAGATAGCAGAGGCAGAACTTCGGCCTGAGCAGCCAGTGCAATGCACCAGGGCCCACAGCACTTGAGGGTCCCTCAACCAGTGGATAAGTCAGCAGGACTAATAACGGTGTGCTGCGGCTAGCCACGGGCCAGAAAGAGAAAATAGGTGGTCTCCTCCTCTCCCTGACTTGCCCCTCCTGACACCTCTTCTTTGCAACTCTGAGCAGTGTGTGTGAGCACTGCTGTTATAGACATCAGGGTGCACTGACAGTGGAGCAAGGCAGGGCACAACCTGGCAGTGGAGGAGGTGAAGTAAGACCAGTGTATTACCTTTACACTGCTGTCCGCCTTGTAACTTATGCAGCTGCTAGGGCAGCTTATGCGAAACCTTCGCAGCTGCAGATGTAATTACATGTGCAGTCAGTTAGGATCAGGGATTCTTCAGAGGTTTGTTTTCCCTCCGCACCTTCTGGCTTGCCTTATATAAGAGAGAATGAGGGACACAAGTTAAATACATAAGGGAGGGGAAGGGTCACAAGTTAAATATATAAAGGATGCAGGGGGCGCAATGTGAATAAGAATGTGCTACGGTGTGGTGAAATTTGAAATGGGGGTACTATTATGTGGCCACGCCCATTCTGTGTGAGACCACACCCTTTTCTTCGACACGCACCAAAGGTGCGCACGGTCCCTCTGTAAAATATGGGATGGTGCAAATTTATACTTTGCAGGGGGGCCGCCGAACACCTTAACATCGGCCCTGCCAATCACCCATAGTAATCCTCAACAAGCAGCCCTCATACAGAACCAAGGCTGCCAATTAACCTACAAGTATATTTTTTGTTTGTTTGAGGAAACTGGAGTATCCAGAGGAAATCCATGCAAGCACAGGGAGAATATACAAACTCCACACAGGGCCACGGTGGGTATTGAACCCATGACCTCAGTGCTATGAGGCAGTGATGCTAACCATTACATCATCCTTACTGCCCATAATATGGCATATAGGAGCTGACTGGCTAGTACTTTATCTCCGTCCACTTTATTACTCTCCAAGACTTACTACATAGACCCCATAATAATGTTAACAGACACTCTTGATCGGCAATATACTGTTTGCCAGACCAAGTAGTTGTCAATGTTTCTCCCCCTGAATTCCTCATTTGCACTTAAAGGTGGAGGGGTATCAACACCTGCTTGGACTATTTGATGGAGGAGATTGATCAGCCTATAGAGCTAAGCTGTGTTGAGCAACAAATTAAAGTTAAAGTTATTTCTTCACAAAGCCAGCACTTGTCTATGCCAAGATATGTTGTTGCCAGTGAGTGGAACTTTGTTGACATTATGTTGATTAAAAGAGAGTAGAATGTGATTATCCAAAAGGTTCCTGACCTACAGTATCCAACCTTTACATTTTTCTAAAAACACTTACGAGAATACTATATTACTAAAGGTTGAATTTAATTATAAACAGATAAAAACTGATTTACACTACAGTAAATTGCATTTCCAGGGCTAAAAATACACATTTACTAGCATTTAAAAATTAATATAAAAAAAGTCACCTGCTAGTAAATGTTTTTTATCCCCTGAAACACATTATCCACTTCGCTAGACATTTTTATCGATTTGAAATTGATAAAAATAAATGAAAAATCGACTTTTAGTACCCCTTAAGATTAAGTAAACTAAGGAAAATCATGCAAAGCAATTAGGAATTTAACACAGCAGAACGAACTCTCTGTCTAATGAACGATATCCGGTCTCTAGGTCGACAAGACTTAAGTCGACCACTATTGATCAACAGGGTTTCTAGGTCGACATGTTTTAGGTCGACAGATCAAAAGTTTTTCACATTCTTTTCTTTTTTTTAACTTTTTCATAGTTTATGATCAACGTGGACTACGATTGGGAACGGTAACCTGTGCCGAGTGCAGTGAGACACCTTGCCCGAAGAATGGCGAGCGAAGCGAACCATGCGAGGGGGCGCGATACACTAATTGGGGTTCTCGGTCACTGTTCAGCGAAAACAACACCAAAAAAGATTTAAAAAAACTCATGCCGACCTTTTGATCTGTCGACCTAGACCCTGTTGACCTAGAGACCATGTCTACTTAGAATCCCTGTCGACCTAGTTACTGTCGACCAATAGTGGTCGACCTAGACACTGTCGACCTAAGTGTGGTCGACCTTCAATACCACACCCCTTATGAACAAACATTTTCTTTGGTCCTATAACAGACACAGAAAATTTATAGTTATGCACAAGGAACAAAGAAATAGGTAATCAACAGCAGTGGCTTGCTAGTGCTGGCGACTGTTATCAGGGCTGCCAAGAGAAATCCTGGGCACAGGTACAACAACTTTCCCGCCCCAACAATGCCCCCCCTGGAGGTTGTATGGCCACAGCATGCTGTGGGACATAGCCACACCTCGTTGGAGGCGTGTCTAGCACATGAGAAGCACCCACTCACAGGAGCATGGCATGCCTCCCAGCCAGGGCAGTAGAGAGCCTGGCTGGGCCTAGGTACTTTTCAGGGGGCAAGGCATAATCATAGTAGGGATAGACCTGGGCCCCCACTGGGCCCCTCCATCAGACCTGGGCCCAAGTAATTTGTACCCTCACCCCCCCTCTCTCAGCGCCACTGACTGTTATCACCAATATCCAGTATTTCCACCTGACCTGGCCACCTACAAATAATAGGCCTTTCTCAAGAACATCTTCATCTAGAATATCTTGTGATTTGGAAGTGTTGCAACCGTTACTTTACTTGACCTGCTTTACAGTATGTCAGGATTCCCTCCATCCTGTCTTATGTCAAGTATCAGCAGAAGGGGACAGTAAAGTTTTTTTTATCACCCACTGCCCCACCAATTTCCACTGTGACACCAACTTAATAAAAAAAATTAATTATGATGGGTTAAATTTTATAGTGTGCCCGGCTCTCCCATTAAGACCGCGTTACTGTGCCGGGTGCCTCCACAAATAATAGTCACATAAAGTCCAAAGGTGCGGCACTCCTAGCGGCTTGAATAAAGGACAACAGCAGGGCATGCATGTAGACAACGTTTCAATGCCTTTAATGTGGTGAAAAAGACCTAATGACAATGCTGCAGTAAAGGCATTGAAACGTGGTCTACACGCATGCCCTGCTGTTATCCTTTATTCAAGCTGCTAGGAGTGCCGCACCTTTGGACTTTATAATATATATATATATATATATATATATAAGACAAAAGTAGCGGGCGGCACTCCAAGGACTTCAAAGCGTAGAGATCATAATATCAACGTTTCGATTTTATTCAAATCGTCATCAAGATATGAAATACAATAAAGCAAACAAACATATATAGCTCACCAACACCCAAAACGCCAACCTCGTCAGCTCCCGCCCTTCCGCACACAGGGCGCCGGCGGCTATCAGTGACGTCATGCGCTGCGACACGCGCAGACCCACGCGTCACCACCGCACAGCATCCTGATGCCTGGTAACGGGAGAAGACAAAGTATATACAATCACAAATAAAGAAAAAACTTTTAAACAAAATAGGGCAAAGTTCCTAATCAATCCATTAGCACTTATACAGGACAATCCTGTGGCTCCTGTACTCTACACCCTCCCTAAAATTTATAAGGATCCGATCCGGCCTCCGGGCCGTCCTATTATAGCCGCTTTAAAGTCCTTGGAGTGCCGCCCGCTACTTTTGTCTTATCGTGGTGTTTCTACATCGGGGCGAGCACCTGGGCCTGTTGTATCTGCATTGTGAGTGCCGGCTGCGTTCCACTGTATTAGTAAGGACACCTACACTGGCTGCCATTGTAGTACCATTGTTGTACTGTACCTTTGGCATGGCACATATCTATTTGAATTCTTCTATATGACTCATTTGGACTCAGTGACTTTTGCTTATTAGCATTACATAGTGGAGATTGTTCCTAATCTTCCTCACAAAGATTATCTAGTTGCATTTGACATGGCTGAATCAAGTGGTATCAGAGACATAGTTTTACCTGTTAGAGAAACTTGGAGTTTCTCGGACGCGGACGCAGAATCCATTAGATTTAAGGAGAATTTATTGTCCACTGGGGGTGACGAAAGTAATGAACAACTGTTTACTAGTGATGAGCGGGTTCGGTTTCTCGGAAACCGAACCCCCCCGAACTTCACGCTTTTTACACGGGTCCGAGGCAGACTCGGATCTTTCCGCCTTGCTCGGTTAACCCGAGCGCGCCCGAACGTCATCATCCCGCTGTCGGATTCTCACGAGGCTCGTATTCTATCGCGAGACTCGGATTCTATATAAGGAGCCGCGCGTCGCCGCGCGTCGCCGCCATTTTCACACGTGCATTGAGATTGATAGGGAGAGGACGTGGCTGGCGTCCTCTCCGTTTAGACTAGAGTAGAGACACTTGATTGTTGATTTACTAATTTTGGGGAGCATATTAGGAGTACTACTTGCTGTTGCTGATAGTGTGACCAGTGACCACCAGTTTAATTAATCCGTTCTCTGCCTGAAAAAAAACGATACACAGTGTGACACAGTCACATACCATATCTGTGCTCAGCCTCAGTGTGTTGCATCATATGTAATACTGTATATCTGACTGTGCCGAGTGCTCACTGCTCACACAGCTTAATTGTGGGGGAGACTGGGGAGCAGTTATAGCAGGAGTACATATTTTAAGTACAGTGCACACTTTTGCTGCCAGAGTGCCACTGCCAGTGTGACTGACCAGTGACCACTGACCACCAGTATATTGTGATTGTCTGCTGACCACCAGTATATTGTGATTGTCTGCCTGAAAAAGTTAAACACTCGTCGTGTGGTGTTTTTTATTCTATAAAGGCATTCTGCTGACAGTGTCCAGCAGGTCCGTCATTATATAATATATACCTGTCCGGCTGCAGTAGTGATATATATATATTTTTTATATCATTATCATCCAGTCTATATTAGCAGCAGACGCAGTACGGTAGTCCACGGCTGTAGCTACCTCTGTGTCGGCAGTCGCTCGTCCATCCATAATTGTATACCACCTACCCGTGGTGTTTTTTTTTTCTATCTTCTTGATACTAGTAGCTTACTTTAGGAGTCTGCAGTGCTGAGCTGACAGTGTCCAGCAGGTCCGTCATTATATAATATATACCTGTCCGGCTGCAGTAGTGATATATATATTTTTTATATCATTATCATCCAGTCTATATTAGCAGCAGACGCAGTACGGTAGTCCACGGCTGTAGCTACCTCTGTGTCGGCAGTCGCTCGTCCATCCATGATTGTATACCACCTACCCGTGGTGTTTTTTTTTTCTCTATCTACTTGATACTAGTAGCTTACTTTAGGAGTCTGCAGTGCTGAGCTGACAGTGTCCAGCAGGTCCGTCATTATATAATATATACCTGTCCGGCTGCAGTAGTGATATATATATATTTTATATCTCATTATCATCCAGTCTATATTAGCAGCAGACGCAGTACGGTAGTCCGCGGCTGTAGCTACCTCTGTGTCGGCAGTCGCTCGTCCATCCATAATTGTATACCACCTACCCGTGGTGGTTTTTTTTTTCTATCTTCTTGATACTAGTAGCTTACTTTAGGAGTCTACAGTGCTGAGCTGACAGTGTCCAGCAGGTCCGTCATTATATAATATATACCTGTCCGGCTGCAGTAGTGATATATATATATATTTTTATATCATTATCATCCAGTCTATATTAGCAGCAGACGCAGTACGGTAGTCCACGGCTGTAGCTACCTCTGTGTCGGCAGTCGCTCGTCCATCCATAATTGTATACCACCTACCCGTGGTGTTTTTTTTTCTTTCTATCTTCTTGATACTAGTAGCTTACTTTAGGAGTCTGCAGTGCTGAGCTGACAGTGTCCAGCAGGTCCGTCATTATATAATATATACCTGTCCGGCTGCAGTAGTGATATATATATATATTTTTTATCTCATTATCATCCAGTCTATATTAGCAGCAGACGCAGTACGGTAGTCCACGGCTGTAGCTACCTCTGTGTCGGCAGTCGCTCGTCCATCCATAATTGTATACCACCTACCCGTGGTGTTTTTTTTTCTATCTTCTTGATACTAGTAGCTTACTTTAGGAGTCTGCAGTGCTGAGCTGACAGTGTCCAGCAGGTCCGTCATTATATAATATATACCTGTCCGGCTGCAGTAGTGATATATATATATTTTATATCTCATTATCATCCAGTCTATATTAGCAGCAGACGCAGTACGGTAGTCCACGGCTGTAGCTACCTCTGTGTCGGCAGTCGCTCGTCCATCCATAATTGTATACCACCTACCCGTGGTGTTTTTTTTTTTCTATCTTCTTGATACTAGTAGCTTACTTTAGGAGTCTGCAGTGCTGAGCTGACAGTGTCCAGCAGGTCCGTCATTATATAATATATACCTGTCCGGCTGCAGTAGTGATATATATATATTTTTTATCTCATTATCATCCAGTCTATATTAGCAGCAGACGCAGTACGGTAGTCCACGGCTGTAGCTACCTCTGTGTCGGCAGTCGCTCGTCCATCCATAATTGTATACCACCTACCCGTGGTGTTTTTTTTTTTTCTATCTTCTTGATACTAGTAGCTTACTTTAGGAGTCTGCAGTGCTGAGCTGACAGTGTCCAGCAGGTCCGTCATTATATAATATATACCTGTCCGGCTGCAGTAGTGATATATATAGATTTTTTATCTCATTATCATCCAGTCTATATTAGCAGCAGACGCAGTACGGTAGTCCACGGCTGTAGCTACCTCTGTGTCGGCAGTCGCTCGTCATCCATAAGTATACTAGTATCCATCCATCTCCATTGTTTACCTGAGGTGCCTTTTAGTTGTGCCTATTAAAATATGGAGAACAAAAATGTTGAGGTTCCAAAAATAGGGAAAGATCAAGATTGACTTCCACCTCGTGCTGAAGCTGCTGCCACTAGTCATGGCCGAGACGATGAAATGCCATCAACGTCGTCTGCCAAGGCCGATGCCCAATGTCATAGTACAGAGCATGTAAAATCCAAAACACCAAATATCAGTAAAAAAAGGACTCAAAAATCTAAAATAAAATTGTCGGAGGAGAAGCGTAAACTTGCCAATATGCCATTTACCACACGGAGTGGCAAGGAACGGCTGAGGCCCTGGCCTATGTTCATGGCTAGTGGTTCAGCTTCACATGAGGATGGAAGCACTCAGCCTCTCGCTAGAAAAATGAAAAGACTCAAGCTGGCAAAAGCACAGCAAAGAACTGTGCGTTCTTCGAAATCACAAATCCACAAGGAGAGTCCAATTGTGTCGGTTGCGATGCCTGACCTTCCCAACACTGGACGTGAAGAGCATGCGCCTTCCACCATTTGCACGCCCCCTGCAAGTGCTGGAAGGAGCACCCGCAGTCCAGTTCCTGATAGTCAGATTGAAGATGTCAGTGTTGAAGTACACCAGGATGAGGAGGATATGGGTGTTGCTGGCGCTGGGGAGGAAATTGACCAGGAGGATTCTGATGGTGAGGTGGTTTGTTTAAGTCAGGCACCCGGGGAGACACCTGTTGTCCGTGGGAGGAATATGGCCATTGACATGCCTGGTGAAAATACCAAAAAAATCAGCTCTTCGGTGTGGAAGTATTTCAACAGAAATGCGGACAACATTTGTCAAGCCATGTGTTGCCTTTGTCAAGCTGTAATAAGTAGGGGTAAGGACGTTAACCACCTCAGAACATCCTCCCTTATACGTCACCTGCAGTGCATTCATCATAAGTCAGTGACAAGTTCAAAAACTTTGGGCGACAGCGGAAGCAGTCCACTGACCAGTAAATCCCTTCCTCTTGTTACCAAGCTCACGCAAACCACCCCACCAACTCCCTCAGTGTCAATTTCCTCCTTCCCCAGGAATGCCAATAGTCCTGCAGGCCATGTCACTGGCAATTCTGACGAGTCCTCTCCTGCCTGGGATTCCTCCGATGCATCCTTGCGTGTAACGCCTACTGCTGCTGGCGCTGCTGTTGTTGCTGCTGGGAGTCGATGGTCATCCCAGAGGGGAAATCGTAAGACCACTTTTACTACTTCCACCAAGCAATTGACTGTCCAACAGTCCTTTGCGAGGAAGATGAAATATCACAGCAGTCATCCTGCTGCAAAGCGGATAACTGAGGCCTTGGCATCCTGGGCGGTGAGAAACGTGGTTCCGGTATCCATCATTACTGCAGAGCCAACTAGAGACTTGTTGGAGGTACTGTGTCCCCGGTACCAAATACCATCTAGGTTCCATTTCAATAGGCAGGCGATACCGAAAATGTACACAGAGCTCAGAAAAAGACTCACCAGTGTCCTAAAAAATGCAGTTGTACCCAATGTCCACTTAACCACGGACATGTGGACAAGTGGAGCAGGGCAGGCTCAGGACTATATGACTGTGACAGCCCACTGGGTAGATGTATGGACTCCCGCCGCAAGAACAGCAGCGGCGGCACCAGTAGCAGCATCTCGCAAACGCCAACTCTTTCCTAGGCAGGCTACGCTTTGTATCACCGCTTTCCAGAATACGCACACAGCTAAAAACCTCTTACGGCAACTGAGGAAGATCATCGCGGAATGGCTTACCCCAATTGGACTCTCCTGTGGATTTGTGGCATCGGACAACGCCAGCAATATTGTGTATACATTAAATCTGGGCAAATTCCAGCACGTCCCATGTTTTGCACATACCTTGAATTTGGTGGTGCAGAATTATTTAAAAAACGACAGGGGCGTGCAAGAGATGCTGTCGGTGGCCAGAAGAATTGCGGGACACTTTCGGCGTACAGGCACCACGTACAGAAGACTGGAGCACCACCAAAAACGCCTGAACCTGCCCTGCCATCATCTGAAGCAAGAAGTGGTAACGAGGTGGAATTCAACCCTCTATATGCTTCAGAGGTTGGAGGAGCAGCAAAAGGCCATTCAAGCCTATACAATGAGCACGATATAGGAGGTGGAATGCACCTGTCTCAAGCGCAGTGGAGAATGATTTCAACGTTGTGCAAGGTTCTGCTGCCCTTTGAACTTGCCACACGTGAAGTCAGTTCAGACACTGCCAGCCTGAGTCAGGTCATTCCCCTCATCAGGCTTTTGCAGAAGAAGCTGGAGACATTGAAGGAGGAGCTAACACAGAGCGATTCCGCTAGGCATGTGGGACTTGTGGATGGAGCCCTTAATTCGCTTAACAAGGATTCACGGGTGGTCAATCTGTTGAAATCAGAGCACTACATTTTGGCCACCGTGCTCGATCCTAGATTTAAAACCTACCTTGGATCTCTCTTTCCGGCAGACACAAGTCTGCTGGGGTTCAAAGAACTGCTGGTGACAAAATTGTCAAGTCAAGCGGAACGCGACCTGTCAACATCTCCTCCTTCACATTCTCCTGCAACTGGGGGTGCGAGGAAAAGGCTCAGAATTCCGAGCCCACCCGCTGGCGGTGATGCAGGGCAGTCTGGAGCGACTGCTGATGCAGGGCAGTCTGGAGCGACTGCTGATGCTGACATCTGGTCCGGACTGAAGGACCTGACAACGATTACGGACATGTCGTCTACTGTCACTGTATATGATTCTCTCCCCATTGAAAGAATGGTGGAGGATTATATGAATGACCGCATCCAAGTAGGCACGTCAGAAAGTCCGTACTTATACTGGCAGGAAAAAGAGGCAATTTGGAGGCCCTTGCACAAACTGGCTTTATTCTACCTAAGTTGCCCTCCCACAAGTGTGTACTCCGAAAGAGTGTTTAGTGCCGCCGCTCACCTTGTCAGCAATCGGCGTACGAGGTTACATCCAGAAAATGTGGAGAAGATGATGTTCATTAAAATGAATTATAATCAATTCCTCCGTGGAGACATTGATCAGCAGCAATTGCCTCCACAAAGTACACAGGGAGCTGAGATGGTGGATTCCAGTGGGGACGAATTGATAATCTGTGAGGAGGGGGATGTACACGGTGATATATCGGAGGATGATGATGAGGTGGACATCTTGCCTCTGTAGAGCCAGTTTGTGCAAGGAGAGATTAATTGCTTCTTTTTTGGTGGGGGTCCAAACCAACCCGTCATTTCAGTCACAGTCGTGTGGCAGACCCTGTCACTGAAATGATGGGTTGGTTAAAGTGTGCATGTCCTGTTTATACAACATAAGGGTGGGTGGGAGGGCCCAAGGACAATTCCATCTTGCACCTCTTTTTTCTTTAATTTTTATTTGCATCATGTGCTGTTTGGGGAGTAGTTTCTTGAAGGGCCATCCTGCGTGACACTGCAGTGACACTCCTAGATGGGCCAGGTGTTTGTGTCGGCCACTTGGGTCGCTTATCTTAGTCACAGAGCTACCTCATTGCGCCTCTTTTTTTCTTTGCGTCATGTGCTGTTTGGGGAGTAGTTTTTTGAAGGGCCAGCCTGCGTGACACTGCAGTGCCACTCCTAAATGGGCCAGGTGATTGTGTCGGCCACTTGGGTCGCTTATCTTAGTCACAGAGCTACCTCATTGCGCCTCTTTTTTTCTTTGCGTCATGTGCTGTTTGGGGAGTAGTTTTTTGAAGGGCCAGCCTGCGTGACACTGCAGTGCCACTCCTAGATGGGCCAGGTGTTTGTGTCGGCCACTTGGGTCGCTTAGCTTACTCACACAGCTACCTCATTGCGCCTCTTTTTTTCTTTGCGTCATGTGCTGTTTGGGGAGTAGTTTTTTGAAGGGCCATCCTGCGTGACACTGCAGTGCCACTCCTAGATGGGCCAGGTGTTTGTGTCGGCCACTTGGGTCGCTTATCTTAGTCACAGAGCTACCTCATTGCGCCTCTTTTTTTCTTTGCGTCATGTGCTGTTTGGGGAGTAGTTTTTTGGAAGGGCCAGCCTGCGTGACACTGCAGTGCCACTCCTAGATGGGCCAGGTGTTTGTGTCGGCCACTTGGGTCGCTTAGCTTACTCATACAGCTACCTCATTGCGCCTCTTTTTTTCTTTGCGCCATGTGCTGTTTGGGGAGTAGTTTTTTGAAGGGCCAGCCTGCGTGACACTGCAGTGCCACTCCTAGATGGGCCAGGTGTTTGTGTCGGCCACTTGGGTCGCTTAGCTTACTCACACAGCTACCTCATTGCGCCTCTTTTTTTCTTTGCGTCATGTGCTGTTTGGGGAGTAGTTTTTTGAAGGGCCAGCCTGCGTGACACTGCAGTGCCACTCCTAGATGGGCCAGGTGTTTGTGTCGGCCACTAGGGTCGCTTAGCTTACTCACACAGCTACCTCATTGCGCCTCTTTTTTTCTTTGCGTCATGTGCTGTTTGGGGGGTGTTTTTTGGAAGGGCCATCCTGCGTGACACTGCAGTGCCACTCCTAGATGGGACAGGTGTTTGTGTCGGCCACTTGGGTCGCTTAGCTTAGCCATCCAGCGACCTCGGTGCAAATTTTAGGACTAAAAATAATATTGTGAGGTGTGAGGTGTTCAGACAAGACTGAAAATGAGTGGAAATTATGGTTTTTGAGGTTAATAATACTTTGGGATCAAAATGACCCCCAAATTCTATGATTTAAGCTGTTTTTTAGGGTTTTTTGAAAAAAACACCCGAATCCAAAACACACCCGAATCCGACAAAAAATATTCGGTGAGGTTTTGCCAAAACGCGTTCGAACCCAAAACACGGCCGCGGAACCGAACCCAAAACCAAAACACAAAACCCGAAAAATTTCCAGCGCTCATCACTACTGTTTACCCAATTATTACGACTAAAAAACAAGGAGGTTGATTTTCTCTTACACGGCATTACGTTGTCCGACTACCACCGGAGCGGTCAGATTCCTAGGGGGTTTCGTATCAGGAATTCCCCAACAATTGGAAAATTCAGCAGCGAGTTTTGCCGCAAATGGGCTGCAATCTTAAATAAATGCAGCCTTGACCTAATCCTGTTGGTGGTTGAGGAGTCGGCGAGGGAATTACAGTTAGTTAAGTCCAAGATTAATACCTTTGAGGACTTACATCTGGATAAATTAACCTCTGATGAATCTAATGGCTGGATAGAAAAACTCACAGTACAAATTGATACTTATAGACGAAATTTGGTCAAGTTCAAGCGCTATAAATTGGCTACTGTGCAGCGGGACTATGCGGAGAACAGAGTTTACACATGGGCCTATAACCCCACTCCTGCTAACAAAACCTCATTCCGTTCTAGACAGAGGACATTCCGCAAATTCCCTGGTGACACTGAAACATCAAGTGGGGGGGCTTCAACGCAAAGTGAATCTGAGGAAGCGACCAGTGCTGCCACTGGTAAACCCCCTTTAGGGATGCCCTCCGCTGCACCTGTACAACTTGTCAACATCTTATCCCGGGTGACACCTTCCACCATCCACATCTGGGCCACAAATTATCTATTCAACATCATCTAACATGTGAATCCACGTTTGTGATCTATCAGATTATTTGCCCATGCGGACTCAGTTACGTTGGCAAAACGAAGAGAAAGTTTAAAGAGAGAATGACGGCCCACAGATCGGCGGTCAGGATGGCTCTATCAAAAGGCAGTAGTGATCAACCGGTGGCACGCCACTTTGCAACCTTTAAACACCCCCTAGCAAGCCTACGTTACCGCATGATAGATCATATCCCCATCAGTGTCAGAGGCGGTGATAGACACATGGCCCTACTGAGATGCGAATCCAGATGGATACACAAACTGGACGTTATCACACCAAGAGGACTGAACGAAGCACTACCAGTGGCATGTTTCTTTTAAACATTTATGTGGCAAGCAGTATGTCGGTAGAATGTTATGATCACCACCACTCACGGTGCTTTACTTCAGTGTGCTCCTTTATCAGTTGCCACTTACCATAGTGACCCTCAGGAAACTAGGGGTGTCACAAATATGCAATATGGACATATATATTCTTTGTTACTAAGTGTCTTCTATGGATAATGTTTATTAGAGCCTGAGCATGATTGCAGCCAACCATGTGCCGTAGTTAATCCATACATTTCTGTGTCCTTTTATATGGGCTGTCAACAGCAGCCACAATACTGCATTTTATTTAAACTTAAGCAGCTGATCCATTGATACACTTGTCTGTCTCCTCACTACCCCTGTATTATATGCACTATGAGTTTTGCACACCATTGTGGCCTCTCCATATAAACTGCTTTGTTTATTAACATCCAGGAGTGTCAGTCCGGGTTGTCATGGTGACGGGTCTCACTGACGTGCATCGCGCAATACGCGATGACGTCATCACAAAGCGCCGCAGCAGCTGAGCGGGTCCCCGCCGAACGGGCGCTGCACACATCACTTTGGTGAGGGGTATAAGGTAAGCACAGTTTTTCATTGTAATTTATCCTGATGACAATTTTCACAGTAAAATTGAAACGTTGATGTAAACGGACAGTGGTGATTCTTTATTCATCTGCCTGAGTGCCGCAAATCGTTTGTACTATATTTACCTTCTGGAAAGTGAAGGCACCAGGGAACTTTGCTTTTGTTATTGGAGTGCCGGACCCCCAGCAAAATATATATATATGTACATGGCTTCCGGGGTGCGGGGTGCGGGTGTCATTCGGCTCCCGTCCAGCGGTTCCCGTGAGTGGCTGGAGGTGGGAGCTGGGGACGGGGTATTGCAAAGGCAGGGTTGTGTGGTGCGTGGTGCGGGTGTCAGTCTGCTCCCATCCAGCGGTTCCCGTGAGTGGCTGGAGGTGGGAGCTGGGGACAGGGTATTACAGAGGCAGGGTTACGGTTTGCGGGTGTCAGTCGGCTCCCATCCAGCGGTTCCCGTGAGTGACTTGAGGTGGGAGCTGGGGACAGGGGTGTTGCGGATGCAGGTTTCCGTGGCGCGGGGTACGGGTGTCAGTGAGCTCCCGGGCAGTGTGTTCCGACAGTGGCTGGAAGTGGGATCTAGTGACGGTGTTGGGGAAGGAAGGTTCCGTGCTGTGAGGTGCGGGTGTCATTAGGGGCGTGGGTGGCTGTGTGTTGCGGGGAAAGCAAGGGAGGGGTGTATGGGGTGGGGTGTGGGTGTGTATTGTGGTACCGTACACGATGGGGCATCCGTCCAGTGGTGTTTTCCTCTCATGATGGTGGGCGGATTCTGTGGCTGCTACTGCTGCCGCTGTCCACCTCTCTACATGTAGGTAGTGTTGTGCTGGCAGAGGTAAGAAGCAGGTGACCCCGGCAGGTGACTCCGGCCAGCCCTGTGACTCCACCCAGCGTTACAGGGCCAGGCACAGAGTCACAGATTTGGCCTAATATATAGGATATATATATATATAGATAGATAGATAGATAGATAGATAGATAGATAGATAGATAGATAGATAGATAGATAGATAGATAGATAGATATCAGGGACGTGCAGTCAGGGGAGGCAGGGGAGGCAGTGCCTCCCCTGTCAAAATGATTAAAATAATAAAAAGAAGATATTTATAACACAGTCTGTTATAAATATCTTTTTTTATTATTTTAATAATTCTCCCCCCCTGTGGCTGCGTGTGAGGGACAGCTGGGAGGCAGCGGGAGAGGTGCCTCCCGCTGCTAACACTAAAAGTCCGGGCAGCGGGGGGCGGGGCGCAGCAATGGGCTGTGAAAGCCCATTGAAAATGAATGGGGAAGCGGCACCTATACTGGTGCCGCAATGACAGGGGCGTGCACACAGCCCCGATGAATGAACGCCCCTGTCAGTGCCCCAGATGTGATTGGCCCAGCGGATCCAGTGCTGGATCCGCTGTCCAATCACTAGCGAGCCCCCTTCCCGGCTGCAGCAGGCGCTGTGGGCTGTGTGGGCGCCTGCTGCAGCCAGCGCCGCTGACTGACACCAGAGGTCATAATTGACCCCTAGTGTCTGAGCGGCGCTACTATGGGAGAGACGTCATGAGTCATGACGTCTCTCCCATAGTACAGCAGAGACAAGCCGGTGGACGGAGACGGAGGACAGCGCTGCAGGAGCAGTAAGTGTCTGTGTGTGTTGTTTTTTTTTATGTGTTTGTGTGGGGGCAGAGCAACAGGAGCACAGCAACTGGGGGGCACAACAACAAGGGGCACAGCAACAGGGGCACAACTATAAGGGGCACAGCAACAGGGGCACAGCAAAAGGGGCACAACTACAAGGGGCACAGCAACAGGGGCACAACTATAAGGGGCACAGAAACTGGGGGGCACAACAACAGGGGGCACAGCAACAGGGGCACAACTATAAGGGGCACAGCAACTGGGGGGCACAACAACAAGGGCACAGCAACAGGGGCACAACTATAAGGGGCACAGCAAAAGGGGCACAACTACAAGGGGCAGAGCAACTGGGGGCACAGCAACTGGGGGGGCACAACTACAAGGGGCACAGCAACTGGGGGGCACAACTACAAGGGGCACAGCAACTGGGGGGCACAACTACAAGGGGCACAACAAAAAGGGGCACAGCAACAGGGGCACAACTATAAGGGGCACAGCAACTGGGGGGCACAACAACAAGGGGCACAGCAACAGGGGCACAACTATAAGGGGCACAGCAAAAGGGGCATAACTACAAGGGGCACAGCAACTGGGGGGCACAACTACAAGGGGCACAGCAACTGGGGGGCACAACTACAAGGGGCACAGCAACTGGGGGGCACATCTACAAGGGGCACAGCAACTGGGGGGCACAACTACAAGGGGCACAGCAACTGGGGGGCACAACTACAAGGGGCACAGCGACTGGGGGTCACAACTACAAGGGGCACAGCAACTGGGGGCACAATTACAGGGGGTCACAGCTACTGGGGGCAAAGCTACAGGGTGCACAGCAACTGGGGTCACAGCTACTGGGGGCAAAGCTACAGGGGGCACAACGACTGGGGGCACAGCGACAGGGGACACAACTACTCGGGGCACAGCTAGGGGGCACAGCTATTGGGGGCAAAGCTACAAGGGGCACAGCGACTGGGGTCACAGCTACTGGGGGCAAAGCTACAGGGGGCACAGCGACAGGGGGCACAACTACTCAGGGCACAGCTAGGGGGCACAGCTATTGGGGGCAAAGCTACAAGGGGCACAGCGACTGGGGTCACAACTACTGGGGGCACAGCGACTGGGGGCAAAGCTACAGGGGCCACAGTGACTGGGGGCACAACTACTCAGGGCACTGCTACAAGGGGCACAGCTACAACAGGCACAGCTACAGGGGTCACAACTACTGGGGGCACAGCCACAAGGGGCAAAGCTACAGGGGGCACAGCCACAAGGGGCACAGCTACAAGGGGCACAGCGACTGGGGGCACAACTGCAGGGGTCACAACTACTCGGGGCACTGCTACTGGGGGCACTGTTAAAGGGGGCAAAGCTACTAGGGGTAAAGCTACTAGGCTCACAACTATCTGGGGCGCCTGCTCCATCATCCAAGATAGCAGCAGCACTCTCTCCTGTCTGTGCTAACGTCCTCCCGCGTCAGCGAGTGTATAATATTCATTAATTTCTCTCTCTCCTCCTGTGGTACCGGCCCTATTGGATTCTACTGGACAAGTGGACGTGACCACCGTGGGATGTAGGTAAGTAACCTCTCTCTCATTTTTACAGGAACCACCTATTGGATTCTACATGGACAAGTGGACGTGACCGGCGTGGGATGTAGGTAAGTATGTGTGAGTGTGTAAGTGTGTTTTAATAAATTTTTACTTTCACGGTGTGTGTTGTGTTTTTATTTGGGTATTTTTGTTGTTGTAGAACTACAGGTACCAGCGGGCCCGTTATTTCCCTGCATGCTGGTACTTGAGGTTCTCCAAGTACCAGCAAGCGGGGGAGGCTTGATGGGCCTTGTAGTTCCACAACAAAAAACAATATTCTTTTTTATACACACTTATGGCTATCAGCCCAGCACCCACCGCCCAGGGTTGCTGGGGACAGCCTCGGGCTTCACCCCTGGTCCTTGGGTGCCTGGAGGGGGGGACCTCTTGATTTAAGGGGTCCCCACTCCTCCAGGGAACCCCCGGCCAGGGGTGACTAGTTGGGGGGGTAATGCCACGGCCGCATGGACCTACATAAATGTGTCCACCGGCTGTGGCATTATGTCCCTGGCTAGTGGAGCCCGGTGCTGGTTTTAAAAATACGGGGGACCCCTACATCTTTTGTCCCCCGTATTTTTGGAACCAGGACCGGTCTAAGAGCCCGGAGCTGGTTGTCTAAATACGGGGAACCCCTGTCCAATTTTTTCCCAGTATTTAATCAATCAGGACCGGCTCAAAGAGCCCAAGGCTGGTTATACTTAGGAAGGGGGACCTCACGCATTTTTTTTTTTTACATTTTTTAACCCATTCAGACCCTTCTCCATTAAGTTAATGGAAGCCCTGGACAACAAAATTGCATTCATGTCCTCCTCCCACTCCCTTCCCAAACACTAATTTTTTATTTTTTTCTATAAAAATGTACAATATATCACAAGTATGATGAGCAGGCAGGCATCGGGCATTGGCGGCATCGGATTGAGATGCAAATTAGTGGCAGAGGGCTGGGTCAGTTGATGGTGGGCAAGTTTGTAAGCCATTGGAAGGTGGCAGCAGGCATCGGCTCAGAAGCAGTAGCGGGCATTGGCTCGGTGGTGGTAGGGGTCATCGGCAGGATTCGGCAGACATTATGGCTGTAGTGCCTCACCAGCCTCTCTGACCTCACCGCACGCCACTAATAGATATATATATATATCTATCTGTACACATATAAATATATATATGTATATATATATATCCTCCAAATAATAGAGTCACTCCCGGACTGCCAACTTAGTGAAAATTCAAGGTGCTTTTAATCTTCAACGTTTCGGGGTACTGCACCCCGTCATCAGGACACACATGACGGGGGGCAGTACACCGAAACGTTGAAGATTAAAAGCACCTTGAATTTTCACTAAGTTGGCAGTCCGGGAGTGACTCTATTATTTGGAGGATATTACTGAGGTTGGCGGGCCTCTAGAGAGCACCCTGGCAAGTTACCTACATTTTTCCGTGGAGTGCCGGCTGTTCGAGTTGTTTATATATATATATATATATATATATATAAATAAAACATTTGTTGAATAAAAATTCCATATAGGCACTCACCAGTAAAAGCAGGCTGTTTTAATAAAGTTCTTTTAAAGTGCAAGAAAAAACACGGTCGACGTTTCAATCCCTAAGGATCTTCATCAGGACATGTATGTGGTCCTTTTGCATACGATGTATCATATGCGATCCCAGCTGTGCCTGCGGTATCCGACATATCACGAGTGCAGCACTAAAGACCTAGGGGCTCCGATCCGATGCTCACGAGACCGCGCATTGGATCGAATGTAAAACACATCCGATTTGCCACTTTTCAGCTGATTTATCGGCCCGATAGGTCGAAACTGGATGAAATCGGGCATTATCGTTCTAGTGTATGGGTCCCTTAAGGCAGTTTAAACTAGAGATGAGCGGGTTCGGTTCCTCGGAATCCGAACCCGCCCGAACTTCATGTTTTTTTACACGGGTCCGAGCGACTCGGATCTTCCCGCCTTGCTCGGTTAACCTGAGCGCGCCCGAACGTCATCATCACGCTGTCGGATTCTCGCGAGGCTCGGATTCTATCGCGAGACTCGGATTCTATATAAGGAGCCGCGCGTCGCCGCCATTTTTCACACGTGCATTGAGATTCATAGGGAGAGGACGTGTCTGGCGTCCTCTCCGTTTATAGAGATTCGAGAAGAGAGTGAGACAGAGAGAGACACAGTAGTAATTTGGGGAGCATTAGGAGGAGTACTACTACTACTACTAGTACTTGCTGAAGTGATAGAGAGAGATAGTGTGACTGTATTATCTGACTTGTGGGGGAGACACTGACAGTGGGGAGCAGTTAGAGTCTGAGAGCAGGACTCAGGACTCAGGAGTACATATAACGTACAGTGCACACTTTTGCTGCCAGAGTGCCAGCCACACTGCCATTGTTTGTGACCACACTGACCACCAGTATAATATATATTGTGATTGTCTGCTTAGGACTCAGGAGTACTACTTGCAAGTTGCTGATAGTGTGACCAGTGACCTGACCACCAGTTTAATAAATCACCACCAGTTTATGAGTTTAATATATATTATATATATATATATATATATAATTGTATATAATATATATATAATATTGTATACCACCTAGCACCTACCCGTGTTTTTATTTTTTTTCTTTCTTCTTTATACATACTACTATAGTAGCTTACTGTAGCAGTCTGCGGTGCTGCTGAGCTGACAGTGTCCAGCAGGTCCGTCATCAGTCATTACATAATAAATATATAATATATACCTGTCCGGCTGCAGTACTAGTGATATTATATATACATATATATTGATTTCATCTCATTATCATCCAGTCTATATTAGCAGCAGACACAGTACGTTAGTCCACGGCTGTAGCTACCTCTGTGTCGGCACTCGGCAGTCCATCCATAATTGTATACCACCTACCCGTGGTTGTTGTTTTTTTCTTTCTTCTTTATACATACTACTATAGTAGCTTACTGTAGCAGTCTGCGGTGCTGCTGAGCTGACAGTGTCCAGCAGGTCCGTCATCAGTCATTACATAATAAATATATAATATATACCTGTCCGGCTGCAGTACTAGTGATATTATATATACATATATATTGATTTCATCTCATTATCATCCAGTCTATATTAGCAGCAGACACAGTACGGTAGTCCACGGCTGTAGCTACCTCTGTGTCGGCACTCGGCAGTCCATCCATAAGTATACTAGTATCCATCCATCTCCATTGTTTACCTGAGGTGCCTTTTAGTTGTCCCTATTAAAATATGGAGAACAAAAATGTTGAGGTTCCAAAATTAGGGAAAGATCAAGATCCACTTCCACCTCGTGCTGAAGCTGCTGCCACTAGTCATGGCCGAGACGATGAAATGCCAGCAACGTCGTCTGCCAAGGCCGATGCCCAATGTCATAGTACAGAGCATGTAAAATCCAAAACACCAAATATCAGTAGAAAAAGGACTCCAAAACCTAAAATAAAATTGTCGGAGGAGAAGCGTAAACTTGCCAATATGCCATTTACCACACGGAGTGGCAAGGAACGGCTGAGGCCCTGGCCTATGTTCATGGCTAGTGGTTCAGCTTCACATGAGGATGGAAGCACTCAGCCTCTCGCTAGAAAAATGAAAAGACTCAAGCTGGCAAAAGCACCGCAAAGAACTGTGCGTTCTTCGAAATCCCAAATCCACAAGGAGAGTCCAATTGTGTCGGTTGCGATGCCTGACCTTCCCAACACTGGACGTGAAGAGCATGCGCCTTCCACCATTTGCACGCCCCCTGCAAGTGCTGGAAGGAGCACCCGCAGTCCAGTTCCTGATAGTCAGATTGAAGATGTCAGTGTTGAAGTACACCAGGATGAGGAGGATATGGGTGTTGCTGGCGCTGGGGAGGAAATTGACCAGGAGGATTCTGATGGTGAGGTGGTTTGTTTAAGTCAGGCACCCGGGGAGACACCTGTTGTCCGTGGGAGGAATATGGCCATTGACATGCCTGGTGAAAATACCAAAAAAATCAGCTCTTCGGTGTGGAAGTATTTCAACAGAAATGCGGACAACAGGTGTCAAGCCGTGTGTTGCCTTTGTCAAGCTGTAATAAGTAGGGGTAAGGACGTTAACCACCTCGGAACATCCTCCCTTATACGTCACCTGCAGCGCATTCATAATAAGTCACTGACAAGTTCAAAAACTTTGGGTGACAGCGGAAGCAGTCCACTGACCAGTAAATCCCTTCCTCTTGTAACCAAGCTCACGCAAACCACCCCACCAACTCCCTCAGTGTCAATTTCCTCCTTACCCAGGAATGCCAATAGTCCTGCAGGCCATGTCACTGGCAATTCTGACGAGTCCTCTCCTGCCAGGGATTCCTCCGATGCATCCTTGAGTGTAATGCCTACTGCTGCTGGCGCTGCTGTTGTTGCTGCTGGGAGTCGATCGTCATCCCAGAGGGGAAGTCGGAAGACCACTTGTACTACTTCCAGTAAGCAATTGACTGTCCAACAGTCCTTTGCGAGGAAGATGAAATATCACAGCAGTCATCCTGCTGCAAAGCGGATAACTGAGGCCTTGACAACTATGTTGGTGTTAGTCCGGTATCCGCCGTTAGTTCACAGGGAACTAGACAATTTATTGAGGCAGTGTGCCCCCGTTACCAAATACCATCTAGGTTCCACTTCTCTAGGCAGGCGATACCGAGAATGTACACGGACGTCAGAAACAGACTCACCAGTGTCCTAAAAAAGGCAGTTGTACCCAATGTCCACTTAACCACGGACATGTGGACAAGTGGAGCAGGGCAGGGTCAGGACTATATGACTGTGACAGCCCACTGGGTAGATGTATGGACTCCCGCCGCAAGAACAGCAGCGGCGGCACCAGTAGCAGCATCTCGCAAACGCCAACTCTTTCCTAGGCAGGCTACGCTTTGTATCACCGGTTTCCAGAATACGCACACAGCTGAAAACCTCTTACGGCAACTGAGGAAGATCATCGCGGAATGGCTTACCCCAATTGGACTCTCCTGTGGATTTGTGGCATCGGACAACGCCAGCAATATTGTGTGTGCATTAAATCTGGGCAAATTCCAGCACGTCCCATGTTTTGCACATACCTTGAATTTGGTGGTGCAGAATTTTTTAAAAAACGACAGGGGTGTGCAAGAGATGCTGTCGGTGGCCAGAAGAATTGCGGGACACTTTCGGCGTACAGGCACCACGTACAGAAGACTGGAGCACCACCAAAAACAACTGAACCTGCCCTGCCATCATCTGAAGCAAGAAGTGGTAACGAGGTGGAATTCAACCCTCTATATGCTTCAGAGGTTGGAGGAGCAGCAAAAGGCCATTCAAGCCTATACAATTCAGCACGATATAGGAGGTGGAATGCACCTGTCTCAAGCGCAGTGGAGAATGATTTCAACGTTGTGCAAGGTTCTGCTGCCCTTTGAACTTGCCACACGTGAAGTCAGTTCAGACACTGCCAGCCTGAGTCAGGTCATTCCCCTCATCAGGCTTTTGCAGAAGAAGCTGGAGACATTGAAGGAGGAGCTAACGCAGAGCGATTCCGCTAGGCATGTGGGACTTGTGGATGGAGCCCTTAATTCGCTTAACAAGGATTCACGGGTGGTCAATCTGTTGAAATCAGAGCACTACATTTTGGCCACCATGCTCGATCCTAGATTTAAAGCCTACCTTGGATCTCTCTTTCCGGCAGACACAAGTCTGCTGGGGTTCAAAGACCTGCTGGTGAGAAAATTGTCAAGTCAAGCGGAACGCGACCTGTCAACATCTCCTCCTTCACATTCTCCCGCAACTGGGGGTGCGAGGAAAAGGCTCAGAATTCCGAGCCCACCCGCTGGCGGTGATGCAGGGCAGTCTGGAGCGACTGCTGATGCTGACATCTGGTCCGGACTGAAGGACCTGACAACGATTACGGACATGTCGCCTTCTGTCACTGCATATGATTCTCTCACCATTGAAAGAATGGTGGAGGATTATATGAGTGACCGCATCCAAGTAGGCACGTCACACAGTCCGTACTTATACTGGCAGGAAAAAGAGGCAATTTGGAGGCCCTTACACAAACTGGCTTTATTCTACCTAAGTTGCCCTCCCACAAGTGTGTACTCCGAAAGAGTGTTTAGTGCCGCCGCTCACCTTGTCAGCAATCGGCGTACGAGGTTACATCCAGAAAATGTGGAGAAGATGATGTTCATTAAAATGAATTATAATCAATTCCTCCGTGGAGACATTGACTAGAGATGAGCGGGTTCGGTTTCTCTGAATCCGAACCCGCACGAACTTCATGTTTTTTTTCACGGGTCTGAGCGACTCGGATCTTCCCGCCTTGCTCGGTTAACCCGAGCGCGCCCGAACATCATCATGACGCTGTCGGATTCTCGCGAGACTCGGATTCTATATAAGGAGCCGCGCGTCGCCGCCATTTTCACACGTGCATTGAGATTGATAGGGAGAGGACGTGGCTGGCGTCCTCTCCGTTATAGTAGAAAAGAGTAAAGACTGAGTGACTTAGTTATAATTGTGGGGAGGATTGGGGACGGGGAGCAGCTGTTAGGGAGTACAGTGATTTAGATTAGGAGAGAGAGAGAGAGAGAGATTGACCTGATTTACTGGAGCTTAGGAGTACTGTAGAAGAGAGTGCAGAGTTTACTAGTGACTGACCACAGTGACCACCAGACAGTGCAGTTTTATTTAATATATCCGTTCTCTGCCTGAAAAAAACGATACACACAGTGACTCAGTCACATACCATATCTGTGTGCACTGCTCAGCCCAGTGTGCTGCATCATCTATGTATATATTATATATCTGACTGTGCTCAGCTCACACAGCTTATAATTGTGGGGGAGACTGGGGAGCACTGCAGTGCCAGTTATAGGTTATAGCAGGAGCCAGGAGTACAAGACAGTCACATACCATATCTGTGTGCACTGCTCAGCCCAGTGTGCTGCATCATCTATGTATATATTATATATCTGACTGTGCTCAGCTCACACAGCTTATAATTGTGGGGGAGACTGGGGAGCACTGCAGTGCCAGTTATAGGTTATAGCAGGAGCCAGGAGTACATATTATATTAAAATTAATTAAACAGTGCACACTTTTGCTGCAGGAGTGCCACTGCCAGTGTGACTGACCAGTGACCTGACCACACTGACCACCAGTATAGTTAGTAGTATACTATATTGTGATTGCCTGAAAAAGTTAAACACTCGTCGTGTGACTTCACTTGTGTGGTGTTTTTTTTTTTATTCTATAAAAAACTCATTCTGCTGACAGACAGTGTCCAGCAGGTCCGTCATTATATAATATATATACCTGTCCGGCTGCAGTAGTGATATATATATATATTTTTTATATCATTATTTATCATCCAGTCGCAGCAGACACAGTACGGTAGTTCACGGCTGTAGCTACCTCTGTGTCGGCACTCGGCAGTCCGTCCATAATTGTATACCACCTAACCGTGGTTTTTTTTTCTTTCTTCTTTATACATACATACTACGACATCTCTTTATCAACCAGTCTATATTAGCAGCAGACACAGTACAGTACGGTAGTTCACGGCTGTGGCTACCTCTGTGTCGGCACTCGGCAGTCCGTCCATAATTGTATACCACCTAACCGTGTTTTTTTTTTCTTTCTTCTTTATACATACATACTACGACATCTCTTTATCAACCAGTCTATATTAGCAGCAGACACAGTACAGTACGGTAGTTCACGGCTGTGGCTACCTCTGTGTCGGCACTCGGCAGTCCGTCCATAATTGTATACCACCTAACCGTGTTTTTTTTTTCTTTCTTCTTTATACATACATACTACGACATCTCTTTATCAACCAGTCTATATTAGCAGCAGACACAGTACAGTACGGTAGTTCACGGCTGTGGCTACCTCTGTGTCGGCACTCGGCAGTCCGTCCATAATTGTATACCACCTAACCGTGGTTTTTTTTTCTTTCTTCTTTATACATACATACTACGACATCTCTTTATCAACCAGTCTATATTAGCAGCAGACACAGTACAGTACGGTAGTTCACGGCTGTGGCTACCTCTGTGTCGGCACTCGGCAGTCCGTCCATAATTGTATACCACCTAACCGTGGTTTTTTTTTCTTTCTTCTTTATACGTACATACTACGACATCTCTTTATCAACCAGTCTATATTAGCAGCAGACACAGTACAGTACGGTAGTTCACGGCTGTGGCTACCTCTGTGTCGGCACTCGGCAGTCCGTCCATAATTGTATACCACCTAACCGTGGTTTTTTTTTCTTTCTTCTTTATACATACATACTACGACATCTCTTTATCAACCAGTCTATATTAGCAGCAGACACAGTACAGTACGGTAGTTCACGGCTGTGGCTACCTCTGTGTCGGCACTCGGCAGTCCGTCCATAATTGTATACCACCTAACCGTGGTTTTTTTTTCTTTCTTCTTTATACATACATACTACGACATCTCTTTATCAACCAGTCTATATTAGCTATATGTCTATATGTGCTGATTGGGGAGGGTTTTTTGGAAGGGACATCCTGCGTGACACTGCAGTGCCACTCCTAAATGGGCCCGGTGTTTGTGTCGGCCACTAGGGTCGCTAATCTTACTCACACAGCTACCTCATTGCGCCTCTTTTTTTCTTTGCGTCATGTGCTGATTGGGGAGGGTTTTTTGGAAGGGACATCCTGCGTGACACTGCAGTGCCACTCCTAAATGGGCCCGGTGTTTGTGTCGGCCACTAGGGTCGCTAATCTTACTCACACAGCTACCTCATTGCGCCTCTTTTTTTCTTTGCGTCATGTGCTGATTGGGGAGGGTTTTTTGGAAGGGACATCCTGCGTGACACTGCAGTGCCACTCCTAGATGGGCCAGGTGTTTGTGTCGGCCACTAGGGTCGCTTAGCTTAGTCATCCAGCGACCTCGGTGCAAATTTTAGGACTAAAAATAATATTGTGAGGTGTGAGGTATTCAGAATAGACTGAAAATGAGTGGAAATTATGGTTTTTGAGGTTAATAATAATATGGGATCAAAATGACCCCCAAATTCTATGATTTAAGCTGTTTTTTAGGGTTTTTTGAAAAAAACACCCGAATCCAAAACACACCCGAATCCGACAAAAAAAATTCGGTGAGGTTTTGCCAAAACGCGGTCGAACCCAAAACACGGCCGCGGAACCGAACCCAAAACCAAAACACAAAACCCGAAAAATTTCAGGCGCTCATCTCTAACATTGACCAGCAGCAATTGCCTCCACAAAGTACACAGGGAGCTGAGATGGTGGATTCCAGTGGGGACGAATTGATAATCAGTGAGGAGGGGGATGTACACGGTGATATATCGGAGGATGATGATGAGGTGGACATCTTGCCTCTGTAGAGCCAGTTTGTGCAAGGAGAGATTAATTGCTTCTTTTTAGGTGGGGGTCCAAACCAACCCATCATTTCAGTCACAGTCGTGTGGCAGACCCTGTCACTGAAATGATGGGTTGGTTAAAGTGTGCATGTCCTGTTTATACAACATAAGGGTGGGTGGGAGGGCCCAAGGACAATTCCATCTTGCACCTCTTTTTTCTTTCATTTTTATTTGCGTCATGTGCTGTTTGGGGAGTGTTTTTTGGAAGGGCCATCCTGCGTGACACTGCAGTGCCACTCCTAGATGGGCCCGGTGTTTGTGTCGGCCACTAGGGTCGCTTATCTTACTCACACAGCTACCTCATTGCGCCTTTTTTTTTCTTTGCGTCATGTGCTGTTTGGGGAGGGTTTTTTGGAAGGGACATCCTGCGTTACACTGCAGTGCCACTCCTTGATGGGCCAGGTGTTTGTGTCGGCCACTAGGGTCGCTTAGCTTACTCACACAGCTACCTCATTGCGCCTCTTTTTTTCTTCTTTGCGTCATGTGCTGTTTGGGGAGGGTTTTTTGGAAGGGACATCCTGCGTGACACTGCAGTGCCACTCCTAGATGGGCCCGGTGTTTGTGTCGGCCACTAGGGTCGCTTAGCTTACTCACACAGCTACCTCATTGCGCCTCTTTTTTTCTTTGCGTCATGTGCTGTTTGGGGAGGGTTTTTTGGAAGGGACATCCTGCGTGACACTGCAGTGCCACTCCTAGATGGGCCAGGTGTTTGTGTCGGCCACTAGGGTCGCTTATCTTACTCACACAGCTACCTCATTGCGCCTCTTTTTTTCTTTGCGTCATGTGCTGTTTGGGGAGGGTTTTTTGGAAGGGACATCCTGCGTGAGACACTGCAGTGCCACTCCTAGATGGGCCCGGTGTTTGTGTCGGCCACTAGGGTCGCTTATCTTACTCACACAGCTACCTCATTGCGCCTCTTTTTTTCTTTGCGTCATGTGCTGTTTGGGGAGGGTTTTTTGGAAGGGACATCCTGCGTGACACTGCAGTGCCACTCCTAGATGGGCCAGGTGTTTGTGTCGGCCACTAGGGTCGCTTAGCTTACTCACACAGCTACCTCATTGCGCCTCTTTTTTTCTTCTTTGCGTCATGTGCTGTTTGGGGAGTGTTTTTTGGAAGGGACATCCTGCGTGACACTGCAGTGCCACTCCTAGATGGGCCAGGTGTTTGTGTCGGCCACTAGGGTCGCTTAGCTTACTCACACAGCTACCTCATTGCGCCTCTTTTTTTCTTCTTTGCGTCATGTGCTGTTTGGGGAGTGTTTTTTGGAAGGGACATCCTGCGTGACACTGCAGTGCCACTCCTAGATGGGCCAGGTGTTTGTGTCGGCCACTAGGGTCGCTTATCTTACTCACACAGCTACCTCATTGCGCCTCTTTTTTTCTTTGCGTCATGTGCTGTTTGGGGAGGGTTTTTTGGAAGGGACATCCTGCGTGACACTGCAGTGCCACTCCTAGATGGGCCCGGTGTTTGTTTCGGCCACTAGGGTCGCTTAGCTTACTCACACAGCTACCTCATTGCGCCTCTTTTTTTCTTTGCGTCATGTGCTGTTTGGGGAGGGTTTTTTGGAAGGGACATCCTGCGTGACACTGCAGTGCCACTCCTAGATGGGCCAGGTGTTTGTGTCGGCCACTAGGGTCGCTTATCTTACTCACACAGCTACCTCATTGCGCCTCTTTTTTTCTTTGCGTCATGTGCTGTTTGGGGAGGGTTTTTTGGAAGGGACATCCTGCGTGAGACACTGCAGTGCCACTCCTAGATGGGCCCGGTGTTTGTGTCGGCCACTAGGGTCGCTTATCTTACTCACACAGCTACCTCATTGCGCCTCTTTTTTTCTTTGCGTCATGTGCTGTTTGGGGAGGGTTTTTTGGAAGGGACATCCTGCGTGACACTGCAGTGCCACTCCTAGATGGGCCAGGTGTTTGTGTCGGCCACTAGGGTCGCTTAGCTTACTCACACAGCTACCTCATTGCGCCTCTTTTTTTCTTCTTTGCGTCATGTGCTGTTTGGGGAGTGTTTTTTGGAAGGGACATCCTGCGTGACACTGCAGTGCCACTCCTAGATGGGCCAGGTGTTTGTGTCGGCCACTAGGGTCGCTTAGCTTACTCACACAGCTACCTCATTGCGCCTCTTTTTTTCTTCTTTGCGTCATGTGCTGTTTGGGGAGTGTTTTTTGGAAGGGACATCCTGCGTGACACTGCAGTGCCACTCCTAGATGGGCCAGGTGTTTGTGTCGGCCACTAGGGTCGCTTAGCTTAGTCATCCAGCGACCTCGGTGCAAATTTTAGGACTAAAAATAATATTGTGAGGTGTGAGGTATTCAGAATAGACTGAAAATGAGTGGAAATTATGGTTTTTGAGGTTAATAATACTTTGGGATCAAAATGTCCCCCAAATTCTATGATTTAAGCTGTTTTTTAGTGTTTTTTGAAAAAAACACCCGAATCCAAAACACACCCGAATCCGACAAAAAAAATTCGGTGAGGTTTTGCCAAAACGCGGTCGAACCCAAAACACGGCCGCGGAACCGAACCCAAAACCAAAACACAAAACCCGAAAAATTTCAAGTGCACATCTCTAGTTTAAACTCTGAAGATTTGTCTTTGTTTGTGTAACCTTGGTTGTTAATGGATCAATATTTGTTGTCTTTTAATAAAGTTGTATTTGTGTTAGTGCAAGAAGTAAGGGTTTTGATTTATTGGTTGGTTACTTTAAGGGTGCAGTTATTTTTTGTCTTTATAAGTGGGCAACCCTTCCTGTTTTTCTCCCTTTTGAGGGGTCTATTTACCACAGTAAATTTGTGGGATATACCCTGGAAACACTTGTTTGCAGGGAATATCTGCAAATTTGCAGTATACTTTGGATGTATCTACAGTAGGGGGGGGGGGTGGGCACAGAAGATATAGGAGATAGGTTTCTATAGTTCGCTGCTATTTATGATATTTACCAAACTCTAGAAAGACATTAGCCATTGTCGCCAATAAGCTTTTACTGCAAAAGTTACAGGAGAGGGATCATCAGGATCTCTTCCCAGTAGTGACAATGATATGATGACCGTCTATGCACAGTAGTACAATGTAAAGTGACTGTATTAGCAAACATTTTTCTTTATACATTCCATGAATAGACTCCTGTCACATTGCATGCCCCTGCATGTGATTATTAATACATATCAGCAGTACAGCATTTCTTACTGTGAATAGCAGCGATAAACAAATTCTAATTATCGGACCAAAATCCTTATAATTAATAAATAGACCCTTGAATCCCAAAAGTGTTCCGAATCAGTGAAGTCCCAACTGCATTACAGAAGTGTGAAGTCACTTACTGTGTCTTTCCTTTATTCTTCTTTCCATCTACACTTCTACACTACTATCCATTATTTGCTATTTAGTGCTTTAATTTGCTATCTTGATTGTCTCTGTCTATTCTATGTTGCAGCACCAATATCAGATGTCGTCCATACCCACCCATTTTGTTGTGAGTTGTCACAGAGGGCACTGGGGGTGCTAGCTGTATCATTACCTTCCAAAGGTGTCCACCAGGCCCTGTAGAAATTGCACCCTGTCATTTTCTCAGTTGCTCCTCTAATCTCAAAACTCCCTTGTGCATGCCCAAAGGCCGGTAGCATTGCATCTCTCCTATTGGTTGTCAGCATCCAGAGCCAAGGCATATGTAGTCATGGTGGCTCTGGCTGCTGCCGTGGCTCCCTTGATGCCAGATGTAAATGCTGTGATCTATAAACCATGGCATTCTTCTTGTTCAGGCCCTGATTATGGCATATGCATTTCTTGCAATGTTCACTGTGTGCATATGCACATAACCAGCGCCGGCCATAGGCATAGGCAAACTAGGCAATTGCCTAGCGCATTGATATGCCTAGGGGCATCAGCAGCTTCTGTTGATTAAAATGATATGCGGCATGCCTATATTCTGTTTGTAGCATTTCATATGCAGATACAGCCACAGTCTCACACAGTATATAGGCATGCTGCATATCATTTTAATCAGTAGAAGCTGCTTGTGCATCCTAGCCACATACAATGCAAATAAGATGCATTTTCATTAAAAAAAGGTGCCAGATGTTAGCATTGAGACAAGATTTATGACGGCACATCTGTATCCAAGCAGAGGCAGAGGTCACAGTGTTAGTGGCAGTGTGATTGCTGTGTGCATGTGAGTGGGTTGGTTGTGCAGTTGTGTTTGGAATATGTGTAATGAGCATTATGTGTGTCATGTAAAAATGTATTAATAATGTGCAACATATGTGTAAGGGGCACTATGCGTAATGTGTATAAGGACATTCATGTGCAGCATATGTGTAAAACGGTACTACTGTATGTGTGTCATTATGTGTATAGGGGCACTAATGTGCAGCAAATGTGTAGGGGGCACTATGTGTGTAATTATGTGTATAAGGGCATTAATAATATGCGGCATATGTGTAAAGGACATTATGTGTAAAAGGGCATTAATAAAGGTTGTCATATGGTGTAAGGTGCATTATGCTTATAAGGACATTTATAATGTGTCTCATATGTGTAAGGGGCATTACTGTGTGGAATTATGTGTATAAATGCATTACTAACATGTGGCATTATGTGTATAAGGTGCTCTACTATGTGGCGTTGCGTATAGAAAGGGCACTACTGTGTCATCTAATGTGAATAAAGAGCAATAGGGTGTGGTGTAATGTGAATAAGGAGCAATTCAGTGTGATGTAATGTGGATAAGGGGCTCTACTGTGAGGAGTAACGTTTACAAGGTAAAGTGATACTACTGTGGGATATAATATGAATTATGGACATTATCGCATGATCAAATGTGAATGAAGTTGCAGTACTGTGTGGCGTAATTGGAATTGGGGTTTCTATTGTCTGGCCATGCCCCTTGCCAGCAAAAACACACCCCTTTTTGGTCTGTGCGCCAAATGTGCAAACTGTTCCTATTTAAAATATAGGGGGTGCAAACACCAAAATAAGGACAGCTATGGGTGAGGGGTGATGGTGCTGGGAAAGAGGTGCAAGGTCAGAGGCAGAACCAGCGGTGGTGCTAGGGGGCACCAGCCAAAATCTTGCCTAGGGCATCATATTGGTTAGGGCCGGCTCTGCACATAACCACTAGATGGACTGTGCGAGTAAGAGCAGTACTTGCCCCTGCATCATTGCCATTGGCTGTGGTTGTGTCTGGTTTGGCTCTTACCCCAGGTATAGATGTAGCTACAGATGTGCATACAGTGGCACAGACAACTGTAGCTTCTCTGTATGTGGCGAAGGCTCAAGTTGCCAAGGTGTCCTCAGGTGAGAAGGTTTTAGTGGGGGCTTCTGATTGTTCTTTGACTTTCCCTGAGAAAATTCTCCCACATTGCTTGTATAGTAAAGTATTGCTGTATATTGATGTAGTATTGCTTCTCCCCCCTTTTCGAACAAGGGCAGGAAGAAATAGGGACATTACATATTTTGCAGGCACAGCAGATTCTGTTTGACTTTGTTAAACATGCATGGCTACGTCACACTTTGGTGGCTTAGCTTACACACATGCCATGCCACTGACATGGCAATGTGAGTACCTGCCAGCCTGCACTTTTTAGGGATGTGGAACTGGCTAGAGAGGGTGTTGGTCAAGATACTTGGGAAGATTCCACATAATCTGCAGGGGGCACAACTACTGGGGGCAAAGCAACAGGGGGCACAACTACTGGGGCAAATCTACTGGGGGCAAAGCAACAGGGGTCACAGCAACAGAGGGCACAACTACTGGGGGCAAAGCAACTACTGGGGCAACTCTACTGGGAGCACAGCAACAGAGGGCGCAACCAGTGGGGGCAAAGCAACGAGCGACGGGGCACAACCAATGGGGGCACAACAACAGGGGGCACAGCTACAGGGAAAAATCAGCTGGGGGACACAACTACTTGGGGTAAATCTGGGTGCATAATTGTGGCCACGCCCCTCCCCTATGAAGCCATGCCCCTAACTATTTTGCCGTGGGCGGGGGGTGGGGCGCCAGTGGAAAGTTTCGCACTGGGCGCCACAAGGTGTAGAACTGGCCCTGCTCCCTTCCTTTAGTTTGTTAATAATGTTGACCCTGGATGGGCACAGAGACACTGTCCTTTTGGACATCATAAGGGACTTCTAAGGATGGATGATTTACCAATGAATGTTGTGTATTTGGAAGTAATAAAAAACGTCCGAGTTCAGCCAGAATGCCGCACATCGGCCAAACTTGTTAAATGTAAGCCAATGTTAAAAATAAGCCAAATTTCAGGTTTATAAAAGGGAGTAGTAACTGCTTTATTTAAAAAGTGCAGATTTAAAGGTATGCTGCTGATACGTCATTATTACACATTCTGGGAAGGATACATTTGCATAATACATGGGGAGTATACCATTTATATCTCATGGCTACACTAGAGATAATGTGTCACACAATTTCAAGAAATACTCACACAATGTCTAGAATTAGTAAACTCTACCATCTCAAAATAATTAGGTATTTATGAAACAAAGAACTGTGAAGCATTCACACAAAATACATGTATAGTTTACCCCTGGGCAAAGTCATCTGAATCAACAAACAGATTTGTCTGCAAAGGGTATGGATTACTTGGAGAATCATTTGGAGTTGGAGTCTTCAATTTAAAATAGAAAGGTAGTTTAATCGAGGCATAGAACAGTGATAGAAGATATTTTATGGAAAAAAAGGTGGATAATGTCAGAATGCAGAAATCCATTATATATATATATATATATATATATATACATATATATATATATATATATATGGGTGGTATTCAGTTTGCCGGCTGCTGGGATCCCGGTGCTCAGTATACCGGTGCCAGAATCCCGATACCCGGCATATCAACACCTATTCTCCCTCTTGGGGGTCCACAACCCCCCTGGAGGGAGAATAAATAGCGTGTTGCGCGTAGGGCACCACCGTACCCGCAGCATAGCGAGCGCAGCGAGCCCCCAAGGGGTTCATTTGTGCTCGCCCCAAGCACACACACACACACACACATATATATATATATACACACACACACACACACACACACACACACACACACAGTGGCAGATTCTACCTAGGGGCACCGCTCCACCATACTCAGTGAGCTTGAGTCCCCCCAGCATCCCCCTCCCTCACCTGTGAGCCTAATCCCTGTCTTGTGTCCTCATCCTCTCTCTCTCCTTGGTGCAGGGCAGGCACAATAGGTAGCAGGAATCATATTAATTACTGGCTATATTGTTTAAAATTGTAATATAATTTGACACTGCAAGATATGGTGTTAAATGTTTTTAAGTACAGTTGATGACAAAATAAAGAAGAATCTTTCGGCGTATAGCCCCCAATGTGGGCAAATCAGCAGCTAAATTCGCAACCAGTTCAGCAACAATCCCATAGCTCATATTACAGACCATTTTCATGCTTCTCTCGTTCACTGCTCACTACATTTACAAAACACTTTGGCTATCATGCATCTCAATCGCAACTGCAGGTCTGTGCATACACAAAGTGAGATGCATGTGATGTGTGACCTTAGTGACTTAAACTCATGCGCACCAATATCAACTGGTTGTGCAAATAACAGAACCTCCTGAAAATCAGAATCAGGCCCTATGATTTTGCCTTTTTTTAAGAATACATTTCTCATATTTTATGAATACCACTGCATCTGCACGCAATGCCAATGTTTGCGTAGTTAAGCAGTTTTTGGCAACCACTTGTGCAAGACTCTCTAACAGCTCATATGGCACATGTGTTACAGAGTATATGGTGTTTTGAAAAAGTGATGAGCTGTCCCAGTGGCGTAACTAGGGTCTTTGGCGCCATCATCTTGTCCAGGGCAAGATGAAGAATGGTGCCCCCTTTTCTCAATAACAAAAAGTATCACTGTGTGCACCTTCAGCACGCGGGATCCAGAAAGGGGGGCATGGTCGACACGGGAAGGGCATGGCTTAACTTTTTGGGTAAGTAACTGTGTGAGAGAGAGAGACTAGGGGCAGATGGAGAGATACCAGGGGCAGAGATAGAGAGAAAAATTAGGGGCAGAGGGAGAGAGAGAGGGAGAGAGAGAGAGAGAGACCAGGGACAGAGAGAGAGAGAGAAAGACCAGAGGCAGAGAGAGACCAGGGGTAGAGAGAGAGAGAGAGAGCAGGGGCAGAAGGAGAGAGAGAGAGACCAGGGGGAGAGGGAGATCAATGACAGAGGAAAAGTGAGATAGACCAGGGACAGAGGAAGAGACAGACCAGGGAAGAGAGATCGAGAAAGAGAGAGAGACAAGGGGCAAAGGGAGAGAGAGAGAGAGAGAGAGAGAGAGAGAGAGAGAGAGAGAGAGATCAGGAGCAGAAGAATAGAGAGACCAGTGGCAGAGGGAGAGAGGGAAAGGGACAAGGGGCAGAGGGAGAGAGACTAGGGGCAAAGGAAGAGAGAGACCGGGAGCAAAGAGAGCGAGAGACCAGTTGCAGAGGAAGAGAGAGAAAGAGACTAGGGGCAGAGGGAAAGAGAGACCAGGAGCTGAAAGGGAGCCCAGCAGCAGCAAGAGAAAGGTCAGAGCCAGAGAGAGAGAGAGACCAGGAGCAGAGAGAGAGAGAGACCAGGAGCAGAGAGAGAGAGACCAGGGGCAGTGGGAGAGACCAGGGGCAGAGGGAGAGTGAGACAGAGAGACCAGGAGCAGAAGGAGATAGATAGACCGGGGTCCGAGGCAGAGAGAGACCAGCAGCAGAAAGAGAGAGACCAGATATATTGGCCATAATTGTGCAGCAGGGCCAACATGATATGTCTGTGAATTATGGCAATCCAAAGGATTCCTCTCTGTTATCCCCCTCGCCCTCTGCTGCTTGCACATGAGCAGACAATGCATGCGCACTAGGACTCCTGGGTCATAAACTCAGAAGTCTTCATATCGCAGAGGACATCACTTTTAGGAAGAAATGTCCTTTACATTTTTTATTGTATTTTCATACATGCAATGTTAATAAACGCTGCTGTGCACACGATAAGTGTCGGGATGAATCATATGCAACATGCAATGCAAGATACAACCCGCCCCTAGAGAGACAATAGTACACATTATAAGCACATCAATACACTCACAATAAAGCAGATACATCGAGGTGGGTGTGCAGCTTACCCTATATAATGAAAGGCTAATGCTACTCCTCACATATGTATGGGAAATTCAAGTAATTTGTATGCCGATGGCCACTAAGTGCTACCCGACAAAAAAAATTCAAGTGTTGCTCCGTTCGGGTGCTCACAGCTACTGGCGCTAACATTACTGTTATGTTGTTCCATCATTTTGACAGGCTGGTAACCAGTATGAAACTACAGTAAGTAGCAGCCCAAACACTTACAATTCATGCATGTGGTAATATAACATATAAAACTACTTGTAGTCATCAGGTCAAAGGCTAATATTAATTTCCAGCAGATTATAAACAAGAACAGCAATGTACATGTATATATAATATGCATATGTACAGAGGTCAGTTCTCGTTTTCAATGTATAGACAGAGCCCAGACTGAGGCAGCAGCTTGCAGGGATCACATGTAAATAAGGTGCACACTGCAGAATGATGTACTGTGGTGCACAACCTCATACCCTGGCATCAGACACCAGCCGGGACAGGGTTCCTCTGTAAAGTTCACCTCTGTAAAGACACCTGGCAACAGCACAGGACAGGTGGGCGCTCAATGTACCTGCTCCTGCACCCACTTTCTGTGCTCTGGGACCCTCCCCGATAAACTTGCAGCCTCCATAACCACTGCACCCCCGGCTTCCCGGCTTCATTTGCTCCAGTCCATGGTGTGCAGGGGGCGGGAGAGCAGAGCAGGCAGCCTTGGGTGATTCTCGTTCTGCCTCACCCCCCCCCCCCCCCCTTTCCCACACTGGGTAGAACACTATCCTGGCCATTGGTGCCCCCTCAGCCGGATCTGCCAGGGCACCCAGGAGATGAGTCCTACCCGGCCTGCCCTTATTACACCTCTGGGCATTCCCATGGACCAAAACATGTCAGTGTACAGGGCCCCAAGATTTCTGTTGCTGGCCCTGGGCATTCCTGAATGATGACTGGGAGGTGGTTAGATTTGCACACAAAAAATAATCCGTTTAATGGGTGTCAGTGAAAGTGGCTGTGTACACAGTCACACAGGCACAGGTATGGGACGCCATAGTAAGGGTGCATACACACGGTGAGATTCGGACTTATCCGATTCTCACCGTGCGACAGGGGGCCGGGTCGGCACTTAGCCAGTATCGCAAGCACATAATGAGTGTGCTTGCGATGCTGGCTATGTGCGATGTCAATCCTGACTATCTCTTCTATAGAGATAGCCAGGATTGACTTGCCTGCACAGCCTATTTTTTCTGCCGATGCCGACCGCGCGGGGCCGCGCATCGGCATCGGATCGGGATCGCAAGGTGACTGTCACCTTGCGATCTGCACTATCTTTTCTTCCGATTCTGACTATATAGTCAGAATCGGGAGAAAATATCTTACCGTGTGTACACACCTTTAGACAGAGTAAATGCTCCTGCCATACGGCTAGTGCAAAGTTTGATGGTGCGACTAATGATGGTATCTAAGGATGAACCAGATGGCATTACTGCAAGTACAGACGGTGAAAGTGTGCCTCTCAGTCCTTGCATACACGGACACATGGATGTATACAAGGGAAGGACTTTGTTGCAGAATTTACATAAAGTCACAGACAGGCGATCTCCATTATATGTTGGTGTCCACGCCTGAGTCAGGCCCTGTGTCTGAAATAGCAGGCCAAATATTTTGTGGTTTATTTTACCAAATCCAGCATACATATCATGCATCTGACAGCTCTGATTTCCATTTAGTGTAATTCAATTATAAATCTATTTCCTTACAGATCTGTCTTAGCTTCACTGCCCAGAATGAATGAGATTTTGTGTCTCTCCACACTGCAACCCGATTTCATCATCTGACAATTACTGCTTCAGTAGATGCTAATTTCACTATTCATTCATCACCATAATTGGACATACACTAATCAATTCAATCAAGTATGTGTAAGTGACAAGCATTAATTACACTGTATCTGTTCAATAAATTATATGCTTTGCTAAATATTTACAAACTGTGTGGCTTGGAAATAAGGCTAAAACACGGGTTTGCTTATCTAGGAGTTCAGATTGCTAGAGCTTAAAGGTCTCCTGTTAGCTGAGAAGCTATGTGTGGTATGGCCTCTTATTATGCTGTTATACTAACTATTGTTAGAATATCCAGATGGTAAGAAGACAGAACAGGGAACCATAATAATACTGTAACTGAATAGGTGGCTAGCCTCTATTATTAAGAGCAGTGCAAACAATATGGGTCACATAACAGTAACTTGTATAGCAGCAGTAATATGATGTAAATGTTGCCCTTATAACCATGACGAGTCATAATACAGCCTGACCCACAGATGTACACAAATACATTCGCAGCTGCCAAGCTGTACGCAGCGGCTGTGTGACAATATGATAACGTCGCTGTCACCTGGATTGTATAGAGGTGCTCACCGGCGGCATCGCAGATTCCAGCTGCCTCATTCAGAGATGCAGCGTCTATTGCAGATTAGGCAGTTACCAAAGCTCTGAGTTAGCCCCACTAGTTAACCCAGGAGGGCCCACACCGCACACACTGCACGCATATTTAGCCTCTAGGCACAGAAGTTGTCCTGCTCTGTCGCCCCCACGGATGGACTAATAGGCCCTACACACTTGGCGATATTCTGAAAGATATGAACGATCTCGTTCATAAATGAACGAGAACTCGTTCATATCTTTCAGTGTGGAGACTTAAGCGATGAACGATGCGCGTCCCCGCGCTCGTTCATCGCTGGTCTCCCGTCGGCTGTGCATGCAGGCCAATATGGACGATCTCGTCCATATTTGCCTGCACTTCAATGCAGCCGGGTGACGGGGGGAGTGAAGAAACTTCACTCCCCCCGTCACTGCCCCCCCGCCGCCGGGTCGCTCGTCGGCCGTATCGGCCGTCGGGCACCTCGGCGGCACATCGCCAAGTGAGTAGGGCCCATTAGAAATGTGATCGATGATCATATGTTAAGATCCAACATGCAATAGTTTGCATCCTTGAACTGTTGGGCAACCAGTTGGTCAGAAGAAAAGCCAACAGTACTACTGTGATGCAGGGCCATCCGATATAGTTAAGTGGTCTTTTTTGTTTCCCCACCTTGACAAAGGGGCATTCCTGCCCCGAAACGTTGGTTTCTGCCATGCAATTAGAATACACTTGATTAATTTCTACAAGTCTCTGATTATTGTTTTATATTCCACTGTAATACAGGGAGCACCGGAGCAGTCATTCCGACAGCATGGAGTGCCGGACTTTTTCATATATATATATATATATATATATATACTAGCAGTCCTGCCCTTTTTTCGCACAGGAGCTTCTGATTTTCACAGTTGTACAAATTCAGCACTTACCTAATATTAACATTTCAAACTGTAATTCATCTGAATTCAGGGAATGTTAGTTGTATGATTTTTTAATTTAAATGGTGTGGTCACAAATACCACTGACACCGCGGATGTATGAGTGCTGTGGGTTCTTGCCTATTGTTTATATAAAATTTTTGTGGTCACACTTTTTCTTGCACACCTATTGTCCATATGTAAATTAAATGTTAAGAAATTCCCCAGGTGTTTATTAACTGATATGCTTGGGTGTGGTTCCTGTCTCCTCTTTAAAAGAGTGAGACAGGGCCTAAACCCATGATAGAAGCATACAGTGCATTTAAAATCCAAAAGATGCCTGAGAGCAATGCTCAGATTTTTGTAAATCAGTGTAGGGACTGACCAAATGGGAATGGCCGTGAAGGGGCTGGTCAGCTTAACAAACTATTGCAATATTTTGGAACTAACATTTCCCTGAATTCAGATGAATTACAGTTTGAAATGTTAATATTAGGTGAGTGACGAATTTTTATGATTTATATATATATATTATATATATATTTATATATATAATATGTATGTAACACAACAGGGGTTCTGCACTCACAATATTAACTAACTGTAGCCCCCGGCAAGGCACACCACTATACTGTAGGTCCTACTCTATTGCTCGAAGTAATTATCATAAAAATAACTATCACAGTAGTGTTGAACTTTAGGTATGCGATCTGGTCGAAAGCTCATAGCAACTTTTTACAGTTACCAACTAGTGATGAACTTCACCCATTTTACACGGGTCCGAGGCAGACTCGGATCCTCCCGCCTTGCTCGGTTAACCTGAGCGCGCCCGAACGTCATCATCCCGCGGTCGGATTCTCGCGAGATTCGTATTCTATATAAGGAGCCGCGCGTCGCCGCCATTTTTCACTCGTGCATTGGAGATGATCGTGAGAGGCCGTGGCTGGCGTCCTCTCAGTTTCTATGTTCAGTGGGCTGCAAATTGTGCTGCAAATATCTGTGCTCAGTGTGCTGCAAATATCTGTGCTCAGTGTGCTGCAAGTGCAAATATCTACGTTCTCTGCCTGAAAAACGCTCCATATCTGACTGTGCTCAGTGTGCTGCAAATATCTGTGCTCAGTGTGCTAATTGCTTTATTGTGGGGACTGTGGACCAGCAGTATTATATAGTAGGAGGACAGTGCAGAGTTTTGCTGACCAGTGAGCAGTGACCACCAGTATTATACGTTCTCTGCCTGAAAAACGCTCCATATCTGTGCTGCATTGTAGTATATAGTAGGAGGACAGTGCAGAATTTTGCTGACAACCAGTATAACTATATATATAGCAGTACGGTACAGTAGTCCACTGCTCTACCTACCTCTGTGTCGTCAAGTATACTATCCATCCATACCTGTGGTGCATTTCAGTTTTGCACAGTTTGCTGACCACCAGTATATACTATATAGCAGTACGGTACAGAAGGCCACTGCTCTACCTACCTCTGTGTCGTCAAGTATACTATCCATCCATACCTGTGGTGCATTTCAGTTTTGCACAGTTTGCTGACCACCAGTATATATTATATAGCAGTACGGTACAGTAGGCCACTGCTCTACCTACCTCTGTGTCGTCAAGTATACTATCCATCCATACCTGTGGTGCATTTCAGTTTGGCACAGTATGCTGTCCACCAGTATATAATATATAGCAGTACGGTACAGTAGGCCACTGCTCTACCTACCTCTGTGTCGTCAAGTATACTATCCATCCATACCTGTGGTGCATTTCAGTTTTGCACAGTTTGCTGACCACCAGTATATACTATATAGAAGTACGGTACAGTAGGCCACTGTTCTACCTATCTCTGTGTCGTCAAGTATACTATCCATCTATACCTGTGGTGCATTTCAGTTTTGCACAGTTTGCTGACCACCAGTATATACTATATAGCAGTAAGGTACAGTAGGCCACTGCTCTACCTACCTCTGTGTCGTCAAGTATACTATCCATCCATACCTGTGGTGCATTTCAGTTTTGCACAGTTTGCTGTCCACCAGTATATAATATATAGCAGTACGGTACAGTAGGCCACTGCTCTACCCACCTCTGTGTCGTCAAGTATACTATCCATCCATACCTGTGGTGCATTTCAGTTTTGCACAGTTTGCTGACCACCAGTATATACTATATAGCAGTATGGTACAGTAGGCCACTGCTCTACCTACCTCTGTGTCGTCAAGTATACTATCCATCCATACCTGTGGTGCATTTCAGTTTTGCACAGTTTGCTGTCCACCAGTATATAATATATAACAGTACGGTACAGTAGGCCACTGCTCTACCTACCTCTGTGTCGTCAAGTATACTATCCATCCATACCTGTGGTGCATTTCAGTTTTGCACAGTTTGCTGTCCACCAGTATATAATATATAGCAGTACGGTACAGTAGGCCACTGCTCTACCTACCTCTGTGTCGTCAAGTATACTATCCATCCATACCTGTGGTGCATTTCAGTTTTTCAGAGTTTGCTGACCACCAGTATATAAAATATAGCAGTACGGTACAGTATGCCACTGCTCTACCTACCTCTGTGTCGTCAAGTATACAATCCATCCATACCTGTGGTGCATTTCAGTTGTGTGCAGTATATATAGTAGTAGGCCATTGCTATTGATATATTACTGCCATATAATTCCACACATTAAAAAATGGAGAACAAAAATGTGGAGGGTAAAATAGGGAAAGATCAAGCTCCACTTCCACCTCGTGCTGAAGCTGCTGCCACTAGTCATGGCCGAGACGATGAAATGCCATCAACGTCGTCTGCCAAGGCCGATGCCCAATGTCATAGTAGAGAGCATGTAAAATCCCAAAAAATAAAGCTCAGTAAAATGACCAAAAAATCTAAATCAAAATCGTCTGAGGAGAAGCGTAAACTTGCCAATGTGCCATTTACAACACGGAGTGGCAAGGAACGGCTGAGGCCCTGGCCTATGTTCAAGGCTAGTGGTTCAGCCTCACCTGAGGATGGAAGCACTCATCCTCCTGCTAGAAAACTTAAAAGAGTTAAGATGGCAAAAGCACAGCAAAGAACTGTGCGTTCTTCTAAATCACAAATCCCCAAGGAGAGTCCAATTGTGTCGGTTGCGATGCCTGACCTTCCCAACACTGGACGGGAAGAGGTTGTGCCTTCCACCATTTGCACGCCCCCTGCAAGTGCTGGAAGGAGCACCCACAGTCCAGTTCCTGATAGTCAAATTGAAGATGTCACTGTTGAAGTACACCAGGATGAGGATATGGGTGTTGCTGGTGCTGGGGAGGAAATTGACAAGAAGGATTCTGATGGTGAGGTGGTTTGTTTAAGTCAGGCACCCGGGGAGACACCTGTTGTCCGTGGGACGTATATGGCCATTGACATGCCTGGTCAAAATACAAAAAAAATCACCTCTTCGGTGTGGAATTATTTCAACAGAAATGCGGACAACTGGTGTCAAGCCGTGTGTTGCCTTTGTCAAGCTGTAATAAGTAGGGGTAAGGACGTTAACCACCTAGGAACATCCTCCCTTATACATCACCTGGACGGCATTCATCAGAAGTCATTGACAAGTTCAAAAACTTTGGATGACAGCGGAAGCAGTCCACTGACCACTAAATCCCTTCCTCTTGTAACCAAGCTCCTGCAAACCACACCACCAACTCCCTCAGTGTCAATTCCTCCTTAGACAGGAAAGCCAATAGTCCTGCAGGCCATGTCACTGGCAAGTCTGACGAGTCCTCTCCTGCCTGGGATTCCTCCAATGCATCCTTGAGTGTAACGCCCACTGCTGCTGGCGCTGCTGTTGTTGCTGCTGGGAGTCGATCGTCATCCCAGAGGGGAAGTCGGAAGACCACTTGTACTACTTCCAGTAAGCAATTGACTGTCCAACAGTCCTTTGCGAGGAAGATGAAATATCACAGCAGTCATCCTGCTGCAAAGCGGATAACTCAGGCCTTGGCAGCCTAGGTGGTGAGAAACGTGTTTCCTGTATCCACCGTTAATTCAGAGACAACTAGAAACTTGATTGAGGTGCTGTGTCCCCGGTACCAAATACCATCTATGTTCCATTTCTCTAGGCAGGCGATACCGAAAATGTACACAGAAGTCAGAAAAAGAGTCACCAGTGTCCTAAAAAATGCAGTTGTACCCAATGTCCACTTAACTACGGACATGTGGACAAGTGGAGCAGGGCAGACTCAGGACTATATGACTGTGACAGCCCACTGGGTAGATGTATTGCCTCCCGCAGCAAGAACAGCAGCAGCGGCACCAGTAGCAGCATCTCGCAAACGCCAACTCGTTCCTAGGCAGGCTACGCTTTGTATCACCGCTTTCTATAAGAGGCACACAGCTGACAACCTCTTACGGAAACTGAGGAACATCATCGCAGAATGGCTTACCCCAATTGGACTCTCCTGGGGATTTGTGACATCGGACAACGCCACCAATATTATGCGTGCATTACATCTGGGCAAATTCCAGCACGTCCCATGTTTTGCACATACATTGAATTTGGTGGTGCAGAATTATTTAAAAAACGACAGGGGCGTGCAAGAGATGCTGTCGGTGGCCCGAAGAATTGCGGGCCACTTTCGGCATTCAGCCACCGCGTGCCGAAGACTGGAGCACCAGCAAACAGTCCTGAACCTGCCCTGCCATCATCTGAAGCAAGAGGTTGTAACGAGGTGGAATTCAACCCTCTATATGCTTCAGAGGATGCAGGAGCAGCAAAAGGCCATTGAAGCCTATACATCTGCCTACGATATAGGCAAAGGAGGGCGAATGCACCTGACTCAAGTGCAGTGGAGAATTATTTCAACGTTGTGCAAGGTTCTGCAACCCTTTGAACTTGCCACACGTGAAGTCAGTTCAGACACTGCCAGCCTGAGTCACGTCATTCCCCTCATCAGGCTTTTGCAGAAGAAGAAGGAGACATTGAAGGAGGAGCTAAAACAGAGCGATTCCGCTAGGCATGTGGGACTTGTGGATGGAGCCCTTAATTCGCTTAACCAGGATTCACGGGTGGTCAATCTGCTGAAATCAGAGCACCACATTTTGGCCACCGTGCTCGATCCTAGATTTAAAACCTACGTTGTATCTCTCTTTCCGGCAGACACAAGTCTGCAGAGGTTTAAAGACCTGCTGGTGAGAAAATTGTCAAGTCAAGCGGAACGTGACCCGTCAACAGCTCCTCCTTCACATTCTTCCGCAACTGGGGCTGCGAGGAAAAGGCTAAGAATTCTGAGCCCACCCGCTGGCGGTGATGCAGGGCAGTCTGGAGCGAGTGCTGACATCTGGTCCGGACTGAAGGACCTGCCAACGATTACTGACATGTCGTCTACTGTCACTGCATATGATTCTGTCACCATTGAAAGAATGGTGGAGGATTATATGAGTGACCACATCCAAGTAGTCATGTCAGACAGTCCGTACGTATACTGACAGGAAAAAGAGGCAATTTGGAGGCCCTTGCACAGACTGGCTTTATTTTACCTAAGTTGCCCCCCCTCCAGTGTGTACTCCGAAAGAGTGTTTAGTGCAGCCGCTCACCTTGTCAGCAATCGGCGTACGAGGTTACTTCCAGAATATGTGGAGAAGATGATGTTCATCAAAATGAATTATAATCAATTCCTCCGTGGAGACATTGACCAGCAATTGCCTCCAGAAAGTACACAGGGACCTGAGATGGTGGATTCCAGTGGGGACGAATTAATAATCTGTGAGGAGGGGGATGTACACAGTGAAAAGGGTGAGGAATCGGACGATGAGGAGGAGGTGGACATCTTGCCTCTGTAGAGCCAGTTTGTGCAAGGAGAGATTGATTGCTTCTTTTTTGGTGGGGGCCCAAACCAACCAGTCATTTCAGTCACAGTCGGGTGGCAGACCCTGTCGCTGAAATTATGGGTTCGTTAAAGTGTGCATGTCCTGTTTATACAACATAAGGGTGGGTGGGAGGGCCCAAGGACAATTCCATCTTGCACCTCTTTTTTCTTTCATTTTTCTTTGCATCATGTGCTGTTTGGGGACTATTTTTTTGAAGTGCCATCCTGCCTGACACTGCAGTGCCACTCCTAGATGGGCCAGGTGTTTGTGTCGGCCACTTGTGTCGCTTAGCTTAGCCATCCAGCGACCTTGGTTCACCTCTTTTTTTCTTTGCATCATGTGCTGTTTTGGTACTCTTTTTTTGAAGTGCCATTATGCCTGACACTGCAGTGCCACTCCTAGATGGGCCAGGTGTTTGTGTCGGCCACTTGGGTCGCTTAGCTTAGTCATCCAGCGACCTCGGTGCAAATTTTAGGACTAAAAATAATATTGTGAGGTGTTCAGAATAGACTGGAAATGAGTGGAAATTATGGTTATTGAGGTTAATAATACTATGGGATCAAAATGACTCCCAAATTCTATGATTTAAGCTGTTTTTGAGGGGTTTCTGTAAAAAAACACCCGAATCCGACAAAAAATTTCAGGGAGGTTTTGCCAAAACGCGTCCGAATCCAAAACATGGCAGCGTAACCGAATCCAAAACCAAAACACAAAACCCGAAAAATTTCCGGTGCACATCAGTATTACCAACACACTTGGTGTAAAGCACCTAGGAGAAAAGCTCCTAGTGTCAGCATGTGTCAACTGTTCTCGCAGGCGGTTTACAAATGGTGTGTTGGTAACTGACGCACCTACATAAGCAAAGTTGCTGTGAGCTTTAGTCCAGATAGCATACATAACGTTTAACACTAATGTGATAGCTATTGTTATGATATATATATATATATATATATATATCAGATATAAAAGGCGGCACTCAGAGACTTGACTTGTGCAAAACAAACTTTTAGTGCTGTAGATGCTGTAACCTGCAGTTTTTGCACTAAAAGTTTGTTTTGCACAAGTCAAGTCTCTGAGTGCCGCCTTTTATATTTGCTATATACATGGAGGTGCAAACCTCATTGGAGGGCATCAGAGCCAGTTAACCCTTGGAGGTTTTTCGAGTGCCAGCCACAAAAGGGTATTTATATATATATATATATATATATATATATGCACTGCAGTTAGTGTCCGGCACTCCGCTATGGATGAGTAAATGCCACGGTGCCCTGGTTTTCAATAGCATAGAATTCCACACATAACTGGCACTCGTGGACTTTAAAGCAGACAATACTCAAGTACTTGCTGTCAACGTTTCGGGATTTTATTCCCTTTATCAAGACCACATAAACCACCAAGCAACATACCTTATAAAGAGTGCACCATCACCGTCTCCACGAGTCCCGTCGGAGTCCCGATGACGTCATCATGGCGCGTCCGCGACGGCATGTCGGGTACTCACTGGGAAGTGGATCTCACCTCTGTGCATACAATACAACAAATCATAAACTTTAAAAACTCCATAAAACTGCATGTCTGTGACAGGGACAACAAGGTACAATAACAGCATGTACAGTATATCATACTGAACCAAATACTGACTACTCAATTTAAAACTAGCGGAGCGTAATGTGGGCAAGTGCAAACTCTACACCAGTATGTCTTAATGACGTATTCCTGACATCAGAAAATATACTTAGTTAAACAATAATCCTGCATCATGGTAACATCAAAGTGGATCATGGTTGGTAAAAGCCCACATCGGACACACCATCATAAATCCAGATGTTACTGACATGAGGAATTTAACATGTTTACATTATGTCACAGCTTCCATGGGGGGGAGAATCATGGGGTGGGGCAAGATGCTCATGTATATCCAAATCATGTGGACCTGACAGATGAATTTTCATAGAAAAGAAGTATAGGATAACATGTCATTTAATCCATGCGGTTTAAACGTTTTAAGGGTGTGAATCCAATATGCCTCCCTCTGCAATAATTTGCGGTCACGATCACCACGTCTGATGTTGGGGGGAAAAAAGTCAATCATCTTATAACGCAATGACGCCAGATTATGTTTTTGTTCTGCAAAGTGATTGGCCACAGGTTGGTCCGAGCCTTTGCCTTCCAGTGCTGCACGGATACTAGACCTGTGCACAGTGCTGTAACTAGGCATATTAGCGCTGTGTGCAAGAAACGACAGTGGCGCCCCCCCCCATGTAAGATAGGGGCAGTGCGCGCCGTAGGCGTGCAAAAAAATTATAGGGGCGTGGCTTCACGGGGAAAGGGCGTGGCCACAAAATAATAGCAATTCATACTACGGTGCACAGTAGTCTACATTATTCAAATTACGCTGCACAGTAGCGCCACTACACCAGGTAGAGCCCCTTTTATACATTACAGCAGACAGCGTCCCCCTTTTTACACATTACAGCAGACAGTCCCCCTTTTTACACATTGCGGCAGCCAGTCCCCCTTTTTACACATTGCGGCAGCCAGGCCCCCTTTTTACACATTGCGGCAGCCAGTCCCCCTTTTTACACATTGCGGCAGCCAGGCCCCCTCTTTACACATTGCGGCAGCCAGTCCCCCTTTTTACACATTGCAGCAGCCAGTCCCCCTTTTTACACATTGCGGCAGCCAGTCCCCCTTTTTACACATTGCGGCAGCCAGTCCCCCTTTTTACACATTGCGGCAGCCAGGCCCCCTCTTTACACATTGCGGCAGCCAGGACCCCTTTTTACACATTGCAGCAGCCAGGCCCCCTTTTTACACATTGCGGCAGCCAGGCCCCCTTTTTACACATTGCGGCAGCCAGGCCCCCTTTTTACACATTGCGGCATACGGTGTCCCCCTGAGAGAGAGAGAGAGAGAGAGAAAGAGAGAGAGGGATATACTTACCTTATCCCCGCTGACAGGCTCCTCGTGCTGGCATCTCCCTCTCGGTGCAGGCAGTGAGGTGAGAAGGAGGAGGAGGGAGGGGGAGAAGGGAGCCGCAGCAGCGCTATTTCATTGGTAGTAAGCGCCGCTGCAGCATCCCCCTCTCCTTCCGTATTGGCTGCCTGGCGCTGCTGTGGATGCTGGGATGAAGGAACCGCATCCCAGCATCCTTAGCAGCGCCGGGCAGCCAATACAGAAGAAGAGGGGGATGCTGCAGCGGCGCTTACTACCAATCAAATAGCGCTGCTGCGGCTCCCTGGTCCCCCTCCCTCCTCCTCCTTGTCCGCTACCCAGCGCTGGCCTCTTCACCCTCCAGCGCGGCGCACGGCGCACACAGCAGAGGCGGCATGTAATGAGTCAATTTGACTCATTACATGCCGCTGGCCGTGCGCCCTCAGGGAAACTGCGCTGTGTGCCAAGCCCACTTGGCACACACGTAGTTACGGCCCTGCCTGTGCATGGCCATGCGTTCTTTCAATTGTCTTTTAGTCTTCCCCACATATAATAAGCTGCACGGGCATCTAATAAAATACACAATGTAGGTAGAAGAACAGGTAAGTACATGTTTAATATTATATTATAACTACAGACCCACAATTACCCATGTTGAGAGAAACCTCTATTTTACCGTCATACAAGAGGGGTCGGAGCATCAAGGATTCAGTTGTGCACAATGACATATCACAGTTCAAGGTACCAACTAAAGAACATTTCCTTACAAAAAACCAGGAAACTGTAAGTGCACAGGCTGTACAACATGTAGTTATTTGGAATCAGGCCCCACATTTTCCCATCCACACACGGGAAAAATATATAAAATTAAACATGTACTTACCTGTTCATCTACCTACATTGTGTATTTTAATAGATGCCCGTGCAGCTTATTATATGAGGGGAAGACTAAAAGACAATTGAAAGAACGCATGGCCATGCACAGGTCTAGTATCCGTGCAGCACTGGAAGGCAAAGGCTCGGACCAACCTGTGGCCAAGCACTTTGCAGAACAAAAACATAATCTGGCGTCATTGCGTTATAAGATGATTGACTTTATTCCCCCCAACATCAGACGTGGTAATCGTGACCGCAAATTATTGCAGAGGGAGGCATATTGGATTCACACCCTTAAAACGTTTAAACCGCATGGATTAAATGACATGTTATCCTATACTTCTTTTCTATGAAAATTCATCTGTCAGGTCCACATGATTTGGATATACATGAGCATCTTGCCCCACCCCATGATTCCCCCCCCCCCATGGAAGCTGTGACATAATGTAAACATGTTAAATTCCTCATGTCAGTAACATCTGGATTTATGATGGTGTGTCCGATGTGGGCTTTTACCAACCATGATCCACTTTGATGTTACCATGATGCAGGATTATTGTTTAACTAAGTATATTTTCTGATGTCAGGAATACGTCATTAAGACATACTGGTGTAGAGTTTGCACTTGCCCACATTACGCTCTGCTAGTTTTAAATTGAGTAGTCAGTATTTGGTTCAGTATGATATACTGTACATGCTGTTATTGTACCTTGTTGTCCCTGTCACAGACATGCAGTTTTATGGAGTTTTTAAAGTTTATGATTTGTTGTATTGTATGCACAGAGGTGAGATCCACTTCCCAGTGAATACCCGACACGCCGGCGTGGACGCGCCATGATGACGTCATAGGGACTCCGACGGGACTCGCGGAGATGGTGATGGTGCACTCTTCATAATGTATGTTGTTTGGTGGTTTATGTGGTCTTGATAAAGGGAATAAAATCCCGAAACGTTGACAGCAAGTACTTGAGTATTGTCTGCTTTAAACGTCCACGAGTGCCAGTTATGTGTGGAATTCTATATATATATATATATATATATATATATTTATACTGTTATAGCTGCAAAAGGGGGACCATCTCCATTTAAAGTACATGTATTTGAATTAGTGATGTGCACCGGACATTTTTCGGGTTTTGTGCTTTGGTTTTGGATTCGGTTCCGCGGCCGTGTTTTGGATTCGGACGCGTTTTGGCAAAACCTCCCTGAAAATTTTTTGTCGGATTCGGGTGTGTTTTGGATTCGGGTGTTTTTTTCAAAAAACCCTAAAAAACAGCTTAAATCATAGAATTTGGGGGTCATTTTGATCCCATAGTATTATTAACCTCAATAACCATAATTTCCACTCATTTCCAGTCTATTCTGAACACCTCACACCTCACAATATTATTTTTAGTCCTAAAATTTGCACCAAGGTCGCTGGATGGCTAGGCTAAGCGACACAAGTGGCCGACACAAACATCTGGCCCATCTAGGAGTGGCACTGCAGTGTCAGGCAGGATGGCACTTCAAAAAAATAGTCCCCAAACAGCACATGATGCAAAGAAAAAAGAGGCGCACCAAGGTCGCTGTGTGACTAAGCTAAGCGACACAAGTGGCCGACACAAACACCTGGCCCATCTAGGAGTGGCCCTGCAGTGTCAGACAGGATGGCACTTCAAAAAAATTGTCCCCAAACAGCACATGATGCAAAGAAAAAAAGAGGCGCACCAAGGTCGCTGTGTGACTAACCTAAGCGACACAAGTGGCCGACACAAACACCTGGCCCATCTAGGAGTGGCACTGCAGTGTCAGACAGGATGGCACTTCAAAAAAATTGTCCCCAAACAGCACATGATGCAAAGAAAAAAAGAGGCGCACCAAGGTCGCTGTGTGACTAACCTAAGCGACACAAGTGGCCGACACAAACACCTGGCCCATCTAGGAGTGGCACTGCAGTGTCAGACAGGATGGCACTTCAAAAAAATTGTCCCCAAACAGCGCATGATGCAAAGAAAAAAAGAGGCGCACCAAGGTCGCTGTGTGACTAACCTAAGCGACACAAGTGGCCGACACAAACACCTGGCCCATCTAGGAGTGGCACTGCAGTGTCAGACAGGATGGCACTTCAAAAAAATTGTCCCCAAACAGCACATGTTGCAAAGAAAAAAAGAGGCGCACCAAGGTCGCTGTGTGACTAAGCTAAGCGACACAAGTGGCCGACACAAACACCTGGCCCATCTAGGAGTAGCACTGCAGTGTCAGACAGGATGGCACTTCAAAAAAATTGTCCCCAAACAGCACATGATGCAAAGAAAAAAGAGGCGCACCAAGGTCGCTGTGTGACTAAGCTAAGCGACACAAGTGGCCGACACAAACACCTGGCCCATCTAGGAGTGGCACTGCAGTGTCAGACAGGATGGCACTTCAAAAAAATTGTCCCCAAACAGCACATGATGCAAAGAAAAAAAGAGACGCACCACAGGTATAGAATGTAGATGGATAGTATACTTAATGACGACACAGAGGTAGGTACAGCAGTGGCCTTCCGTACCGTACTGCTATATATAGTATACTGGTGGTCACTGTGTCAGCAAACTGCAAAACTAAAATGCACCACAGGTATAGAATGTAGATGGATAGTATACTTAATGACGACACAGAGGAAGGTGCAGCAGTGGCCTTCCGTACCGTACTGCTATATATAGTATACTGGTGGTCACTGTGTCAGCAAACTGCAAAACTAAAATGCACCACAGGTATAGAATGTAGATGGATAGTATACTTAATGACGACACAGAGGTAGGTACAGCAGTGGCCTTCCGTACCGTACTGCTATATATTATATACTGGTGGTCACTGTGTCAGCAAACTGCAAAACTAAAATGCACCACAGGTATAGAATGTAGATGGATAGTATACTTAATGACGACACAGAGGCCTTCCATACCGTACTGCTATATATAGTATACTGGTGGTCACTGCGTCAGCAAACTGCACAACTGAAATGCACCACAGGTATAGAATCTAGATGGATAGTATACTTAATGACGACACAGAGGTAGGTACAGCAGTGGCCTACTGTACCGTAATGCTATATATTATATACTGGTGGTCACTGGTCAGCAAAACTCTGCACTGTACTCCTCCTATATAATATTATAATGGTGGTCCCCAGTCCCCACAATAAAGCAGCACACTAAGCACAGATATGGAGTGTTTTTCTGGCAGACAACGTATACTGGTGGTCACTGTCAGCAAAACTCTGCACTGTACTCCTGCTATATAATACAGCTGCTCCCCAGTCCCCACAATTAAGCAGTGTGAGCACAGATATATGCAGCACACTGAGCACAGATATGGAGCGTTTTTTTCAGGCAGAGAACGGATAACTGGTGGTCACTGATCAGCAAAACTCTGCACTGTACTCCTCCTATATTATACAGCTGCTCCCCAGCCCTCCCCACAATTAAGCAATAATGCATAATCAAGTTCAACAATAACGGAGAGGACGCCAGCCACGTCCTCTCCCTAACATTTCCAATGCACGAGTGAAAATGGCGGCGACGCGCGGCTGCTTATATAGAATCCGAATCTTGCGAGAATCCGACAGCGGGATGATGATGTTCGGGCGCGCTCGGGTTAACCGAGCCATACGGGAGAATCCGAGTATGGCTCGGACCCATGTAAAAAGGGTGAAGTTCGGGGGGGTACGGTTCCCGAGAAACCGAACCCGCTCATCACTAATTTGAATACAATGTCATTACAGTCTCTGTTGGTGTAATGGACAGGAGTCCGAATACTTTTGTCCATATTGTATACATATAAAATAGTGTCATACTTGACGAGGATATAGAGCAACAGAGCTGTGGTTGGAAAGAATCCAGACCAAGTCTTCCGTTTGGTCAAGTTTAGGAAACAGCCAGGATGAGTGCAGACATCTGTTAATGTGTTTTAAGAAGGTATCAGACAGAAGGGACAGTGCTGCTGACGGTGAGCTAGACAACCAGGTGATGGGCCACAACATTGGTTTATCTGTGTCACTATCAGCCAGCTACATGGCCCATGGGGTTACACAAGCTAACCACTGCATCTGTTACAAAGAGGACATGAAATTTCCATCATGGATGGGGATCCTGGCCTAATCCCTACCTAACAGCAACGGCACTATGCCTCCATTTTGGGAAACAGAGGCTATTACCACTCCCTCCCCACCCCCAAATAACATCAGACTGTTAATCACTGAGACTGATACCGTCATGTGACTGATATCACAGAACGATAAGGCACATGTACAGCACAGGTCTGATGCACAAAGTACTAAACATGGGAACCTTGCAGTATACACACTTCTTAGTTGGGTGGCGCCAAAGGAAACTTTCGACCCTGGGCGCCACAAGGTCTAGAACCGGCCCTGGCAATGACTCAGGAAGTGTGGCCTCATTGCACGCCCCACCTAAGTGTAACTGGCAGAGAAGGTCATAACCAATTTGATGCCCCAGGCAAGATTTAAGCTGGTGCCCCCTAGCACCACCACTACTTATGCAACTGACCGTGCATCCCTTTCCCAGCACCATCGCCCCTCACCCATAGTAGTTCTCATTTTAGTGCTCCTACCCTCTATATTTTAAATAGGAACAGTGTGCACATTCACTTTGCTGCCCAAAAAGGGGCGTGTTTTTGCTGGGAAGGGGCATGGCCACACAACAGTACCCCCAATTCAAATTATGCCACTCAGTAGTGCAACGTTATTCACATTATATCAGGCGATAGTGTCCCTACTTCACATGACATCACAAAATAGTACCACTTTACCTTATATACGTTACTCACTGGCGTTTCTATAATGGGTGCAGTGTGTGCAGTGCACACGGGCCCCTGAGTCCAGAGGGGGCCCCCACCGCACACGCGGCACCCATTTTTAAAATACTCACCTCTCCGGAGTCCAGCGCCGGCATCCGTAGCGCTGTGAAAACACAGTGAAAATGGCTCAGCGGTCATTTTCACAGAGTTTTGCACATGCGCAATAGAGAAATCTCAGGGAAAATGGCCACCGTGCTATTTTCCCGGAGATCTGCGCATGCGCAGTAGAGTCTGAGCCCTCTAGTGCTCAGGCTCTACTGCGTTCCAGGCAGAGAGGAGGGGGCCCGAACAGAGGAGGATGAACACGGGCCTCCTCCTCTCTTAAAGCGCCCCTGATGTTACTCTTCTTAGTAGTGCCCCTTATTCACATTACATCACTCCATATTGCTCTTTATTCACACTAGACCACACAGTAGTGCCATTTCTATGTTATGCCACACAGTAGAGCACATTATACACTTAATACCACACATTAGTAATGCCTTTCTATACATAATACCACACAGTAATGCCCTCACACATATGACACACATTATTAATGTCCTTATAAACATAATGTGCCTTACACATTATGCCAACCTTTATTAATGCCCTTATACACATAATGCCCCTTACACATATGCCGAGCACTATTGTTCAGGTAACCGGGGTACCCTACACAGTACTATGCTATCACTTTTAGGGCCACCTCTGATTACTGTAATATTTAAGCTGTGTTGCCTCCACCTAAGTGTATACTATCAATTCCACCAGGGGCTGGCTTGAGGTATTCCTTAGATATTCCTCCAAGTTTAAAAACTGTAGTTAATGAAGTGAGATGACTTCAACCTGTATTCATAGCAGTCTCAACTATCTGCCACAGTCCCTCCTGGACTGTCTCCACATGGCAAACCGTATGTGCTGGTACACCCCCTTTTTCTTGCATGTGGGTGGATCTCTGCAGCCCCATATAGAATCCTTGGTTCACTATCACCATCTAGCTCGATAATGCCACAGTATTTCTCTCTTACTTTCTCTATCTATAAATGAGTGAAAGAGGGATGGACACTTGTTTCCTTCACTTAAATCTTAAGTGCAATTAGTGGAAAAGGTCTGATGGATTCAATTCTGCAGCAATGATTTCAGTAGTTTTAGAAATGTACGTGAAATTGAAGTCTTCAGGACTGGCTAGTGCCTTTAATAATGCACACTGAGGGTCTGAGTCTTAGTTGTACGCTAATACTGTGACACAGCCTCTGTGTTTTTGTATGCACCAGTTGTGTAAAAATATGCAAAAGCTGTAAGAGGTGTTTTACGTAAAAGGACACCCACGGCAGGCTTATCTGAGCCCTGTATTTGAAGACTGGGGGGGAAATTTACTAAGCTCCCGATTTTGACCGAGATGCCGTTTTTTCATCAAAGTGTCATCTCGGTAATTTACTAAGCACTAATCACGGCAGTGATGAGGGCATTCGTAATTTTTTGCAAGTTCAGGTAAAAAATTACGAATGAATACACCATCGGTCAAAACGCGGCTGTTTAAGTATGAATCTCGGTCATTTACTAAGAAGTGCAAAGCAAAAAACAAACAAACACTGCCGTGAAAAATTACAACTCGTAAAAAAGTGCTAAAAAAAAACAGACCTGCTTTTTTTATTCGTGATTGGATAGGCATGCACGGATCCATGAGATCCGTGCATGTATATCAGTGGGAAGGGGTGGGAAAGTGCTTATTTTTTCAAAAAAAATTGCGTGGGGTCCCCCCTCCTAAGCATAACCAGCCTCGGGCTCTTTGAGCCGATCCTGGTTGCAGAAATATGGGGAAAAAAATGACAGGGGTTCCCCCATATTTAAGCAACCAGCATCGGGCTCTGCGCCTGGTCCTGGTCCCAAAAATACGGGGGACAAAAAGAGTAGGGGTCCCCCGTATTTTTAAAACCAGCACCGGGCTCCACTAGCTGGACAGATAATGCCACAGCCGGGGGTCACTTTTATATAGTGCCCTGCGGCCGTGGCATCAAAAATCCAACTAGTCACCCCTGGCCGGGGTACCCTGGGGGAGTGGGGACCCCTTCAATCAAGGGGTCCCCCCCCCAGCCACCCAAGGGCCAGGGGTGAAGCCCGAGGCTGTCCCCCCCCATCCAATGGGCTGCGGATGGGGAGGCTGATAGCCTTTGTTGTAAAAGAAAAGATATTGTTTTTAGTAGCAGTACTACAAGGCCCAGCAAGCCTCCCCCGCATGCTGGTACTTGGAGAACCACAAGTACCAGCATGCGACGGAAAAACGGGCCCGCTGGTACCTGTAGTACTACTACTAAAAAAATACCCAAAAAAAGACAAGACACACACACCGTGAAAGTATAATTTTATTACATACATACACACATACATACATACTTACCTTAAGTTCCCACGCAGGTCGGTCCTCTTCTCCAGTAGAATCCAAGGGGTACCTGTTGAAGAAATTATACTCACGAGATCCAGGGGTCCAGGCTCCTCGGGAAATCCAGGGGTAATCCACGTACTTGACAAAAAAAACAAAACGGTGTCCCGACCACGAACTGAAAGGGGACCCATGTTTGCACATGGGTCACCTTTCCACGAATGCCAGAAAGCCACTCTGACTTCTGTCTAAGTGGGTTTCTGCAGCCAATCAGGGAGCGCCACGTTGTAGCACTCTCCTGATCGGCTGTGTGCTCCTGTACTGTCTGACAGGCGGCACACGGCAGTGTTACAATGTAGCGCCTATGCGCTACATTGTAACCAATGATGGGAACTTTCAGCTCAGCGGTGACGTCACTTTAGGTCAACCGCAGGGCAGAAAGTTCCCATCATTGGTTACAATGTAGCGCATAGGCGCTACATTGTAACACTGCCGTGTGCTGCCTGTCAGTGAGGACAAGAGCACACAGCCGATCAGGAGAGTGCTACAACGTGGCACTCCCTGATTGGCTGAAGAAACCCACTTAGACATCAGTCAGAGTGGGTTTCTGGCATTCGTGGAAAGGAGTCCCATGTGAAAACATGGGGCCCCTTTCAGTTCGTGGCTCGTCTTTCCGTTTTCTTATTTTATGCAAGTACGTGGATTACCCCTGGATTTCCCGAGGAGCCTGGACCCCTGGATCTCGTGAGTATAATTTCTTCAACAGGTACCCCTTGGATTCTACTGGAGAAGAGGACCGACCTGCGTGGGAACTTAAGGTAAGTATGTATGTATGTGTGTATGTATGTAATAAAATTATACTTTCACGGTGTGTGTGTCTTGTCTTTTTTTGGGTATTTTTTTAGTAGTAGTACTACAGGTACCAGCGGGCCCGTTTTTCCGTCGCATGCTGGTACTTGTGGTTCTCCAAGTACCAGCATGCGGGGGAGGCTTGCTGGGCCTTGTAGTACTGCTACTAAAAACAAGGGCCCTCATTCCGAGTTGATCGCTCGCAAGGCGAATGTAGCAGAGTTACACACGCTAAGCCGCCGCCTACTGGGAGTGAATCTTAGCTTCTTAAATGTGCGACCGATGTATGCGCAATATTGCGATCACAAACGAGTTAGCAGTTTTTGAGTAGCTTCAGACTTACTCTGCCTGTGCGATCAGTTCAGTGCTTTTCGGTCCTGGCTGACGTCATAAACACACCCAGCGTTCGCCCAGGCACTCCCACCGTTTCTCCGGCCACTCCTGCGTTTTTTCCGGAAACGGTAGCGTTTTCAGCCACACGCCCCTAAAACGCCGTGCATCCGCCCAGTAACACCCATTTCCTGTCAATCACAATGCGAACGTCGGAGCGATGAAAAAGCCGTGAGTAAACTTACTTTCTTCATAGCAAAGTTACTTGGCGCAGTCGCAGTGCGAACATTGCGCATGCGCACCAAGAGAATTCTCACTGCGATGCGATGAAAATCGCCGAGCGAACAACTCGGAATGAGGGCCAATATCTTTTCTTTTACAACAAAGGCTATCAGCCTCCCCATCCGCAGCCCATTGGATGGGGGGGGACAGCCTCGGGCTTCACCCCTGGCCCTTGGGTGGCTGGGGGGGGGGACCCCTTGATTGAAGGGGTCCCCACTCCCCCAGGGTACCCCGGCCAGGAGTGACTAGTTGGATTTTTGATGCCACGGCCGCAGGGCACTATATAAAAGTGACCCCCGGCTGTGGCATTATCTGTCCAGCTAGTGGAGCCCGGTGCTGGTTTTAAAAATACGGGGGACCCCTACTCTTTTTGTCCCCCGTATTTTTGGGACCAGGACCAGGCGCAGAGCCCGATGCTGGTTGCTTAAATATGGGGGAACCCCTGTCATTTTTTCCCCCATATTTTTGCAACCAGGATCGGCTCAAAGAGCCCGAGGCTGGTTATGCTTAGGAGGGGGGACCCCACGCATTTTTTTTAATTATTTTACAGTGTTTAATTAAAAAAAAAAAAAAAAAAACCCAGCACGGATCACACAGATCCGGCCGAGATTGATTGTAAAAAAAGTCGGCAGTGTTTTGCTAATCACTGCCGTAAAAATAGGTAAAAAACCACGAATGACATCGACATCGGAACAAAAGAAAAACCCGAATACGACAGCTTAGTAAATCCATCGTAATCAATTCAAAAAGTTGCAATTTTACACTGTCGATGTCATTCGTGATTGAACTTTGACCTGAATCTGGAAAATACGAATCTTAGTAAATTTACCCCTGGATTTCCTCTGTTTCAGGACCTGGGACAGCTCTTTGCCAAAACCAACCACAGGCCCTCATTCAGCTTCAGTTGCAGTTTTGCTATTTTAGCAAAATTGCAACTGGATGCAATCCATGATGGGGGCCTCCCAGCACAGGGCAAGGCCACCCAGCATGCAAATACCCAGCAGCGATGCTATAGCAATGAAAATTATGATCGCATCGCTGATTTGTGGATGCTCTCTGCCTCAGTAGCCAGTCTGCAATGACAGGCGCGGGGCGGCTATTTCTAGGTCACAGGGCCACAAGTGATATCACGCGGCTGCCCCAAACCCATATTCATTTCCCATGCCACGCCACCCGACGCCGCACCACCACCCTGCAATGCCGCATCTCTGCCTCATACAGTCTGTGAACGCCTCTGTCTGTCACTCAGGCAGAGGCGTTCACATAACTGAGATGCAATCACATCTCCCTGTCGCAGGGGAAAGTGGGGAGATGCGATCGCATCTCAGTCGCGACTGCTACTGAATACCCCCCACTGTCTTAATATCCCAGGGCTTAGCTCAGTGGTAGCCAACCCAGGTCCTTGAGAGCTGCCAACAGTTCACGTTTTCCTGTTGACCTAGCAGGTGCACAGGTGTAGTCATTACTCACTGACACATTTCAAAAGATCCAGAGATGGAGCTAATTACTTGACTTGTGATTCTGTGAGTAGACCTGGAAAATGTTACACCTGTTGGTAGATCTGGAGGACCAGGGTTGGCTGCCCCCGGCTTAGCTCTTCCTCACTGCTGATTGTGCAGCCACTATGACAGCTTAGTGCCTGCACACACAGGGCCTTATTCATGTTTGTGTGCAAATGCAGTTCCAATTGCGATCTTTAGGCTACGTAGCTGCTAGCAAGAAAAGCTGCTGCTCAGGAATGAAAAGAGATGCTCACCGGACTTATTGCAAGCTTCATTGCAATTGAGTTTTAGTCATGAATGAGCAAACACTTCCAGAAATGGTTGGCTTGGTTTTCCAATTGTGCCCCTACCGGTTCATGAGTGCAAAATACTGGAGTATATAGAAGCCGCTTGCAATTGTTTTTATTGGTAGAAAGTGTAAAATGTGCCAGGGACATGCCAGAGCCTTCTAAATATACCCCAAACCCTCCAGACCTTGTGTTAGAGCAGTTGAGAAGAGGTGTGAGGAGAGTTGCTGTAGCTGTGGTTTGGTGCTTTGCGATTTCTGAGTGTTCTTTCTGATATGTACAGTAAGTAATCTTGTCATCTTTGTTATCTTGTTTGTTAATAGTTTGTCACATTTTTGTATCATTGTATTTTTATTTTAAGTCTCTTGTCAGTGTGTGTGTGTGTGTGTGTGTGTGTGTGTGTGTGTGTGTGTGTGTGTGTGTGTGTGTTTTGTGTCTGTGGGGTGTGTGCTGAATGTGTGGTGGTGGTAGTAGAGGAATGTGTTTGTCTTTAATTTTCTGTGTTCTGTGTTTAGTGTTGAGGTGAGGATATCAGGAGCAGAGGGTAGTGAGTAGAGATGAGCGCCTGAAATTTTTCGGGTTTTGTGTTTTGGTTTTGGGTTCGGTTCCGCGGCCGTGTTTTGGGTTCGACCGCGTTTTGGCAAAACCTCACCGAATTTTTTTTGTCGGATTCGGGTGTGTTTTGGATTCGGGTGTTTTTTTCAAAAAACACTAAAAAACAGCTTAAATCATTGAATTTGCGGTCATTTTGATCCCATAGTATTATTAACCTCAATAACCATAATTTATACTCATTTTCAGTCTATTCTGAACACCTCACACCTCACAATATTATTTTTAGTCCTAAAATTTGCACCGAGGTCGCTGTGTGACTAAGATAAGCGACCCAAGTGGCCGACACAAACACCTGGCCCATCTAGGAGTGGCACTGCAGTGTCACGCAGGATGGCCCTTCAAAAAAATACTCCCCAAACAGCACATGACGCAAAGAAAAAAAGAGGCGCAATGAGGTAGCTGACTGTGTGAGTAAGACTAGCGACCCTAGTGGCCGACACAAACACCGGGCCCATCTAGGAGTGGCACTGCAGTGTCACGCAGGATGTCCCTTCCAAAAAACCCTCCCCAAACAGCACATGACGCAAAGAAAAAAAGAGGCGCAATGAGGTAGCTGACTGTGTGAGTAAGACTAGCGACCCTAGTGGCCGACACAAACACCGGGCCCATCTAGGAGTGGCACTGCAGTGTCACGCAGGATGGCCCTTCCAAAAAACCCTCCCCAAACAGCACATGACGCAAAGAAAAAGAAAAGAAAAAAGAGGTGCAAGATGGAATTGTCCTTGGGCCCTCCCACCCTTATGTTGTATAAACAAAACAGGACATGCACACTTTAACCAACCCATCATTTCAGTGACAGGGTCTGCCACACGACTGTGACTGATATGACGGGTTGGTTTGGACCCCCCCCCAAAAAAGAATCAATTAATCTCTCCTTGCACAAACTGGCTCTACAGAGGCAAGATGTCCACCTCATCATCACCCTCCGATATATCACCGTGTACATCCCCCTCCTCACAGATTATCAATTCGTCCCCACTGGAATCCACCATCTCAGCTCCCTGTGTACTTTGTGGAGGCAATTGCTGCTGGTCAATGTCTCCGCGGAGGAATTGATTATAATTCATTTTAATGAACATCATCTTCTCCACATTTTCTGGATGTAACCTCGTACGCCGATTGCTGACAAGGTGAGCGGCGGCACTAAACACTCTTTCGGAGTACACACTTGTGGGAGGGCAACTTAGGTAGAATAAAGCCAGTTTGTGCAAGGGCCTCCAAATTGCCTCTTTTTCCTGCCAGTATAAGTACGGACTGTGTGACGTGCCTACTTGGATGCGGTCACTCATATAATCCTCCACCATTCTATCAATGTTGAGAGAATCATATGCAGTGACAGTAGACGACATGTCCGTAATCGTTGTCAGGTCCTTCAGTCCGGACCAGATGTCAGCATCAGCAGTCGCTCCAGACTGCCCTGCATCACCGCCAGCGGGTGGGCTCGGAATTCTGAGCCTTTTCCTCGCACCCCCAGTTGCGGGAGAATGTGAAGGAGGAGATGTTGACAGGTCGCGTTCCGCTTGACTTGACAATTTTGTCACCAGCAGGTCTTTCAACCCCAGCAGACTTGTGTCTGCCGGAAAGAGAGATCCAAGGTAGGCTTTAAATCTAGGATCGAGCACGGTGGCCAAAATGTAGTGCTCTGATTTCAACAGATTGACCACCCGTGAATCCTTGTTAAGCGAATTAAGGGCTCCATCCACAAGTCCCACATGCCTAGCGGAATCGCTCCGTGTTAGCTCCTCCTTCAATGTCTCCAGCTTCTTCTGCAAAAGCCTGATGAGGGGAATGACCTGACTCAGGCTGGCAGTGTCTGAACTGACTTCACGTGTGGCAAGTTCAAAGGGCATCAGAACCTTGCACAACGTTGAAATCATTCTCCACTGCGCTTGAGACAGGTGCATTCCACCTACTATATCGTGCTCAATTGTATAGGCTTGAATGGCCTTTTGCTGCTCCTCCAACCTCTGAAGCATATAGAGGGTTGAATTCCACCTCGTTACCACTTCTTGCTTCAGATGATGGCAGGGCAGGTTCAGTAGTTTTTGGTGGTGCTCCAGTCTTCTGTACGTGGTGCCTGTACGCCGAAAGTGTCCCGCAATTCTTCTGGCCACCGACAGCATCTCTTGCACGCCCCTGTCGTTTTTTAAAAAATTCTGCACCACCAAATTCAAGGTATGTGCAAAACATGGGACGTGCTGGAATTTGCCCATATTTAATGCACACACAATATTGCTGGCGTTGTCCGATGCCACAAATCCACAGGAGAGTCCAATTGGGGTAAGCCATTCCGCGATGATCTTCCTCAGTTGCCGTAAGAGGTTTTCAGCTGTGTGCGTATTCTGGAAAGCGGTGATACAAAGCGTAGCCTGCCTAGGAAAGAGTTGGCGTTTGCGAGATGCTGCTACTGGTGCCGCCGCTGCTGTTCTTGCGGCGGGAGTCCATACATCTACCCAGTGGGCTGTCACAGTCATATAGTCCTGACCCTGCCCTGCTCCACTTGTCCACATGTCCGTGGTTAAGTGGACATTGGGTACAACTGCATTTTTTAGGACACTGGTGAGTCTTTTTCTGATGTCCGTGTACATTCTCGGTATCGCCTGCCTAGAGAAGTGGAACCTAGATGGTATTTGGTAACGGGGGCACACTGCCTCAATAAATTGTCTAGTTCCCTGTGAACTAACGGCGGATACCGGACGCACGTCTAACACCAACATAGTTGTCAAGGCCTCAGTTATCCGCTTTGCAGCAGGATGACTGCTGTGATATTTCATCTTCCTCGCAAAGGACTGTTGAACAGTAAATTGCTTACTGGAAGTAGTACAAGTGGGCTTACGACTTCCCCTCTGGGATGACCATCGACTCCCAGCAGCAACAACAGCAGCGCCAGCAGCAGTAGGCGTTACACGCAAGGATGCATCGGAGGAATCCCAGGCAGGAGAGGACTCGTCAGAATTGCCAGTGACATTGCCTGCAGGACTATTGGCATTCCTGGGGAAGGAGGAAATTGACACTGAGGGAGTTGGTGGGGTGGTTTGCGTGAGCTTGGTTACAAGAGGAAGGGATTTACTGGTCAGTGGACTGCTTCCGCTGTCACCCAAAGTTTTTGAACTTGTCACTGACTTATTATGAATGCGCTGCAGGTGACGTATAAGGGAGGATGTTCCGAGGTGGTTAACGTCCTTACCCCTACTTATTACAGCTTGACAAAGGGAACACACGGCTTGACACCTGTTGTCCGCATTTCTGGTGAAATACTTCCACACCGAAGAGCTGATTTTTTTGGTATTTTCACCTGGCATGTCAACGGCCATATTCCTACCACGGACAACAGGTGTCTCCCCGGGTGCCTGACTTAAACAAACCACCTCACCATCAGAATCCTCCTGGTCAATTTCCTCCCCAGCGCCAGCAACACCCATATCCTCCTCATCCTGGTGTACTTCAACACTGACATCTTCAATCTGACTATCAGGAACTGGACTGCGGGTGCTCCTTCCATCACTTGCAGGGGGCGTGCAAATGGTGGAAGGCGCATGCTCTTCACGTCCAGTGTTGGGAAGGTCAGGCATCGCAACCGACACAATTGGAGTCGGACTCTCCTTGTGGATTTGGGATTTCGAAGAACGCACAGTTCTTTGCGGTGCTACTGCTTTTGCCAGCTTTAGTCTTTTCATTTTTCTAGCGAGAGGCTGAGTGCTTCCATCCTCATGTGAAGCTGAACCACTAGCCATGAACATAGGCCAGGGCCTCAGCCGTTCCTTGCCACTCCGTGTGGTAAATGGCATATTGGCAAGTTTACGCTTCTCCTCCGACAATTTTATTTTAGGTTTTGGAGTCCTTTTTTTACTGATATTTGGTGTTTTGGATTTGACATGCTCTGTACTATGACATTGGGCATCGGCCTTGGCAGACGACGTTGCTGGCATTTCATCGTCTCGGCCATGACTAGTGGCAGCAGCTTCAGCACGAGGTGGAAGTGGATCTTGATCTTTCCCTAATTTTGGAACCTCAACATTTTTGTTCTCCATATTTTAATAGGCACAACTAAAAGGCACCTCAGGTAAACAATGGAGATGGATGGATTGGATACTAGTATACAATTATGGACGGGCTGCCGAGTGCCGACACAGAGGTAGCCACAGCCGTGAACTACCGCACTGTACTGTGTCTGCTGCTAATATATAGACTGGTTGATAAAGAGATAGTATACTCGTAACTAGTATGTATGTATAAAGAAAGAAAAAAAAACCACGGTTAGGTGGTATATACAATTATGGACGGGCTGCCGAGTGCCGACACAGAGGTAGCCACAGCCGTGAACTACCGCACTGTACTGTGTCTGCTGCTAATATAGACTGGTTGATAAAGAGATAGTATACTCGTAACTAGTATGTATGTATAAAGAAAGAAAAAAAAACCACGGTTAGGTGGTATATACAATTATGGACGGGCTGCCGAGTGCCGACACAGAGGTAGCCACAGCCGTGAACTACCGCACTGTACTGTGTCTGCTGCTAATATAGACTGGTTGATAAAGAGATAGTATACTCGTAACTAGTATGACTATAAAGAAAGAAAAAAAAACCACGGTTAGGTGGTATATACAATTATGGACGGGCTGCCGAGTGCCGACACAGAGGTAGCCACAGCCGTGAACTACCGCACTGTACTGTGTCTGCTGCTAATATATAGACTGGTTGATAAAGAGATAGTATACTCGTAACTAGTATGTATGTATAAAGAAAGAAAAAAAAACCACGGTTAGGTGGTATATACAATTATGGACTGGCTGCCGAGTGCCGACACAGAGGTAGCCACAGCCGTGAACTACCGCACTGTACTGTGTCTGCTGCTAATATAGACTGGTTGATAAAGAGATAGTATACTCGTAACTAGTATGACTATAAAGAAAGGAAAAAAAACCACGGTTAGGTGGTATATACAATTATGGACGGGCTGCCGAGTGCCGACACAGAGGTAGCCACAGCCGTGAACTACCGCACTGTACTGTGTCTGCTGCTAATATATAGACTGGTTGATAAAGAGATAGTATACTCGTAACTAGTATGTATGTATAAAGAAAGAAAAAAAAACCACGGTTAGGTGGTATATACAATTATGGACGGGCTGCCGAGTGCCGACACAGAGGTAGCCACAGCCGTGAACTACCGCACTGTACTGTGTCTGCTGCTAATATAGACTGGTTGATAAAGAGATAGTATACTCGTAACTAGTATGTATGTATAAAGAAAGAAAAAAAAACCACGGTTAGGTGGTATATACAATTATGGACGGGCTGCCGAGTGCCGACACAGAGGTAGCCACAGCCGTGAACTACCGCACTGTACTGTGTCTGCTGCTAATATATAGACTGGTTGATAAAGAGATAGTATACTCGTAACTAGTATGTATGTATAAAGAAAGAAAAAAAAACCACGGTTAGGTGGTATATACAATTATGGACGGGCTGCCGAGTGCCGACACAGAGGTAGCCACAGCCGTGAACTACCGCACTGTACTGTGTCTGCTGCTAATATATAGACTGGTTGATAAAGAGATAGTATACTCGTAACTAGTATGTATGTATAAAGAAAGAAAAAAAAACCACGGTTAGGTGGTATATACAATTATGGACGGGCTGCCGAGTGCCGACACAGAGGTAGCCACAGCCGTGAACTACCGCACTGTACTGTGTCTGCTGCTAATATAGACTGGTTGATAAAGAGATAGTATACTCGTAACTAGTATGTATGTATGTATAAAGAAAGAAAAAAAAACCACGGTTAGGTGGTATATACAATTATGGACGGGCTGCCGAGTGCCGACACAGAGGTAGCCACAGCCGTGAACTACCGCACTGTACTGTGTCTGCTGCTAATATAGACTGGTTGATAAAGAGATAGTATACTCGTAACTAGTATGACTATAAAGAAAGAAAAAAAAAACACGGTTAGGTGGTATATACAATTATGGACGGGCTGCCGAGTGCCGACACAGAGGTAGCCACAGCCGTGAACTACCGCACTGTACTGTGTCTGCTGCTAATATAGACTGGTTGATAAAGAGATAGTATACTACTAATATTATATATACTGGTGGTCAGGTCACTGGTCACTAGTCACACTGGCAGTGGCACTCCTGCAGCAAAAGTGTGCACTGTTTAATTTTAATATAATATTATGTACTCCTGGCTCCTGCTATAACCTATAACTGGCACTGCAGTGCTCCCCAGTCTCCCCCACAATTATAAGCTGTGTGAGCTGAGCACAGTCAGATATATATATACATTGATGCAGCACACTGGGCTGAGCAGTGCACACAGATATGGTATGTGACTGAGTCACTGTGTGTATCGTTTTTTTCAGGCAGAGAACGGATATATTAAATAAAACAAACAACTGCACTGTCTGGTGGTCACTGTGGTCGTCAGTCACTAAACTCTGCACTCTCTTCTACAGTATCACAGCCTCAGGTCAATCTCTCTCTCTCTCTCTCAACCCTAATCTAAATGGAGAGGACGCCAGCCACGTCCTCTCCCTATCAATCTCAATGCACGTGTGAAAATGGCGGCGACGCGCGGCTCCTTATATAGAATCCGAGTCTCGCGAGAATCCGACAGCGTCATGATGACGTTCGGGCGCGCTCGGGTTAACCGAGCAAGGCGGGAGGATCCGAGTCTGCTCGGATCCGTGAAAAAAACCATGAAGTTCTGGCGGGTTCGGATTCAGAGAAACCGAACCCGCTCATCTCTAGTAGTGAGGTGGCAGCCCAAGAGCCCCAGTATCCTCTGATGAGGATAGTGGTGATCAGCTCATGCAGTGCACCAGGATAAAGGTTTTTTATGTGGACAATATGATCCTGTTGACTGAAGTGATGGCGTATCATTGGCAGCTGTTTGGGCGTAAGGCAGCTCACATTTTAACATGTAACTATAGCACCATATGGGATAAGGTCATGGCTGAGTTTAATGCAGTGGGTACCATACGCAGGAGTGATGGCACCAGTAAGGGGTGGTCTTCAGTATGCCGAATGTCGGGATCCCGGCGCACAGTATACCGGCGCCGGAATCCCGACACCCGCCATACCGACAGCTATTCTCCCTCGTGGGGGTCCACGACACCCTGGAGGGAGAACAAAATAGTGTGGCGCGCGTAGCGCACCACCGTGCCTGCAGCGTGGCGAGCGCAGCGAGCCCGCAAGGGGCTCCTTTGTGCTCGCCCCGCTGTTGGTATGCCGGCGGTCGGGCTCCCGGCGCCGGTATGCTGGTCGCCGGGAGCCCGAGCGCCGGCATACCGTACTACACCCCCAGTAAGAAGTGTCTTTCTGATATTAAATGCTGGGTCATGGCTTAAATAGTGAAGGAAGTGAAGGCGGCCCCAAACAAGCAGAGGCTTCCCTTTTAAAGCCAACAATCTACAGTATGAGGAGCTGCTGAAAATTCATATACTGCTTGAGGTCATCCTGGTCACATATCTGCGCAACACAGATACGCCAAGACAGCCTGGTAAGTGTACATTCATTTTAATTGTGTGTTTTTTAAAATCTGGGTGTTCTTTGTGTGTAAAATGTGAACATTATCATATTATGTGTAGTGGTTGGTCATGTCATTTAATGTTGTAGTTGGTAGTTAGCGTGTGTTTTTTTTAAATTAGCTGACTGCATCTCTTGTAAGTGCTAGTAATCATAGCTGCATAAATTATGTTAAAGGCACATACATTTTGTACTACTACTCCCTACTTAGCTGAGCATAGTTTATGAGAATTTTCTGTTTGTTTTATATCTGATGCATTAATGTTAATGTATTTTTGCAGATGGTCCATTTTTTTTCCAGCTCCACAACCACCATCACCCAGGCTCTCTGTGGTGGCATCCAGGCCACCAAGCACTATTCTGGAGCTGTCCTAGGAGATGACAGCCCAATCTCCGCAGCTTCTTGGTGAGTCTGTTGAGAAATACAAAACATACTTTAACATTGCACCACACACACGTGCACATAAAAGTAAGCACCGTAGTGAATGGTTTTGCATGAACTTTGCCCAACAATACAAGATCACACTTTATGTAACCCAATTTTAAACATGCAAATGGACTTGTGCAAAACACATTTGAACACATTAGATTTTTGAGCCTACTCACGCAAATTTAAGCAAACACAACAACACTGTGTAAATACAAAGTAATACAGTATTTTTAGAAACATTTAGTGAAGTACTCCTACACAAACAAACAAACAAAAAATACACAAAAAAACACATTGCCATCAATTTTGCCAAAATTTTTATGAGAATTTTGGTTTGTTATGGAGTACAGCAACACTTGTTAGAGGTATACACAAAACAACAAATGTACTATAATTAAAAGACATTGGGGTATATTTACTAAGGTCCCGATTTTGACAGAGATGCCGTTTTTTCATCAAAGTGTCATCTCGGTAATTTACTAAGCAAAAATCACGGCAGTGATGAGGGCATTCGTAATATTTTGGAAGTCCTAGGAAAAAATCACGAATCAATACACCATCGGTCAAATACGCCTCCAATTTGCTAGAAATCGGGAATTTACTAAAAAGTGCAAAACACAAACACTGCCGACAATAGCCAAACACTGCCGTGATAAAATACAAATCGTGAAAAAGTGCTAAAAAAAAACAGACCTGCTTTATTATCCCGTGTTTGTATAGGCATGCACGGATCCATGAAATCCGTGCATGTTTTTCAGTGGGAAGGGGGGGGAAATGTTCTAAATTTACTGGAAAAAAATTGCGTGGGGTCCCCCCTCCTAAGGCAAACCAGCCTCTGGCTCTTTGAGCCGATCCTGGTTACAGAAATATGGGGGGAAAATGGACAGGGGTTCCCCCATATTTAAGCAACCAGCATCGGGCTCTGCGCCTGGTCCTGGTTCCAAAAATACGGGGGACAAAAAGAGTAGGGGTCCTCCGTATTTTTGAAACCAGCACCGGGCTCCACTAGCTGGACAGATAATGCCACAGCCGGGGGTCACTTTTATACAGTGCCTTGCGGCCGTGGCATCAAATATCCAACTAGTCACCCCTGGCCGGGGTACCCTGGGGGAGTGGGGACCCCTTCAATCAAGGGGTCGTCCCCCCAGCCACCCAAGGGCCAGGGGTGAAGCCCGAGGCTGTCCCCCCCATCCAATGGGCTGCGGATGGGGGGCTGATAGCCTTTGTGATAAGTGATTGATATTGTTTTTAGTAGCAGTACTACAAGGCCCAGCAAGCCTCCCCCGCAAGCTGGTACTTGGAGAACCACAAGTACCAGCATGCGGCGGAAAAATGGGCCCGCTGGTACCTGTAGTACTACTACTAAAAAAAAAAAAACCAATAAAGACATTACACACACACCTTGAAAGTATAACTTTAATACATCCATCCACACCTCCATATACACATACTTACCTTATGTTCCCACGCAGGTTGGTCCTCTTCTCCAGTAGAATCCATGGTGTACCTGTAGAAAAAAATATACTCACATAATCCACGGTTGAAGGCTCCTCGGTAAATCCTTTTGTAATCCACGTACTTGAAAAAATAAAAAAACGGATACCCGACCACGAACTGAAAGGGGACCCATGTTTTCACATGGGCCCCCTTTCCCCGAATGCCAGAAACCCACTCTGACTGATGTCTAAGTGGGTTTCTTCAGCCAATCAGGGAGCGCCACGTTGTGGCACCCTCCTGATCGGCTGTGTGCTCCTGTAGTGTATGACAGGCGGCACACGGCAGTGTTACAATGTAGCGCCTATGCGCTCCATTGTAACCAATGGTGGGAACTTTCAGGTCAGCGGTGAGGTCACTTTCGGTCAACCGCTGACCTGAAAGTTCCCACCATTGGTTACAATGGAGCGCATAGGCGCTACATTGTAACACTGCCGTGTGCCGCCTGTCATACAGTACAGGAGCACACAGCCGATCAGGAGGGTGCCACAACGTGGCACTCCCTGATTGGCTGAAGAAACCCACTTAGACATCAGTCAGAGTGGGTTTCTGGCATTAGGGGGAAAGGGGGCCCATGTGAAAACATGGGTCCCATTTCAGTTCGTGGTCGGGTATACGTTTTTTTATTTTTTCAAGTACGTGGATTACAAAAGGATTTACCGAGGAGCCTTCAACCATGGATTATGTGAGTATATTTTTTTCTACAGGTACACCATGGATTCTACTGGAGAAGAGGACCGACCTGCGTGGGAACATAAGGTAAGTATGTGTATATGGAGGTGTGGATGGATGTATTAAAGTTATACTTTCAAGGTGTGTGTGTAATGTCTTTATTGGGGTATTTTTTTAGTAGTAGTACTACAGGTACCAGCGGGCCCATTTTTCCGCCGCATGCTGGTACTTGTGGTTCTCCAAGTACCAGCTTGCGGGGGAGGCTTGCTGGGCCTTGTAGTACTGCTACTAAAAACAATATCAATCACTTATCACAAAGGCTATCAGCCCCCCATCCGCAGCCCATTGGATGGGGGGGACAGCCTTGGGCTTCACCCCTGGCCCTTGGGTGGCTGGGGGGACGACCCCTTGATTGAAGGGGTCCCCACTCCCCCAGGGTACCCCGGCCAGGGGTGACTAGTTGGATATTTGATGCCACGGCCGCAAGGCACTGTATAAAAGTGACCCCCGGCTGTGGCATTATCTGTCCAGCTAGTGGAGCCCGGTGCTGGTTTAAAAAATACGGGGGACCCCTACTCATTTTGTCACCCGTATTTTTGGAACCAGGACCAGGCGCAGAGCCCGATGCTGGTTGCTTAAATATGGGGGAACCCCTGTCCATTTTTTCCCCATATTTCTGCAACCAGGATCGGCTCAAAAAGCCTGAGGCTGGTTTGCCTTAGGAGGGGGGACCCCACGCAATTTTTTTTTTACATTTAAACTTAATTTTTTTTTTTAACAAAGTGCACAATGAAGCCCAGCACGGATCTCTCAGAGACGGCCGAGATTCATTGTATTAAAGTCGGCAGTGTTTTACAAGTCACTCACGTAAAACACTGCCAAAAAAAACGAATGACATCGACATCGGAAAACCCGAAAATGCAGAATACGGCAGCTTAGTAAATTAGTCGTAATCAATTCAAAAAGTTGCATATTTACACTTTCGATGTCATTCGTGATTGAACTTTGACCTCAAACGGGAAAACACGAATCTTAGTAAATTTACCCCATTAACCCTTAATTTGAAAGCCATCACTCAACCAGCCCAAACACCGCCTATGAGGCCAACATCACCACCAGCACCACTCAGCCAGACATCAGAACCAGCACAAAATGCTGAGCAATTATTCTGGTCAACCTGGTCCCAACATCAATCCCAGCAGCTGGATTGTTTACAAACTCAAGTTAGACATATAGTTGCACAACCCAGAAACACACAACGTATTAGCTGCATAAGTGACCAGAGTGGTAAATAAATTGGAACAAATAAGGAGTGAGCACAATAGGTTCCACGACTCCTTCTACCATTGATGCAGGCCAACCAAAGATTCCAGCAAGCCTATATCCACCAGCTGTAATCTAGCACAGCTCAACAGCAGCCTGTAATTAGGCTGATGGAGTCACAGAACATTGCCACACAGGATTTAAACGCCACGATTCCCAACTTAGGCTCCCAAATTATTGGTCGGTTACCCGAGGCAGCGTCCAACACTTCAGGGAGTACCAACCACACACCACACCCATACAATCCCCAGAAAGGCATACATTATGTACTTGGAAACCAAGTGAATCACAAACCAGAGGGCGATATACATCAAGGGGGCGCCAGGGTAGATTACAATAAAGAGTCAGGTTTTGTTTCTACAAAAATGTTAAAATAAATGCTATTGAACTTATTTTTGTGTGGTTTATTTATACAAAATGTGGGATAGTAAAAATGTTTAACAGTAATGTTTGTTCTGACATATACACACAGTGTTAAGTAATTTATACACATTTAAGGTCCCATAGACAGTAAATATATGAGGATACTGTATGCATGCATTCGGAGCTGGCCCTAACCAGTTTGATGCTCTAGGCAAGGTTTTGGCTGGTGCCCTCTGGCACCACCGCTAGTTCTGCATCTTTCCCTGCACCCCGCTCCCAGCACCGTCACCCCTCACCCATAGCAGTCCTCATTTAGGGGGCCTGTGCCTGCAAGAGCATTGGTGGGCAGGGAGGCTTCCCACTTATTTCCCCACAGATCCTCATATTAAACCTATGGAAACTCACATTAGCATAAGGTAATAAATCTGGCTTCCGTGGCACCGCCACTTTGCATCAGTAATGATATCAACAGAATCCACACAAATCACTATTGCGCCTACAGTATAACACCATATTCCAAGTACAACATTTTCTGTCTCTGCACAAAGTGTACCGGTGTCCACTGTAAAGTTGTTAAATACATTTCTCAATATAGAATGGTATTGTTACAGTAGTCTCTCTTGTGTCTGAATAGATGGGGACACAGGGCTAAACTGTTATATACTTTTTAACACTATTTAGCAAAATCCAGAAACACATTTCTGTATTTCAATTAGTTGTTTATTTAATAGTATTAATGTAAACCCCACCTAAGATTACCTTTATAACTAATAAAAAAAAAAAAGTTTCCTAAAGATCCCAGAAATTCAGTTACATCTACCTTCTAAATTCCTAAATAGGGTGATGAAGCTACTGTACCTGGTGCAATGAAACATGTACAAATGTGTCCAGACTCATCCTTGCCGAGAACGAGCTGCACGTGTGTATGCATCATGGACTTGACTGGCTGTGCACACGTGCAACTTGTTGTGGGAGCATATGCGCCATGCAATCCTATGGATCGCAGGTGTGAATGCAGTGCTTGCACACATTTGTGGGCACACTAGTAATGGCAAATGACCTGTGATTGTGAATAACCGTGGGTAAGCTGAGGCTGGACACATCTGTAAATACATTATTGGCCTGACAGCAGAGGAATAAAACTGCACAATGAGCATTTCTGTTTCACCAGTTCTAAGCTTTTTCTTTATTATCTACTATATATCTGCACCATTCTTCCATCTCCTCTGGATCCTTAAAAGGCTTATTGAACGACAGTCACTCACTACCTACCCTGACCAGACCACCATGTGGACATCACTGTCATTGGACAGTGGGGAGCCCTGCCTTGTCACATTTATTTTCCCACTTTGGACTTTTGGGTCAATAGGACTTGTTGCCTACTTGGGGTATTTATTTGGGTTCACATCCAGGTATGCTAATACAGGTACTCAGTTACACGTAATCATTCTTGCTCTACAGTTCACCATCATACATCAGTTGTCTAACTTACTGTATATGTTTTATATTAATATCATTTTGATTTTTAATGAATGTCTTTATAATGTTTATATTATCTAAAATGGTTTTTATGAACATTTCCCTCTCTCAATACTTTTTGATACATTTTAGGATTATATTAGTTTACTTGTAACACTAGCAACATTTCTAGGTCTTTTTTTATTTTTGTAAGGTTTGGTATACTGTACCTTGAGTCTTAGCTGAAAGGCAGTTTTCTTAATATATATTATACTAAATGCATTCACCCCTTCATACTTCTGGGCCTAGGACTATTATTATTATTATTATTTTAGCGTGAGTGACAGAGAATGGAGTCTGAGACAATAGCGTTTTGGAGCAGCAAGTTTTTCTAGGGAGAGGTACAGTATGGAGAAGAATAGTGATTAAGAAAAGCAAGGAACACAATTGGAATGTTCTAGATTGGACACCATACAATTTACTAGCTTAGAAGCTCACTTTCACTATATGAAGTCACTTTGTTGATTAGAAAGGCAAAGAAGTCAACAAATAAACTGAGTATCATCAAATGGCAGCACAATCATTTTCAAATTGAGAAATTTCTCTACCTCAGCAGGAAACAATGATTTAAATGCACTGCCTACACACGAAGATATATAGATAGCTATAAATAGCATATGTTTCTCATTTCTTTCCCATGCCACCCTTAGGATAATGTGTTCTGGAAATGATTATAGTGTGATGACTGGCTAATTAGGTACCTTCGTTATTGGTTTCTTTTGCTGTTTATATAAAGTGTTATCGTATAGTGATTTAATAAGGGAATCAGATTAACACAATGAAAAGAGTGAGATAAAAACATAGCGGAGGCATCATAGAGATGACATTTATTTAGGGCCGTTAGACAGACTTTTCTTTTTGTACTAGCTCTGATGTAAATCATAGCACAGTGCATAAGAAAATCAGTTTGAATGGGTTGAAGTGTTATTGGAATGAAGAGTCATGAAAAAAAAATATATATAGCTCTTTTCACAGCTCATTGGAGGAGATATTCAGAATGGTAACAATAAAAACTATAGTTTATTGTACTTGTTTATGCCATCAACATGGATTCAAGAACGCATTTGTATTAAGAATCAGAAACAACACAAAAGTAATATATTTAATGGCTAGCTTACATAATAGCAGTACCAAATCCAATGAGTACAGCCTGATTACTAAACTTGTGGAACTGTATCAATTTGGGCCACAGAATGGGTTGGCCAAATAGCGCAGATATTATCCTGTGTTGTCAGGTACTGTAAAACTAAGGATCTCATGTGGTTTCTCCAATTCTGACAGACAGAGAATATTTTTTTTTTATTTTTTTATTTTTTTTTATTAACATTTATCAATTATAGCACACACATACTATGCAGCACATTACAGAGTAGTTTGGGTCATTCACACCAGTGGAGCTTACAGTCTATATTCTCTTCCACAGTGATTCCAAACTCAATCTTAAATAGAGATGTGCACCGGAAATTTTTCGGGTTTTGTGTTTTGGTTTTGGATTCGGTTCCGCGGCCGTGTTTTGGATTCGGACGCGTTTTGGAGAAAAACCTCCCTGAAATTTTTTTGACGGATTCGGGTGTGTTTTGGATTTGGGTGTTTTTTTTCAAAAAAACCTCTAAAATCGCTTAAATCATAGAATTTGGGAGTCATTTTGATCCTATAGTATTATTAACCTCAATAACCATAATTTCCACTCATTTCCAGTCTATTCTGAACACCTCACAATATTATTTTTAGTCCTAAAATTTGCACAGAGGTCGCTGGATGACTAAGCTAAGCGACCCAAGTGGGCAGCACAAACGCCTGGCCCATCTAGGAGTGGCACTGCAATGTCAGACAGAATGGCACTTAAAAAATTGTCCCCAAACATCACATGATGCAAAGATAAAAAAAAAGAGGTGCAAGATGGAATTGTCCTTGGGCCCTCCCACCCAACCTTATGTTGTATAAACAGGGCATGCACACTTTAACAAACCCATCATTTCAGCGACAGGGTCTGCCACACGACTGTGGCTGAAATTACTGGTTGGTTTGGGCCCCCACCAAAAAAGAAGCAATCAATCACTCCTTGCTCAAACTGGCTCTACAGAGGCAAGATGTCCACCTCATCATCATCCTCTGATTCCTCACCCCTTTCACTGTGTACATCCCCCTCCTCACAGAGTAGTAATTCGTCCCCACTGGAATCCACCATCTCAGGTCCCTGTGTACTTTCTGGAGGCAATTGATGGTGAATGTCTCCACGGAGGAATTGATTATAATTCATTTTGATGAACATCATCTTCTCCACATTTTCTGGAAGTAACCTCGTACGCCGATCGCTGACAAGGTGACCGGCTGCACTAAACACTCTTTCGGAGTATACACTGGAGGGGGGGGGGAAACTTAGGTAAAATAAAGCCAGTTTGTGCAAGGGCCTCCAAATTGCCTCTTTTTCCTGCCAGTATATGTACGGACTGTCTGACGTGCCTACTTGGATGCTGTCACTCATATAATCCTCCACCATTCTTTCAATGATGACAGAATCATATGCAGTGACAGTAGACGACATGTCAGTAATCGTTGGCAGGTCCTTCAGTCCGGACCAGATGCCAGCACTCGCTCCAGACTGCCCTGCATCACCGCCAGCGGGTGGGCTCGGAATTCTCAGCCTTTTCCTCGCAGCCTCAGTTGTGGGAGAACGTGAAGGAGAAGCTGTTGACGGGTCACGTCCCGCTTGAGTTGACAAGTGTCTCACCAGCAGGGGTCTTTGAACATGTGCAAACTTGTGTCTGCCGGAAAGAGAGATACAACGTAGGCTTTAAACCTAGGATCGAGCACGGTGGCCAAAATGTAGTGCTCTGATTTCAACAGATTGACCACCCGTGAATCCTGGTTAAGCAAATTAAGGGCTCCATCCACAAGTCCCACATGCCTAGCGGAATTGCTCCATTTTAGCTCCTCCTTCAATCTCTCCAGCCACTTCTGCAAAAGCCTGATGAGGGGAATGACCTAAGTCAGGCTGGCAGTGTCTAAACTGACTTCACGTGTGGCAAGTTCAAAGGGTTGCAGAACCTTGCACAACGTTGAAATCATTCTCCACTGCGCTTGAGTCAGGTGCATTCCCCCTCCTTTGCCTATATCTTAGGCATATGTATAGGCTTGAATGGCCTTTTGCTGCTCCTCCATCCTCTGAAGCATATAGAGGGTTGAATTCCACCTCGTTACCACCTCTTGCTTCAGATGATGGCGGGGCAGGTTCAGGAATGTTTGCTGGTGCTCCAGTCTTCGGCACGTGGTGGCTGAATGCCGAAAGTGGCCCGCAATTCTTTGGGACACAGACAGCATCTCTTGCATGCCCCTGTCATTTTTTAAATAATTCTGAACCACCAAATTCAATGTATGTGCAAATCATGGGACGTGCTGGAATTTGCCCAGATGTAATGCACGCACAATATTGGTGGCGTTGTCCGATGTCACAAATCCACAGGAGAGTCCAATTGGGGTAAGCCATTTTGAGATGATGTTCCTCAGTTTCCGTAAGAGGTTGTCAGCTGTGTGCCTCTTATGGAAAGCGGTGATACGAAGCATAGCCTGCCTAGGAACGAGTTGGCATTTGCGAGATGCTGCTACTGGTGCCGCCGCTGCTGTTCTTGCTGCTGGAGGCAATACATCTACCCAGTGGGCTGTCACAGTCATATAGTCCTGAGTCTGCCCTGCTCCACTTGTCCGTGGTTAAGTGGACATTGGGTACAACTGCATTTTTTAAGACTGTTGAGTCTTTTTCTGACGTCTGTGTACATTCTCGTTATCGCCTGCTTAGAGAAGTGGAACCTAGATGGTATTTGGTACCGGGGACACAATACCTCAAGCAATTTTCGAAGTCCCTGTGAACTAACGGAGGATGCCGGACACACGTTTAACACCAACACAGCTGCCAAGGCCTGAGTTATCCGCTTTGCAGCACGATGGCTGCTGTGATATTTCATCTTCCTCACAAAGGACTGTTGGACAGTCAATTGCTTACTGGAAGTAGTACAAGTGGTCTTCCGACTTCCCCTCTGGGATGACGATCGACTCCCAGCAGCAACAACAGCAGTGCCAGCAGCAGTAGGCGTTACACTCAAGGATGCATCGGAGGAATCCCAGTCAGGAGAGGACTCGTCAGACTTGCCAGTGACATGGCCTGCAGGACTATTGGCGTTCCTGTCTAAGGAGGAAATTGACACTGAGGGAGTTGGTGATGTGGTTTGCAGGAGCTTGGGTACAAGAGGAATGGATTTAGTTGTCTGTGGACTGCTTCCGTTGTCACCCAAAGTTTTTAAACTTGTCAATGACTTCTGATGAATGCGCTCCAGGTGACGTATAAGGGAGGATGTTCCTAGGTGGTTAACGTCCTTACCCCTACTTATTACAGCTTGACAAAGGCAACACACGGCTTGACACCTGTTGTCCGCATTTCTGTTAAAATAATTCCACACCGAAGAAGTGATTTTTTTTTTGTAATTTGACCAGGCATGTCAATGGCCATATTCATCCCATGGACAACAGGTGTCTCCCCGGGTGCCTGACTTAAACAAACCACCTCACCATCAGAACCCTCCTTGTCAATTTCCTCCTCAGCGCCAGCAACACCCATATCCTCATCCTGGTGTACTTCAACAGTGACATCTTCAATTTGACTATCAGGAACTGGACTGTGGGTGCTTCTTCCAGCACTTGCAGGGGGCGTGCAAATGGTGGAAGGCGCCACCTCTTCCCGTCCAGTGTTGGGAAGGTCAGGCATCGCAGCCGACACAATTGGACTCTCCTTGGGGATTTGTGATTTAGAAGAACGCACAGTTCTTTGCTGTGCTTTTGCCAGCTTAAGTCTTTTCATTTTTCTAGTGGGAGGATGAGTGCTTCCATCCTCATGTGAAGCTGAACCACTAGCCATGAACATAGGCCAGGGCCTCAGCCGTTCCTTGCCACTCCGTGTCGTAAATGTCATATTGGCAAGTTTACGCTTCTCCTCAGATGCTTTTAATTTTTATTTTTTGTTGGTCATTTTACTGAACTTTAGTTTTTTGGATTTTACATGCTCTCTACTATGACATTGGGCATCGGCCTTGGCAGACGACGTTGATGGCATTTCATCGTCTTGGCCATGACTAGTGGCAGCAGCTTCAGCACGAGGTGGAAGGGGATCTTGATCTTTCCTTATTTTACCCTCCACATTTTTGAACTCCTTTTTTTAATGTGCGGAATTATATGCCAGTAATATATCAATAGCAATGGCCTACTGTACTGTACTATATGTATACTGCTAGTCACCAAAATGCTGCACTGTCCTACTATATACTGCTCACAATAATGCAGCACAGATATGGATAGTGTACTTGACACAGAGCTGCAAGATACAGCAATGGCCTACTGTACTGTACTATATAAATACTGCTGGTCACCAAAATGCTGCACTGTCCTACTATATACTGCTCACATTAATGCAGCACAGAGACAGTATACTTGACACAGAGCTGCAAGATACAGCAATAGCCTACTGTACTGTACTATATGTATACTGCTGGTCACCAAAATGCTGCACTGTCCTACTATATACTGCTCACAATAATGCAGCACAGATATGGATAGTATACTTGACACAGAGCTGCACGATACAGCAATGGCTTACTGTACTGTACTACTATAATTATATACTGGTGGTCCCCACAATGCAGCACACTGAGCACAGATATTTGCAGCACACTGAGCACAGATATGGAGTGTTTCCAGGCAGAGAACGTAGATATTTTCAGCACACTGAGCACAGATATTTGCAGCACACTGAGCGCAGATATTGCAGCACACTGAGCACAGATACGGAGCTTTTCAGGGAGAGAACGTAGCCACGTCCTCTCCATTCAATCTCCAATGCACGAGTGAAAATGGCGGCGACGCGCGGCTCTTTATATAGAATCCGAATCTCGCGAGGATCCGACATCGGGATGATGACGTTCTGGCGCGTTCGGGTTAACCGAGGAAGGCGGGAAGATCTGAGCTGCCTCGGACTCCTGTAAAATAGTTGAAGTTCGGGGGGGGTTCGGACACTCATCTCTAATCTTAAAAGGGATATTGTCGGAAAGTTTCCGACTTTTTGAGGTCGGAAGGGGTTCTGACCTATTCAATGCTGCCTCCGTTTTTCCGTCAAGTTGGGAGTTCCGACTTGTCAGAAAACACGTGGATCCACGTGTTTTGTTGTATTCCTCTGCCAAATCTGGTTCCGACAATCCTGTCGGATTTTGCCACTCATTGAATACTCAGATGTCATATCCGTTCCATCAGAAAGGATCCAACATCTATTGAATACACCCGCAAGGCAGCCTAACAGTCCAAGTTTGAAGAATATCCATGGTGGAGCAGAGATTGTTAAATCAAGATGACAAATTACTAATTAAATGTATATGCTTAAGGACTGCCCTGTTAGGGTTCCTTGAGGGCTGAGTTTGGGAAACACTGCCCTATCATATAGACACACACACTATGGTTAATACTATGGTTAATATGTCAGAAACCAATTAACCTGTAAGTATTTTTTTGGATTGTAGGAGAAAGAGGAAAGTTCCACACAAACAGGGGAATGCATAAAAAGATCACATGCATACAGATGGAGCTGAACTCATCCAGTGCGGCTCCATCGCGTACATGTACTCCCGGCGTGACTAGATGATCCGTCCGCCTAGCCACGCCGGGAGTGCAGAGACGCTCCCATTCTAGTGAATGGGGCGCATGCGCATCACGGACACATGTGTGCCCCAGACGCAGCGATAGGCGCACCTGTTCCCAGGCACAGACTAGACACGATTAGCGTGGCTCCATCTGCAGGTGCCTTCTTGGAATTGATGCCGTCACCTAAGTGCTTACAGTAGCGGTGGCCAACCCGCGGCTCTCGAGCCGCATGCGGCTCTTTCTACAGTATCTCCGAATGCGGCTCGTAAGCTCCTGTGGCACCTCCTGCTGCCCTAGTCTGCAGTGCCCGGCGCCGGCCCGTGAGCCAATGAGAGCTCGCGGACTGGCAGCCAATCAGGAGTCTTAGCTGCCGTTCCACGAACTCTGGCTCACGGACCGGTGCCTAATTAGAGAGAATTAACGCCGCCAGAGAGTGGAGACTGAGGGGCAGGAGAGACGCACGCTGCACTCTCCTCCCCTCACAAGCAGCAGACTGAGCAGAGCATCAGCGCGGCGGTGAGCAGCACTTGGGGAGGGCGCAGTGTGGGGACATGTCTATCTTACACTGGGGGCATATCTGGTACTGGGGGATGTGTATCTGGCCCTGGGGGCATATCTGGCACTGAGGGGACATGTGTTTCTTGCCCTGGGGACATATCTGGCACTGGGGAGACATGTGTTTCTGGCTCTGGGGGCATATCTGGCACTGGTGGGGACATGTGTTTCTGGCCCTGGGGGCATATCTGGCACTGGGGGGATGTGTATCTGGCCTTGGGGGCATATCTGGCACTGGGGGGACATGTGTTTCTGGCACTGGGGGCATATCTGGCACTGGAGGGGACATGGATCTGGCACTGGGGGGCATATCTGGCACTGGGGAGATGTGTATCTGGCAGTGGGGGCATATCTGGCACTGGGGAGATGTGTAGCTGACATTGGGGACATATTTGGCACTGGAGGCATTTCTGGCACTGGGAGGACATATGTATCTGCCACTGGGGGGAAGTGTATCTGGCAGTGGGGGGCATATTTGGCACTAGGGGCATATCTGGCACTTGGGAGACTTGTAGCTAGCAGTGGGGGCATATATGGCACTGGGGGCATATTTGGCACTGGGGGGCATATCTGGCACTGGGGGGACATGTGTATCTGGCACTGGGGGCATATTTGGCCCTGGGGGGCATATCTGGCACTGGGGGGACATGTGTATCTGGCACTGTGGGCATATCTGGCACTGGGGGGACATGTGTACCTGGCACTAGGGGCATATCTGGCACTAGGGGCATATCTGGCACTGGAGAGATGTGTATCTGGAAGTGGGGGCATATCTGGTGCTTGGGAGATGTGCATATGGCAGTGAGGGCATATCTGGCACTATGGGGACATATATGTATCAGGCACTGTGGGGGCATATATGTATCTGGCACTGTGGAGGAATATATGTATCTGGCACTGTGGAGGAATATATGTATCTGACACTCTGGGGACATATATGTATTTGGCACTGTGGAAGCACCCACTTTTTGGTGTTTTTATATGTGTGTGGCACTGTACAGGGGCTTTATTTGTATATGGCACTGTACAACAAAAATGGGGTTATGACAGAAGGTCATACTCCTACAAACATCAAACTGAAAGGTGTGCGCATAAAAATGGGGTGTGGCTTTGTGACAACTATGCCACGCCCCCATTTTTGTAATGATATGGCTCTTACCCTTGACTACAGATCTTTTCTGGCTCATTGCCACTGACTGGTTGGCCACCCCTGGCTTACAGGATAAAATTCTAGCCATCATGCCATTTCATTTGACATGCACTTCCAACCAGAGTTCAACCTCTTTAGGCCATCTTTAGTAAAGTCTACAACTTAAGGTACTTGAGCTCAATGTGTTCTAGATCTGCCAAATAAGCTTTTGAACTTATCACTGCAGAGGCGTAACTTCATCACAGATGCCCGAAGGCAAGATATGTGTTGCACCCCTCCCCCCCTCTCCCCTTCACAAGAATAGATGTCATGAGGAAAGGTATTAAGTCTAGGAAACATCCTACACTAAAACAGGGAGATACTTGGAACAAATAGTTTAAAAGTACAACCATACAGGGTACCTTACCTAAAACACGAGTTGCCACATATAAAAGATCTTTCTATATCAGACATAAATGTAAATGTTTACACATCGATATTACTTAAGTTATCTGGAAATTATGTTCAGAATTTATGAACAGCTTGAATCCCCACTACCGTCGACTGCCCATAATGTACCCCCTCATACTAGTAGCTTGTGGGTCCTGTCTGCCGTGTTTCCCCCTCATACTACCTGTAATGGCCGCTGTATCACCCCTTTATTATAACTAGTGTCCTCATAATAAATTAGTGACTTCTACTGTATCTCTCCCTTTTACTATAACTAGGGGCCCCTGTGTCCCCTCCCTCCCATGGCCCCTGTGATAATCTGTTGCCCCCACTTAACCCCCTTGGACCATGTCTCTATTTTCCCCTTATGCTAACCGCTATGGGCAACATCTCCACTTCCAAAAACCCACACTTTCCTAAATATAACCAATTGTATCAGAAATGTGTTGAAATGTGCTGGGCATTCAAGGGTGGTGACTGGGAGATGTATCATCTCATGGGCATGTTATAGGAATCGGACGGGCGTGTAGCTGAACTGGTTGTGAGCTCAGACAATTAATCGTTCACACTAGAGGCCATACTCTGATAGATATTCAGCACCTAACACGGGGCTGGTGCAAATTATGATTCTGTGAGCGACAGTTGCATCTAAAGCAGCATCAAGCGGTTTAACATCATCTAGAAAAAGCTCAAAAAAATTAGAGATGAGCGCCTGAAATTTTTCGGGTTTTGTGTTTTGGTTTTGGGTTCGGTTCCGCGGCCGTGTTTTGGGTTCGAACGCGTTTTGGCAAAACCTCACCGAATTTTTTTTGTCGGATTCGGGTGTGTTTTGGATTCGGGTGTTTTTTTCAAAAAACACTAAAAAACAGCTTAAATCATAGAATTTGGGGGTCATTTTGATCCCAAAGTATTATTAACCTCAAAAACCATAATTTACACTCATTTTCAGTCTATTCTGAATACCTCACACCTCACAATATTATTTTTAGTCCTAAAATTTGCACCGAGGTCGCTGTGTGAGTAAGATAAGCGACCCTAGTGGCCGACACAAACACCGGGCCCATCTAGGAGTGGCACTGCAGTGTCACGCAGGATGTCCCTTCCAAAAAACCCTCCCCAAACAGCACATGACGCAAAGAAAAAAAGAGGCGCAATGAGGTAGCTGTGTGAGTAAGATTAGCGACCCTAGTGGCCGACACAAACACCGGGCCCATCTAGGAGTGGCACTGCAGTGTCACGCAGGATGGCCCTTCCAAAAAACCCTCCCCAAACAGCACATGACGCAAAGAAAAAAAGAGGCGCAATGAGGTAGCTGTGTGAGTAAGATTAGCGACCCTAGTGGCCGACACAAACACCGGGCCCATCTAGGAGTGGCACTGCAGTGTCACGCAGGATGGCCCTTCCAAAAAACCCTCCCCAAACAGCACATGACGCAAAGAAAAAAAGAGGCGCAATGAGGTAGCTGTGTGAGTAAGATTAGCGACCCTAGTGGCCGACACAAACACCGGGCCCATCTAGGAGTGGCACTGCAGTGTCACGCAGGATGGCCCTTCCAAAAAACCCTCCCCAAACAGCACATGACGCAAAGAAAAAAAGAGGCGCAATGAGGTAGCTGTGTGAGTAAGATTAGCGACCCTAGTGGCCGACACAAACACCGGGCCCATCTAGGAGTGGCACTGCAGTGTCACGCAGGATGTCCCTTCCAAAAAACCCTCCCCAAACAGCACATGACGCAAAGAAAAAAAGAGGCGCAATGAGGTAGCTGTGTGAGTAAGATTAGCGACCCTAGTGGCCGACACAAACACCGGGCCCATCTAGGAGTGGCACTGCAGTGTCACGCAGGATGTCCCTTCCAAAAAACCCTCCCCAAACAGCACATGACGCAAAGAAAAAAAGAGGCGCAATGAGGTAGCTGTGTGAGTAAGATTAGCGACCCTAGTGGCCGACACAAACACCGGGCCCATCTAGGAGTGGCACTGCAGTGTCACGCAGGATGTCCCTTCCAAAAAACCCTCCCCAAACAGCACATGACGCAAAGAAAAAAAGAGGCGCAATGAGGTAGCTGACTGTGTGAGTAAGATTAGCGACCCTAGTGGCCGACACAAACACCGGGCCCATCTAGGAGTGGCACTGCAGTGTCACGCAGGATGTCCCTTCCAAAAAAACCCTCCCCAATCAGCACATGATGCAAAGAAAAAGAAAAGAAAAAAGAGGTGCAAGATGGAATTGTCCTTGGGCCCTCCCACCCACCCTTATGTTGTATAAACAAAACAGGACATGCACACTTTAACCAACCCATCATTTCAGTGACAGGGTCTGCCACACGACTGTGACTGATATGACGGGTTGGTTTGGACCCCCCCCAAAAAAGAAGCAATTAATCTCTCCTTGCACAAACTGGCTCTACAGAGGCAAGATGTCTACCTCATCTTCACCCTCCGATATATCACCGTGTACATCCCCCTCCTCACAGATTATCAATTCGTCCCCACTGGAATCCACCATCTCAGCTCCCTGTGTACTTTGTGGAGGCAATTGCTGCTGGTCAATGTCTCCGCGGAGGAATTGATTATAATTCATTTTAATGAACATCATCTTCTCCACATTTTCTGGATGTAACCTCGTACGCCGATTGCTGACAAGGTGAGCGGCGGCACTAAACACTCTTTCGGAGTACACACTTGTGGGAGGGCAACTTAGGTAGAATAAAGCCAGTTTGTGCAAGGGCCTCCAAATTGCCTCTTTTTCCTGCCAGTATAAGTACGGACTGTGTGACGTGCCTACTTGGATGCGGTCACTCATATAATCCTCCACCATTCTATCAATGTTGAGAGAATCATATGCAGTGACAGTAGACGACATGTCCGTAATCGTTGTCAGGTCCTTCAGTCCGGACCAGATGTCAGCATCAGCAGTCGCTCCAGACTACCCTGCATCACCGCCAGCGGGTGGGCTCGGAATTCTGAGCCTTTTCCTCGCACCCCCAGTTGCGGGAGAATGTGAAGGAGGAGATGTTGACAGGTCGCGTTCCGCTTGACTTGACAATTTTGTCACCAGCAGGTCTTTCAACCCCAGCAGACCTGTGTCTGCCGGAAAGAGAGATCCAAGGTAGGCTTTAAATCTAGGATCGAGCACGGTGGCCAAAATGTAGTGCTCTGATTTCAACAGATTGACCACCCGTGAATCCTTGTTAAGCGAATTAAGGGCTGCATCCACAAGTCCCACATGCCTAGCGGAATCGCTCCCTTTTAGCTCCTTCTTCAATGCCTCCAGCTTCTTCTGCAAAAGCCTGATGAGGGGAATGACCTGACTCAGGCTGGCAGTGTCTGAACTGACTTCACGTGTGGCAAGTTCAAAGGGCATCAGAACCTTGCACAACGTTGAAATCATTCTCCACTGCACTTGAGACAGGTGCATTCCACCTACTATATCGTGCTCAATTGTATAGGCTTGAATGGCCTTTTGCTGCTCCTCCAACCTCTGAAGCATATAGAGGGTTGAATTCCACCTCGTTACCACTTCTTGCTTCAGATGATGGCAGGGCAGGTTCAGTAGTTTTTGGTGGTGCTCCAGTTTTCTGTACGTGGTGCCTGTACGCCGAAAGTGTCCCGCAATTCTTCTGGCCACCGACAGCATCTCTTGCACGCCCCTGTCGTTTTTTAAAAAATTCTGCACCACCAAATTCAAGGTATGTGCAAAACATGGGACGTGCTGGAATTGGCCCAGATTTAATGCACACACAATATTGCTGGCGTTGTCCGATGCCACAAATCCACAGGAGAGTCCAATTGGGGTAAGCCATTCCGCGATGATCTTCCTCAGTTGCCGTAAGAGGTTTTCAGCTGTGTGCGTATTCTGGAAAGCGGTGATACAAAGCGTAGCCTGCCTAGGAAAGAGTTGGCGTTTGCGAGATGCTGCTACTGGTGCCGCCGCTGCTGTTCTTGCAGCGGGAGTCCATACATCTACCCAGTGGGCTGTCACAGTCATATAGTCCTGACCCTGCCCTGCTCCACTTGTCCACATGTCCGTGGTTAAGTGGACATTGGGTACAGCTGCATTTTTTAGGACACTGGTGACTCTTTTTCTGAGGTCTGTGTACATTTTCGGTATCGCCTGCCTAGAGAAATGGAACCTAGATGGTATTTGGTACCGGGGACACAGTACCTCCAACAAGTCTCTAGTTGGCTCTTCAGTAATGATGGATACCGGAACCACGTTTCTCACCACCCAGGATGCCAAGGCCTCAGTTATCCGCTTTGCAGTAGGATGACTGCTGTGATATTTCATCTTCCTCGCAAAGGACTGTTGAACAGTCAATTGCTTACTGGAAGTAGTACAAGTGGGCTTACGACTTCCCCTCTGGGATGACCATCGACTCCCAGCGGCAACAACAGCAGCGCCAGCAGCAGTAGGCGTTACACGCAAGGATGCATCGGAGGAATCCCAGGCAGGAGAGGACTCGTCAGAATTGCCAGTGACATGGCCTGCAGGACTATTGGCATTCCTGGGGAAGGAGGAAATTGACACTGAGGGAGTTGGTGGGGTGGTTTGCGTGAGCTTGGTTACAAGAGGAAGGGATTTACTGGTCAGTGGACTGCTTCCGCTGTCACCCAAAGTTTTTGAACTTGTCACTGACTTATTATGAATGCGCTGCAGGTGACGTATAAGGGAGGATGTTCCGAGGTGGTTAACGTCCTTACCCCTACTTATTACAGCTTGACAAAGGGAACACACGGCTTGACACCTGTTGTCCGCATTTCTGGTGAAATACCTCCACACCGAAGAGCTGATTTTTTTGGTATTTTCACCTGGCATGTCAACGGCCATATTCCTCCCACGGACAACAGGTGTCTCCCCGGGTGCCTGACTTAAACAAACCACCTCACCATCAGAATCCTCCTGGTCAATTTCCTCCCCAGCGCCAGCAACACCCATATCCTCCTCATCCTGGTGTACTTCAACACTGACATCTTCAATCTGACTATCAGGAACTGGACTGCGGGTGCTCCTTCCAGCACTTGCAGGGGGCGTGCAAATGGTGGAAGGCGCATGCTCTTCACGTCCAGTGTTGGGAAGGTCAGGCATCGCAACCGACACAATTGGACTCTCCTTGTGGATTTGGGATTTCAAAGAACGCACAGTTCTTTGCGGTGCTTTGCCTTTTGCCAGCTTGAGTCTTTTCAGTTTTCTAGCGAGAGGCTGAGTGCTTCCATCCTCATGTGAAGCTGAACCACTAGCCATGAACATAGGCCAGGGCCTCAGCCGTTCCTTGCCACTCCGTGTGGTAAATGGCATATTGGCAAGTTTACGCTTCTCCTCCGACAATTTTATTTTAGGTTTTGGAGTCCTTTTTTTACTGATATTTGGTGTTTTGGTTTTGACATGCTCTGTACTATGCCATTGGGCATCGGCCTTGGCAGACGACGTTGCTGGCATTTCATCGTCTCGGCCATGACTAGTGGCAGCAGCTTCAGCACGAGGTGGAAGTGGATCTTGATCTTTCCCTAATTTTGGAACCTCAACATTTTTGTTCTCCATATTTTAATAGGCACAACTAAAAGGCACCTCAGGTAAACAATGGAGATGGATGGATTGGATACTAGTATACAATTATGGACGGGCTGCCGAGTGCCGACACAGAGGTAGCCACAGCCGTGAACTACCGCACTGTACTGTGTCTGCTGCTAATATATAGACTGGTTGATAAAGAGATAGTATACTCGTAACTAGTATGTATGTATAAAGAAAGAAAAAAAAACCACGGTTAGGTGGTATATACAATTATGGACGGGCTGCCGAGTGCCGACACAGAGGTAGCCACAGCCGTGAACTACCGCACTGTACTGTGTCTGCTGCTAATATATAGACTGATTGATAAAGAGATAGTATACTCGTAACTAGTATGTATGTATAAAGAAAGAAAAAAAAACCACGGTTAGGTGGTATATACAATTATGGACGGGCTGCCGAGTGCCGACACAGAGGTAGCCACAGCCGTGAACTACCGCACTGTACTGTGTCTGCTGCTAATATAGACTGGTTGATAAAGAGATAGTATACTACTAATATTATATACTGGTGGTCAGGTCACTGGTCACTAGTCACACTGGCAGTGGCACTCCTGCAGCAAAAGTGTGCACTGTTTAATTTTAATATAATATTATGTACTCCTGGCTCCTGCTATAACCTATAACTGGCACTGCAGTAGTGCTCCCCAGTCTCCCCCACAATTATAAGCTGTGTGAGCTGAGCAGTCAGACAGATATATAATATATATAGATGATGCAGCACACTGGCCTGAGCCTGAGCAGTGCACACAGATATGGTATGTGACTGACTGAGTCACTGTGTGTATCGCTTTTTTCAGGCAGAGAACGGATATATTAAATAAACTGCACTGTGTGTCTGGTGGTCACTCACTATATAATATATTATGTACTCCTGGCTCCTGCTATAACCTATAACTGGCACTGCAGTAGTGCTCCCCAGTCTCCCCCACAATTATAAGCTGTGTGAGCTGAGCAGTCAGACAGATATATAATATTATATATAGATAATAGATGATGCAGCACACTGGCCTGAGCCTGAGCAGTGCACACAGATATGGTATGTGACTGAGTCACTGTGTGCTGTGTATCGCTTTTTTCAGGCAGAGAACGGATTATAAATAAAAGTGGTGGTCACTGGTCACTATCAGCAAAACTCTGCACTGTACACTACTGAGTACTCCTAATGCTCCCCAAAATTAGTAAATCAAGTGTCTAAACGGAGAGGACGCCAGCCACGTCCTCTCCCTATCAATCTCAATGCACGTGTGAAAATGGCGGCGACGCGCGACTCCTTATATAGAATCCGAGTCTCGCAATAGAATCCGAGCCTCGCGAGAATCCGACAGCGTCATGATGACGTTCGGGCGCGCTCGGGTTAACCGAGCAAGGCGGGAAGATCCGAGTCGCTCGGACCCGTGAAAAAAAACATGAAGTTCTGGCGGGTTCGGATTCAGAGAAACCGAACCCGCTCATCTCTAAAAAAAATTACCTCAGTCCTTGCACATTCAGATTCATGCTTCCACACAAAAGAAGTGCTGATATTATAACTATCTTAAGGTTGCAGACACGACTGCTGCAGAACATGTAAAAGTGGCTGCAGCAGTTTGTGACTCTGAATCAACCTCTAAATGAGCTTCTAGGAGTGAGAATAGAACATTTTGTAGGACATTACTGTTTTATTAGTTATTTTCTGAGTTTTTGTACCATATTGATTTTTAAATGTATTTTCAGAATACTGTGACTGGAGTTCAGTCTACATTAAAATGTACAAATCTGTACAAAAACAGTATACTGTAAAATAAAAATATTTTTATGCCCACATTGTGTCATGCCTTATTTAAAACACTAATCAGTAGAATTTAAGGAGAAAAAAAATAGCAATTATTTAAAAATGGATTTTTTAAAGTGATAGATGCTTGATTGGACTTCTGTAATCTCCTCCTATCTGGTCTCCCTGACTCTTAACTGACCGCCCTCTTCACTCCTGCCTACTGATTACTTCCTCCTACACCCTCCAAGATTTTACACATGCAGGTCCCTTTCTCTGGAATTCTCTACCTCTCCCAATCAGACTTTCCACGTCTCTAAAAAAACTTCAAACAGGCTCTCAAGGCCCACTTCTTCATCAAACCAAGCCATCTCTCATACTGACCCTCTGTTCCATGCTCACTATTTACCCCATCTGTGTTATCCTTGTCTATCTGTCCCTCTCCTTTAGAACGTAACCTCTCACGAGCATGGCCATCTCCCTGGGATGTAGTTATGTGACTTACGTGCTTTTCCTGCTCATACTTAGACTATCTCCTAACATACTCCTTACAATAACACCTAACCCTCGGTTTCTGCCACCCTGAAGCTTATTTCAGTCTTATGACGTCAGTTGCAGAAATGTTTATACAGGTATAGCATGTACCTGTCTCCAGTGTCTAGTACTGTAAGTCGCTGTTTTCTTGTTTTGCTCATTTATGTACTTTGTGCATCGCTGCAAACCTCTGTAGCACCATATAAATAATGGATAATAATAATGTAAGCTACAAATTCTGTAATTCATATTACACACACTGTAGCGCCCCTGCTGCCACTGTGACGGTAGGGCATATGATACGCCCCTGCTGCCACTGTGACGGTAGGGCATATGTTTTTGACATATAATGGGAAAACATAAAACAACAGCTTATTGTCACTTTATGTAAAATAAGATTTTACTCACCGGTAAATCTATTTCTCGTAGTCCGTAGTGGATGCTGGGACTCCGTAAGGACCATGGGGAATAGCGGCTCCGCAGGAGACTGGGCACAACTAAAGAAAGCTTTAGGACTACCTGGTGTGCACTGGCTCCTCCCACTATGACCCTCCTCCAGACCTCAGTTAGGATACTGTGCCCGGAAGAGCTGACACAATAAGGAAGGATTTTGAATCCCGGGTAAGACTCATACCAGCCACACCAATCACACCGTATAACTCGTGATACTATACCCAGTTAACAGTATGAAATATAACTGAGCCTCTCAACAGATGGCTCAACAATAACCCTTTAGCTAGGCAATAACTATATACAAGTATTGCAGACAATCCGCACTTGGGATGGGCGCCCAGCATTCACTACGGACTACGAGAAATAGATTTACCGGTGAGTAAAATCTTATTTTCTCTGACGTCCTAAGTGGATGCAGGGACTCCGTAAGGACCATGGGGATTATACCAAAGCTCCCAAACGGGCGGGAGAGTGCGGATGACTCTGCAGCACCGAATGAGCAAACTCTAGGTCCTCCTCAGCCAGGGTATCAAACTTGTAGACTCTTGCAAAAGTGTTTGAACCCGACCAAGTAACAGCTCGGCAAATTTGTAAAGCCGAGACCCCTCGGGCAGCTGCCCAAGAAGAGCCCACTTTTCTCGTGGAATGGGCTTTTACAGATTTAGGGTGCGGCAGTCCAGCCGCAGAATGTGCAAGTTCAATCGTGCTACAGATCCAGCGAGCAATAGTCTGCTTAGAAGCAGGAGCACCCAGCTTGTTGGGTGCATACAGGATAAATAGCGAGTCAGTTTTCCTGACTTCAGCCGTCCTGGAAACATATTTTTCAGGGCCCTGACTACGTCCAGTAACTTGGAATCCTCCAAGTCCCAAGTAGCCGCAGGCACCACAATAGGTTGGTTCACCTGAAAAACTGATACCACCTTAGGAAAGGAATTTGGAACGAGTCCTCAATTCCGCCCTATCCATATAAAAAAATTAGATAAGGGCTTTCATGATAAAGCCGCTAATTCTGATACACGCCTGGCCGACGCCAAGGCCAAGAGCATGACCACTTTCCACGTGAGGTATTTTAGCTCCACGGATTTAAGTGGCTCAACCCAATGCGACTTCAGGAAATCCAACACCACGTTGAGATCCCACGGTGCCACTGGAGGCACAAACGGGGGCTGACTATGCAGCACTCCCTTAACAAAAGTCTGAACTTCAGGCAGTGAAGTCAGTTCTATTTTGGAAGAAAATCGATAGAGCCGAAATCTGGACCTTAATGGAACCCAATTTTAGGCCCATAGTCACCCCTGACAGTAGGAAGTGCAGAAATCGACCTAGCTGAAATTCCTCCGTTGGGGCCTTCCTGGCCTCACAGCATGCAACATATTTCCGCCATATGCGGTGATAATGGTTTCGTTCACTTCTTTCCTAGCTTTAATAAGCGTAGGAATAACTTCCTCCGGAATGCCCTTTTCCTTCAGGATCCGGCGTTCAACCGCCATGCCGTCAAACGCAGCCGCGGTACGTCTTGGAACAGACAGGCCCCCTGCTGCAGCAGGTCCTGTCTGAGCGGCAGAGGCCATGGGTCCTCTGAGATCATTTCTTGGAGTTCTGGGTACCAAGCTCTTCTTGGCCAATCCGGAACAATGAGTATAGTTCTTACTCCTCTCCTTCTTATTATTCTCATTACCCTGGGTATGAGAGGCAGAGAAGGGAACACATACACCGCCTGGTACACCCACGGTGTTACCAGAGCGTCCACAGCTATCGCCTGAGGGTCCCTTGACCTGGCGCAATATCTTTTTAGCCTTTTTGTTGAGGCGGGATGCCATCATGTCCACCTGTGGCCTTTCCCAACGGTGTACAATCATTTGGAAGACTTCTGGATGAAGTCCCCACTCTCCCGGGTAAAGGTTGTGTCTGCTGAGAAAGTCTGCTTCCCAGTTATCCACTCCGGGAATGAACACTGCTGACAGTGTTAACACATGATTTTCCGCCCATCGGAGAATCCTTGTGGCTTCTGCCATCGCCATCCTGCTTCTTGTGCCGCCCTGTCGGTTTACATGAGCGACCTCTGTGATGATGTCTGACTGGATCAGCACCGGCCGGTGTTGAAGAAGGTGTCTAGCCTGACTTAGGGCATTGTAAATGGCCCTTAGTTCCAGAATATTTTTGTGTAGGGAAGTCTCCTGACTTGTCCATAGTCCTTGGAAGTTTCTTCCCTGTGTGACTGCCCCCCAGCCTTGAAGGCTGGCATCCGTGGTCACCAGGACCCAGTCCTGTATGCCGAATCTGCGGCCCTCTAGAAGATGAGCACTCTGCAGCCACCACAACAGCGACACCCTGGCCCTCGGAGACAGGGTTATCCGCCGATGCATCTGAAGATGCGACCCGGACCACTTGTCCAACAGATCCCACTGGAAGATCCTTGCATGGGACCTGGCGAATGGAATTTCTTCGTAAGAAGCCACCATCTTTCTCATGGCTCGCGTGCATTGATGCACCGACACCTGTATTTGTATTAGGAGGTCTCTGTCTAGAGACGACAACTCCTTGGACTTCTCTTTTTCTTTTTCTGTGTCCAGAACCATACCCAGGAACAGTAGACGCGTCGTAGGAACCAGCTGCGACTTTGGAATATTCAGAATCCAGCCGTGCTGTTGAAGCACTTCCCGAGATAGTGCTACTCCGACGAACAACTGCTCCCTGGACCTCGCCTTTATAAGGAGATCGTCCAAGTACGGGATAATTATTTCGGCCATTACCTTGGTAAATACCCTCGGTGCAGGGGACAGACCAACGGCAACGTCTGGAATGGTAATGACAATCCTGGTGAGGAGGGTAAATAGGGACATGCAGGTAAGCATCCTTGATGTCCAGTGATACCATGAAATTCTCCAGGCTTGCAATAATCGCCTTGAGCGATTCCATTTTGAACTTGAACCTTCGTACATAAGTGTTCAAGGATTTCCATTTTAGAATGGGTCTCACCGAACTGTCTGGTTTCGGTACCACAAACATTTAGGAATAGTAACCCCGGCCTTGTTGAAGGAGGGGTACCTTGATTTCACCTGCTGGAAGTACAGCTTGTGAATTGCCGCCAGTACTACCTCCCTTTCTCCGAGGGCAGCAGGCAAGGCTGATGTGAGGTAACGGCGAGGGGGAGTCGCCTCGAACTCCAGCTTATATCCCTGTGATACTACTTGCAGAACCTAGGGATCCACCTGTGGGCAAGCCCACTGGTCCCTGAAGTTCTCGAGACGCGCCCCCACTGCACCTGTCTCCACCTGTGGAGCCCCAGCGTCATGCGGTGGACTCAGAGGAAGCGGGGGAAGATTTTTGATCCTGGGAACTGGCTGCCTGGTGCAGCTTTTTCCTTCTTCCCTTGCCTCTGCGCAGAAAGGAAGCGCCTTTGACCCGCTTGCTTTTCTGAAGCCGAAAGGACTGTACCTGAAAATACGGTGCTTTCTTAGGCTGTGAGGAAACCTGAGGTAAAAAAATTTCTTCCCAGCTGTTGCTGTGGATACGAGGTCCAAGAGACCATCCCCAAACAATTCCTCACCCTTATAAGGCAGAATCTCCATGTGCCTTTTAAAGGCAGCATCACCTGTCCACTGCCGGGTTTCTAATACCCTCCTGGCAGAATGGACATTGCATTAATTCTGGATGCCAGCCGGCAAATATCCCTCTGTGCATCCTTCATATATAAGACGATGTCTTTAATATGCTCTATGTTAGCAAAATAGTATCCCTGTCTAGGGTATCAATATTATCTGACAGGGTATCAGACCACGCTGCAGCAGCACTATTTATGCTGAGGCAATTGCAGGTCTCAGTATAGAACATGAGTGTGTATATACAGACTTCAGGATAGCCTCCTGCTTTATATCAGCAGGCTCCTTCAAGGTGGCCGTATCCTAAGACGGCAGTCCCACCTTTTTTGACAAACGTGTGAGCGCCTTATCCACCCTAGGGGATATCTCCCAACGTGACCTATCCTCTGGCGGGAAAGGGTACGCCATCAGTAACTTTTTAGAAATTACCAGTTTCTTATTGGGGGAACCCACGCTTTTTTACACACTTCATTCACTCATCTGATGGGGGAACAAAAAACTGGCTGCTTTTTCTCCCCAAAAATAAAACCCCTTTTATGTGGTACTTGGGTTCATATCAGAAATGTGTAACACATTTTTCATTGCCGAGATCATGTAACGGATGTTCCTAGTGGATTGTGTATATATCTCAACCTCGTCGACACTGGAGTCAGACTCCGTGTCGACATCTGTGTCTGCCATCTGAGGTAACAAGCGTTTTTTGAGCCCCTGATGGCCTTTGAGACGCCTGGGCAGGCGCGGGCTGAGAAGCCGGATGTCCCACAGCTGTTACGTCATCCAGCCTTTTATGTAAGGAGTTGACATTGTCGGTTAATACCTTCCACCTATCCATCCACTCTGGTGTCGGCCCCACAGGGGGCGACATCCCATTTATCGGCCTCTGCTCCGCCTCCACGTAACCTTCCTCATTCAACATGTCGACACAGCCGTACCGACACACCGCACACACACAGGGAATGCTCTGACTGAGGACAGGACCCCACAAAGTCCTTTGGGGGGACAGAGAGAGAGTATGCCAGCACACACCAGAGCGCTATATAATGCAGGGATTAACACTATAACTGAGTGATTTTTCCCCCAATAGCTGCTTGTATACATATATTGACAATGTCTATAATATTTGTCCTATTAAAAACACGTTAAAGGTTAAAGAACACAGTACGCAATTGGCGCAAAAAGTACCGCAAGGGTACGCCCTTAACTATACCTTAAGGAATGTACTTATACTGTAAACATTTGTGCAGTGCAGTGACAATGTGTAGATGTAATGCAGTGTAACCTTGTTAGCTTAAAAGCTGTATGAGCGACTATGACGCTCTGAGAACCTTTATGCATTTATAATAATCAATCAAATACCGGTCTAAGGTTCTAACGCCTTTAGTGAGAGAATGAACGTTCAAAAAGAATAATACAATACAAGCTATACACTACCAAAATAACATAGAATATCTAACCAAGTTACTACACATAAAATACAATAAAGACACAATTACTTTTAAAAGGGGAAGGAGAGAGAGAATGGCTTATAACATTAAATAAGAGACAATATGGTTGCAGATAAACCTACACATGTGAGAGACAATCGCTGCGCAGTTAGTCAATGCTGAATACCGCATGGGATAGAAGCTAGACTCCATTTTGGGAAAACTCCCATGATTCCAAAGACTGCAACACATGGTTGAAAGGGGGAGGGGAAAACACCCAGCAGCAGCCATTTCTTACAAACCAACTAATCTTATTCCACATTCCAATCCAACTTCCTAGAACCATCTTATTCAATTTCACATTCCAAACAAACTCAGTATCTCAATAACCAGAGCATATGGTATGCTGGCTATGCTATATGAATTATCACAAGACCAGATCACAATGTAACCACACATATCAGCCTGCCATTGCTACAAAACCCATATTCACAAGTAACTGCATGGCGGTATTCATGATTGACAAGATATATTATAACAAACCAGCACAATCTATTTTAAATCACCATAGGCAAACAAATACCACAAATGCTATGCTACAGGTTGTCTAATGCCCCAGCTACCATCACAGATTCCCAGATCTATCACACAAACAAGTTACAATATCCTATTTAAACCAGCACCATTGACCTTAAAGCCATCTGTCTATATTTCCTTATCTAGCCATGTGAATTCAATACTTAGCCTTTCGCTTGGAGGTCAGTCCTGGGGATGAAGCAGCCATGCTGCTGGGTGCCAGGTAGCTGTGTGAGTGAGTGAGCCCTGTGATTTCCAGTGGATAATATCATACCTGCATTCCAGCTGTGGGGGTGTGTCAACCACAGGAAGTGTGTCTTTCACAGTATGTGGGCTGTCTTGTATCAGTGAGCTGAGCATGTGAGCTTGGTTATGCAAAATGTTGGGTGATGACTAACACATTCCTGTCTTGTGGAAAGCTATTGTTTGGCGAATACAAAACAAAACCCTGTCTCTGGATTTTGTTCGATATTCATGATGTCCACTTTCAGTTGAGACAATGACATCTCAGCAATCATTCTTCTGGAGACAAACCCTAAGCCCATTTGTAAACACAGGTGTTGGCCCTCCTCATTGAGTCTCAAAGCTCAGTGTAATTAAAGGCTATTGTACTCCGTCTGCGGGAAAGATACTGATTTGGAATACAATTAATCTTCAATTACTATTCCTGTGCTTAACTATGCATAAGAACACGTGAAGCCCTCCCAACATGCAAACTATTGTTTGGGGAATCTCTAAGGTCAAAGAGCCATTTGAGACCCACTGATACCTGCTGGACTCAGGGGAATATTAACTTATAAAATCCATTATTTTGATTAAATATGTAGCGTGCACACGCATGAAGTGCATATATGGCAACGTGCAGCGTGATATTTTTCTGACTTTGACAGTCCACCCTTTGGCAGTCACCAATAACTGCCACTTCCTAAAACAGTTCAAAAAGAGAAAAATATATGTCATATGTAAATACATTTCTATGATTGGGTAAGGGAGGAGAGAAGAAGGTGGGAAAAAGGTATGACCTAGTGAGATAGCAGAAGCATGTGTGTATGAATCCATGTTTGGGGGGGTCATGTATCATCGTGCCGTGCGTGTTTTAAATCAAGCTTCAAGGTATTGCGAAATATACATTTGAATTCCTTCTTATCCCGTATTAAGGGTCTGTGGATGGGCTGTCAAACTTTACCGAGCTCTTTTCGGCTTTTAGTTGTAACAAAATGGGGGAGCACATTTTAGTTGATGATACATGAATGGGGGAATATGTGATTGCTGATATCTGTGCCTGTATTCCCTATCGACTATGTGTGTCATTACCTGAAGGTTGTAGAGATGAAGATAAGAAACAATTATGGTAAATGCAGTGGTATTCTATGTCAGGTTAATGAACATTTGTCGGTTGAAGTCTTGTCTGGTGTCTGTTGAATGCAGTCTTCTTTGGGCTTTTGCCAAAAAGTGCGAGCAAAAAGCTTTGTCAATGTCCATAGACTTACAAAAGTGTTGGGCTAGCGTAAATTTAAAATTTCTAGGGAAACTGGGGGTCTATGGCATAGTTCATCAATTATCTGTGTACAAGGTTGTCAAAACTTCTTCTTTAATCCATCAGTTGTCTGTATACAGGCTCGTCAAATTCCTCGTCCAAGTGGGTCTTTTTACTTTGGAGAAAACGGAGAAACAGGTGAAAGAAACGGACGGTATAATCGCATTTTCATCACATCATTGTCTCTACCGTTGGGTCATAAATCAAATCCATTGGAATTACAATTTCCTCACTCCTTAGACTCATTACCCTGGTACTACGTTTGCACTTTATTAAAGCCTGACCGCATCTAAATATCAAGCCAATCGTTATGACAACACCCAAGATACATAGGAGAAACTTCCCTACATCCATTATGACTCCTTGAGCCCATTCTCCTAAACCAGAAAACCAATTTCGCGGGTTCAACCATGACACCCAACCGGTCAACTCATTACCCACAGCAGCAAGGGTGAGATTGTGTCTCCAGCGAAATTCCCACTTTAATTGGAGAATGTCGTCCATCTTTTGGTCTATGACCTCGACCGGGTCCTCGGTACTATTCGTAATATAAGTGCAGCATTTCACGCCGTACTGCGTTGCCAGTGTGACACAATATCCACCTGTCACTGCCGTGAGATAATTAAGAACCATCCTATGCTGAACCAGTTCTGTTTTATAAGCTTGGAGCTCCCTTCCAGTATACCTAAAAGTGTCATCATACATTTCTGTGATATTGTCTAACAAATTAGCAAGCGCAGAGATATACTTATAGTTCAACACTCCTCTGGCGGTGCGAGTGATGTCTTACGCGAGTAGAACCTGAATCCCGGTGGATTCGTGGATCATATCAGAGGCCGAATGCTCTGTCCTTTCTGTCAGTTGCCTTTTAACTACGTGCTCGTAATGAGTGTGAGTATAAGGAGCTTGGGCACCACGGTGTATATCTTTCATTTTGACATGTGATACAGTCATTACCTCAGGCAGTACTTTTCCAATATAACACAATCCTTCAGAGTTTGGGGCAAGCCACTTATACGCCTTCCTCCCGCATATGAAATATGCATCATCGGGGAGAACATATGGGACGGAGTAGGACATTACCATATTACACATCTTCCATGTGAAACCTCCTAACCCTAATTCTCCCATCTGTCTAGTACACGTATCTGTTTGTATGATATGTGCACAGTATCCTGGTGATACCTCTCCAACTCTCATGATCCTATTTCCTAGGGTATACCTATATCGGAAAGATTTTTCCTTACCGGCTATGTGGCGTACAAGCTCTGTATCTGTAGGCATTCTATCTGCTCTATATGAAAAGGTCATGGTTTGGTTACTCCATGACACTTCCCAATTTCCCGGCTTTCGGGGATTGGAAATGTTAAAACATACTAGGGACCTATCCACATGATATTGGTGGAGCTTCAAACTAGGAGGACTGGAGATATTAAACCTCCTGTCCACCGGCCTCCCACCACTTAGCTCAAGTATCTCCCCTACCGTTAAAGGAAATGGTACTAATCCTGATTTGCTATGGCCTTGAGGTACTTGAGAGCATACCCAACAATCTGTCTGATTTAACACTTTACCCACTAAGGAGTGATAGTCACTCAATGGATGCCGGTTCATGTTAATGTTAAAACTGGACTGACATTTCTTGATGCACCCATCCTCTACTACACTGTCACAGAGTCTACAGATACAGTTCTCTTTTCAGCTAACAATGTTTACAAATAACATGGCTGCTAGATCGTTTCCGGTACTCGCCTTTGCTTGGTGGTTGTGTTGCTATTGGAAATTTACACCTCCGTCTCAGTCATCGGAACCTTTCTGGATCCTTTCTCGACCTCCATGGTACTCTCGCCGGAACAGACTGCTCTGGTCAACATCATGGTCAACAGGAAAATCCGTATCACAGTCTCTTGGGGCAAGTCCATCTTACAGGAGGAAAAAAAGGAGAAATTTGTAATGGGGGTATAGGAAAACAGTTTGAGGGGGAGAGAAACTTGTTACGATAATTAGTTCTCTAGTCTTGTTGTTCTTCTCGTTCTGCTGTCATCTCAAAGGTGCTGTCTCTCAGTCTTCCAAACGAACATTCCGGTGATGCAATATTCCTTCCAAACCAGCGATCTTTCTGTAAGGAGCAAAAATCTTGCATTACCATTTGTCTAACTGATGTGTGACATACCATCTTTAAAACATGAAAACATGAGTGAGAAGAGAGAAAACAAAAAAAAAAAAAAAGAGAGAGAGAACAATTCATATATATATATATATATATATATATATATATATATATATAACATAACACATCAATAAACAACAACAGGAAAAAAAAACATTTTTCAAACATTTTAAAACATTGTCAGATCATCAGGCTGTCATATCTACATGTCCAATGGTTTCCTTGCGCAGTCCCTCCCACCAGCACCTCCATACTCCACCCTCTGTATCTGGCCAGGATACATTGATGCGGATAGGTCATGCTGGGGTTTGGTAGACTTCTGCAAAGACCAAGCAAATATGCAATGTTTGAGTCCTATCAATAATCGTCAGAGATGGGGAGAGAAAAGAAACATTTCACAGATACATTTACAACGTTTCACCCGGTCATTCCTGTGTCTTCAGGGAATGACCTCCCAATTTATTAACTGTTACCTCAGGCTTACCATCAGTCCTAATGATCACCTTTTATAATTTGGTGTGTCATATTCATGCTCATATTCATGTCTAGAGGGTCTGACTTTATGTGGGCTGTTGCAGTTACTGGCATAATGCCCTTCTCTTTTGCAAAGATCACAAACCCTGGGCTTCCTCCAAGTGTCAGTGAAATGGGGTCTTGGTTGATTTGATGCCTCCTCAAACGCTTGGATGCTCATCACCATCAACCGCTTTCCCTGTACCTCCCTGATTCCTTGGATACCATGATTATGTCGTTGTCTAGGGAGTTGATATACCTTCTGTGAATCTTTGATCATACACTTAGATCTTTCCTAGGATCTGGGAAATCAGACATGATTGATCTCAATTCGGTCCGGGACCAGGGACAGCGCATTGCACTGTCCTTGACGGGAATGATTCCCTGATCGTCAGTCTTCCCATTGGGGACTGTGATCACCCTGACAGGACTAAATTCAATTACATCACCTTGTGTTGGTCTTACAATATGGGGTACATTTGTTTGTGCGTGATATAAAACATTGTACGTACCTGTGGACACGACCTCACCTGACCCTCCGTTAGGGGGTTTGATTATTGCCTTTACCGATTTGGTCGCGTCCACCTGGATGTCTTGTGTGATGGCTGCTGGAAGGGGTGCCGACATCGGGCTGGGCTCACTTTCTTGCTTGTATTCCTGAGGGAAGTTTGACATGGGGTGCAACTTGCATAGGTTAATAGTTGTACATTTAACAGTATTACAATTATCATTGTTATGTTTATTACACTTATTCTTATCATCTATAATACAGTTGCTAAGTGCGTTTTTATTGTTCAACATTGTGCCTTTCTCCGCAACCATAATCCTCTCCATTGCCATGTCTCTCCTCCCAAGATAAGAGTCAGATATGTCAGTTAACTCTCTTTGCAATTCACTTTCCTGTTGCCATAACTGTAAACAATCAAAATGTTTAACTCGTCTCTTTGCTGATTTAATGAGACCTATCCTTCTCCTTAGATTTAGTAACACATCTGGGCTAAAGCTGCCTACTCTTGGGAACTTCTCCCCGTCATGTACAGTCATTCTTTCCCATTCATCACATAAAACCTCTGTGTGTGAACCGTATTTTTCACACATTACGTACCTTGCCGACCCGATTGGTCGGTTTACTAAATCAACCCGAACCGAGGTTGATCGTCCCCTACCCGAACAACTGGCCCCCATAACTTGCAGGTGTTGCTTTCACTACCTCTGACCTTCAATCAGGGTCTTCAGCGAACCCTTACAAAAACCAGAATGTTCAAGATAGGCCAACGGTGGCGGTTTACCGAGTACCCCACTCACTCGCCCACGCCGACCAATACGACCTACACACTGCCCTAGTGCTGGCGTACTCGACCCAGGGCCCCTATGAACCTTTGTTTACTGGAACATGTGAGTGTGATCCGCAGAGCATTAACCCTTTCCAGTAACTGTTGGTTGTTGGATAATTCCTGAGTGACCAGCGAACTTCCCTTTAGAAAATAAAAAATTACACAAATCACGTCAGAATGTACAAATAGCGTTTATGACCCCTTTCGTACGCAAATGGTGCTGGGTCAGATTACTAACTAATGCACACAATTACGTGAGGTACAATCGTTCAGCACATAAGCAACTAATCTTATGTACGGAGCGACCAACGGAATCGACATTCAGCAGCTGCGAATTCCTTCAGCCTGAGCTTTATGGCCTATATGGGTCTCGCACCAACCCTTCCTGGTGTTGGGCTACTTGTCTCTATAGCGGACTTCTTTGTCTGCTGTACCTAGACCTCCTGGTCTGTTATAAGACCCCCTGGTCTGACCTCCTGGTCTGCTACAGTATGACCTCCTGGTCTGCTACACTCTAATGCTCTTTATATGTTTAACAAGGGATGCCTCCCTAGCCACCATGCACGTCACTTACATGTATGTACCTCACGAGAACTCGACTTCTTGTGGTTCAACTTCAAAAATTGTAGAACTTATATATGCAAACACTCACTCACCACATGTACACTTTTGTTTCTATTTCTATTTCTGCGCAGAAATTTCTTTCCTTTAGACCAGATGAGTTGTAAATTGGAGAAGGATCTATTAGCTTAAACTTCGGACACTAACATCGACTTGCGCTATTTATCGCGTTGCCACCTTTTCGCCTATTAAAATAACACTATCGTGTGATTTGAGCTACGTGGGCGTACCCGGATGCTCCGTTGCGTAATATACACTGCGTGCGTCTGCCTTTGGGTTGCGTACGCGAGTCTCAGCCTTTTGTTAGAGACACGTGTACGCAAGGCAGATATCCACCGTAACACAATTAACACGTTTATCAATGTAGCTGATCTTTAACTGTGATCATCTACCGAACACCACACAGGTCTTTCCTTGTATCTTTAGGCAAAGCTGTGTGCGTGCTTTACAAATTACCCCTTAATGTATTACTTTTACTCTTTAACTACTAAATAGCAACAAATCTCTCTTAGCACGTTATCAAATTGTGAAATGGCAAACAGGAAGGTGAGATGTGAAAATTACACAAATGAACATGCAATTCTAAATTTAATCTAATAACATACATTGATGTAAGCACACGCATATAGATATTACATATAAGTACCAATCACTATTACCTATGATTGACTATGATATAGATTAAATAAATGCATAGAAAAAACTCATTAAATGATGATTTCTTTTTGACAATGGATGGCTGATTATTTCCTGAGTCAACTGAAAATCAGCCGCTTAGGAAAAAAAATATTTTTTTTTACCTTCCCAAAATGGCCGCTGCTCCTCCCCCTTCCACCACCATGAGGGTCACACAAAATGGTGGACAGACCATGCGGCCTCTTGTCACAAAGAAAGTCATCATTCAAACTCCTAAAGTTATTCTAGGCCTGAGTTTTTTTTTTTTTTTTTTAAACTATATCAAGGCTATGCAGAGCGATTAAAAATAATTTTTAAACCTATTTAAACAGACAAACCATCCAATCTGCGTGTGTAGTTGGCACCAAATAGAAATAAATAAAAAACAGATTTTCAAAGACAATAACGTACTGTTCCTACCTTCCAGTTCCCGAATTCCCTCAGCACTCCTTACCAAGTGAAGCAGACAATTAACTGGTCAGCACTGCAGTATCCCCGACCTCCAAACGGTTTAACGAGGGATACTACCTTCCACTCTTTGCTGACCGATAATGTCTGCTGAAGTTACCTAGTGCAGATATGTGAAGACCGGAGGAGCTCCCAATTGACAATGTCTATAATATTTGTCCTATTAAAAACACGTTAAAGGTTAAAGAACACAGTACGCAATTGGCGCAAAAAGTACCGCAAGGGTACGCCCTTAACTATACCTTAAGGAATGTACTTATACTGTAAACATTTGCGCAGTGACAATGTGTAGATGTAATGCAGTGTAACCTTGTTAGCTTAAAAGCTGTATGAGCGACTATGACGCTCTGAGAACCTTTATGCATTTATAATAATCAATCAAATACCGGTCTAAGGTTCTAACGCCTTTAGTGAGAGAATGAACGTTCAAAAAGAATAATACAATACAAGCTATACACTACCAAAATAACATAGAATATCTAACCAAGTTACTACACATAAAATACAATAAAGACACAATTACTTTTAAAAGGGGAAGGAGAGAGAGAATGGCTTATAACATTAAATAAGAGACAATATGGTTGCAGATAAACCTACACATGTGAGAGACAATCGCTGCGCAGTTAGTCAATGCTGAATACCGCATGGGATAGAAGCTAGACTCCATTTTGGGAAAACTCCCATGATTCCAAAGACTGCAACACATGGTTGAAAGGAGGAGGGGAAAACACCCAGCAGCAGCCATTTCTTACAAACCAACTAATCTTATTCCACATTCCAATCCAACTTCCTAGAACCATCTTATTCAATTTCACATTCCAAACAAACTCAGTATCTCAATAACCAGAGCATATGGTATGCTGGCTATGCTATATGAATTATCACAAGACCAGATCACAATGTAACCACACATATCAGCCTGCCATTGCTACAAAACCCATATTCACAAGTAACTGCATGGCGGTATTCATGATTGACAAGATATATTATAACAAACCAGCACAATCTATTTTAAATCACCATAGGCAAACAAATACCACAAATGCTATGCTACAGGTTGTCTAATGTCCCAGCTACCATCACAGATTCCCAGATCTATCACACAAACAAGTTACAATATCCTATTTAAACCAGCACCATTGACCTTAAAGCCATCTGTCTATATTTCCTTATCTAGCCATGTGAATTCAATACTTAGCCTTTCGCTTGGAGGTCAGTCCTGGGGATGAAGCAGCCATGCTGCTGGGTGCCAGGTAGCTGTGTGAGTGAGTGAGCCCTGTGATTTCCAGTGGATAATATCATACCTGCATTCCAGCTGTGGGGTGTGTCAACCACAGGAAGTGTGTCTTTCACAGTATGTGGGCTGTCTTGTATCAGTGAGCTGAGCATGTGAGCTTGGTTATGCAAAATGTTGGGTGATGACTAACACATTCCTGTCTTGTGGAAAGCTATTGTTTGGCGAATACAAAACAAAACCCTGTGTCTGGGTTTTGTTTGATATTCATGATGTCCACTTTCAGTTGAGACAATGACATCTCAGCAATCATTCTTCTGGAGACAAACCCTAAGCCCATTTGTAAACACAGGTGTTGGCCCTCCTCATTGAGTCTCAAAGCTCAGTGTAATTAAAGGCTATTGTACTCCGTCTGCGGGAAAGATACTGATTTGGAATACAATTAATCTTCAATTACTATTCCTGTGCTTAACTATGCATAAGAACACGTGAAGCCCTCCCAACATGCAAACTATTGTTTGGGGAATCTCTAAGGTCAAAGAGCCATTTGAGTTGTGCCCAGTCTCCTGCGGAGCCACTATTCCCCATGGTCCTTACGGAGTCCCAGCATCCACTTAGGACGTCAGAGAAAATATGTTAATGTTAAATGAAAACTTCTCCAGATGTATTTAAGATCAATTTTCATGCATTTTGAGGTGTAGTGCAAAACATCTACGTCAACATTTACGAAAACACCTATTTCCACCAGTAGCAGGGTTCTCAATCTTTTAGAAATATAGCCCTATATTAAGTACAATGAGGCTTAATCAGACCTGATCTCTAGCAGGCGATCTTTGCACTGCTGCGATCAGATAGGCGCCGCCCCCACAGGGGAGTGTATTTTAGCTGTGCAGGTCATACTTGCCTACTTTTGAAAAAGCATTTCAGGGAGATTGTGAAAGTAACACCTATCAGCGCGGACGTGTACTGCTACATGTGAGAGGCGTGTCATAAAAATGACTTACATCCAAATGTAAATGAGCCCCAAAGTTTGTAAGATCTACTTGTTGAAGAAAAGACACTGATATTTTGCAGAATTTGTTCGTGTATTGGGGGTAATTCCAAGTTGATCGCAGCAGGAAATTTTTTAGCAGTTGGGCAAAACCATGTGCACTGCAGGGGAGGCAAATATAACATTTGCAGAAAGAGTTAGATTTGGCTGGGTTATTTTGTTTCTGTGCAGGGTAAATACTGGCTGCTTTATTTTTACACTGCAATTTAGATTGCAGATTGAACTCACCACACCCAAATCTATCTCTCTCTGCACATGTTATATCTGCCTCCCCTGCAGTGCACATGGGGGGTAATTCCAAGTTGATCGCAGCAGGATTTTTGTTAGCAATTGGGCAAAACCATGTGCAGTGCAGGTGGGGCAGATATAACATGTGCAGAGAGAGATAGATTTGGGTGTGGTGAGTTCAATCTGCAATCTAATTTGCAGTGTAAAAATAAAGCAGCCAGTATTTACCCTGCACAGAAACAAAATAACCCACCCAAATCTAACTCTCTCTGCACATGTTATATCTGCCTCCACTGCAGTGCACATGGTTTTGCCCAATTGCTATCAAAAATCCTGCTGCGATCAACTTGGAATTACCCCCATGGTTTTGCCCAACTGCTAAAAAATTTCCTGCTGCGATCAACTTGGACTTACCCCCATTGTGCTTTACAAGAGGTTCCATATACTGTAAGTGGCCAAGAGAAACTTTATTTAAAATACATGTAGCCATAGGGATCATTGTGCCTTATAACAATGCAGGGAAATGGCGCTGATGATCCCATTTGAATGTATGTATCTCTGATTTGTAATTTTTAACCCCAAGAATGTAAAGTAAAATCAGGGAGATTGTTGGTCTATTCAGGGAGTGAGGGAGATTGCTATTATTTCAGGGAGTCTCCTGCAGAATGAGGGAGGGTAGGCACCTCTGGTGCAGGTGTGTGATCGCATGTGTAGCAGAGCTGTACAAACAGATCTTGTGCAGTCTCTGCGCAGCCCAGGACTTACTCACCCGCTGCGATCACATGAGCCTGTCCGGGACCGGAATTGACGTCAGAAACCCTCCCTGCAAATGCTTGGACACGCCTGCGTTTTTCCAACCACTCCCAGAAAACGGTCAGTTACCACCCACAAATGCCTTCTTCCTGTCAATCTCCGTGCGAACGCCCGTGCGAATAGATTCTTCGCACAAACCCATCACTGAGCAGCGATCCAGTTTGTACCCGCGCGATGCGCCAGTTTATACCTGATAGCCCGCTGTACGAAAATGCAGTCTAGCGATCAGGTCTGAACTAGCCCCAATGTCTCTAAGATAGCACAATGCAAGATAATCATTTCTACAGAGTTCAGTATATCAGCTGATGCTCTGTGGCATTTACAGCTAACATCAGCACACTAGACCAGTCAGCACATAATCTTTTCTAGATGAGATTGTGCATGAGATCAATTGCAATATTATGACTATGCAGCTGTCATCATGTTTAGGCTCAGTTCTTTCAGACCTTTGCCTTCAAAAGTATTACATTGCTGACTTCTACAAGCAGCATTCCTGAATGGCTTCCATCCAAACAAACCTTAACCTTTTGGTTTTCATCTAAACAACAATACATACGTAAATTATATTACATACGTAAACAATATTGGATATTGTTTTTAAATAAAGTAATGTTTTCCCTGAGAAACAATGTACATGAGCCAGTGCATCTACTTATCCACATAACATATTTCCAAACATTCCGTGCATGCAAATCTTGACACTGAGGGCCTAATTCATGTTTTTATGCCTCTACCTAAGCAGCTGTGTTTATTCAGACTACGGACTTACTATAATCGCAAGTGAAACTGCCACTGTGAAAATAATATAGAACGACCGGAGCAATCACAAAGTCCTCAGCCACTGCATACACATACTATATGCAGCATTGATGCAATAATGAGGAACATTGACTCACTGAGTGAGTGTTTGGTCAGGCAGACTGACCGTGGCAGTATCGATGCTAGCGCAATGTTTATCTGCGTACATGATCGCAGCTGAAAGCAGATACACACCCCGAAAACATCCATGACTCACCTGTATTTTTGCCGCTACTATCCTTTAGCTTCCCCAAACAGTCCATTCCTGTTAATCATTCTGCATTAACATTCTCACTACGAACAGCAGTGCAAAAGTATCTTGATGCATGTGCAGTGCAAACATTGTATATGTGCAGTCTACCGATAATCGCTTATTTAATCGGTATTGTGTACAAACATGAATAAGCCCTGAGCAGAGGCAGAACTCTGGGAGGCAACGGAGTCAGCTGCCGCCGGTCTCCTGGTTTGAAGGGGGGCACCTCTCCTCCGGTTCTGTGTGTTCAGCGACATTAATCAATTAAGTTATCTCTTCCGTAGCCGACTTCCCCAGTAGTCACTACACCTTACAAATCACACCCTCTTTATTATAGATACACTGGAAGCAGATACCTTACTGATGAAGCTATTTGCTCCTATAAAGGAAGCATGAGAATTCTAACTATATGAAGTTATTTCTCTGACAATGACAAGTAACTTCATATAGTTAGATTTCTCATACTTCCTATGCAAGAGCAGATATCTCCATCAGTAAGGTGCATGCTTCCAGTGTAATAGGTTGTGGGTTCTAATCCTGGGTATGACACTTGCAAATTAATTGTCAGAGAAATAATCAGCATTGTGAGTGACTGAGCAGATCTATGTATTGTGTGGCTGGACCCCTACAAAGATCTGCCTAGTTGCAACTGTTTTGTAGTAGCTTCATATAGATAGAATCTGCAGGCTTGCTATGCAGGAGCAAATGTGTGTGTGTGTGTGTGTGTGTGTGTGTGTGTGTGTGTGTGTGTGTGTATATGTGTATGTATGTATGTATGTGTATATATATATATATATTTCTCTGACGTCCTAGTGGATGCTGGGAACTCCGTAAGGACCATGGGGAATAGCGGCTCCGCAGGAGACTGGGCACAAAAGTAAAAGCTTTAGGACTACCTGGTGTGCACTGGCTCCTCCCCCTATGACCCTCCTCCAAGCCTCAGTTAGATTTTTGTGCCCGAACGAGAAGGGTGCACACTAGGTGGCTCTCCTGAGCTGCTTAGTGAAAAAGTTTAAGTTAGGTTTTTTATTTTCAGTGAGTCCTGATGGCAACAGGCTCACTGCATCGAGGGACTAAGGGGAGAAGAAGCGAACTCACCTGCGTGCAGAGTGGATTGGGCTTCTTAGGCTACTGGACATTAGCTCCAGAGGGACCGATCACAGGCCCAGCCATGGATGGGTCCCAGAGCCGCGCCGCCGGCCCCCTTACAGAGCCAGAAGACAGAAGAGGTCCGGAAAATCGGCGGCAGAAGACGTCCTGTCTTCAACAAGGTAGCGCACAGCACCGCAGCTGTGCGCCATTGCTCTCAGCACACTTCACACTCCGGTTACTGAGGGTGCAGGGCGCTGGGGGGGGCGCCCTGAGACGCAATAAAAACACCTTGGATGGTGAAAAATGCATCACATATAGCTCCTGGTCTATATGGATGCATTTAACCCCTGCCAGTTTTTCTTAAAAAAGCGGGAGAAAGGCCGCAGAGAAGGGGGCGGAGCCTATCTCCTCAGCACACAAGCGCCATTTTCCCTCACAGCTCCGCTGGAAGGACGTCTCCCTGACTCTCCCCTGCAGTCCTGCACTACAGAAACAGGTTAAAACAAGAGAGGGGGGGGCACTAAATTGGCATAAGAATCTATACAGTAGCTATATAAGGGAGAAACACTTATATAAGGTTGTCCCTATACATTATATATAGCGCTCTGATGTGTGCTGGCAAACTCTCCCTCTGTCTCCCCAAAGGGCTAGTGGGGTCCTGTCCTCTATCAGAGCATTCCCTGTGTGTGTGCTGTGTGTCGGTACGTTTGTGTCGACATGTATGAGGAGGAAAATGGTGTGGAGGTGGAGCAATTGCCTGTAATAGTGATGTCACCCCCTAGGGAGTCGACACCTGACTGGATGGTCTTATGGAAGGAATTACGTGATAGCGTCAGCACTTTACAAAAGACTGTTGACGACATGAGACAGCCGGCAAATCAGCTAGTGCCTGTCCAGGCGTCTCAAACACCGTCAGGGGCTCTAAAGCGCCCGTTACCTCAGATGGTCGACACAGACCCAGACAAGGACACTGACTCCAGTGTCGACGGTGAGGAGACAAACGTGACTTCCAGTAGGGCCACACGTTACATGATCACGGCAATGAAGGAGGTTTTGAACATTTCTGATACTACAAGTACCACAAAAAATGGTATTATGTGGGGTGTGAAAAAACTACCCGTAGTTTTTCCTGAATCAGATGAATTAAATGAGGTGTGTGATGAAGCGTGGGTTTCCCCCGATAAAAAACTGATAATTTCTAAAAAAAATATTGGCATTATACCCTTTCCCGCCAGAGGTTAGGGCGCGTTGGGAAACACCCCCTAGGGTAGATAAAGCGCTCACACGCTTATCAAAACAAGTGGCGTTACCGTCTCCTGATACGGCCGCCCTCAAGGAACCAGCTGAAAGGAAGCTGGAAAATATCCTAAAAAGTATATACACACATACTGGTGTTATACTGCGACCAGCAATCGCCTCAGCCTGGATGTGCAGTGCTGGGGTGGCTTGGTCGGATTCCCTGACTGAAAATATTGATATTCTGGATAGGGACAGTATATTATTGACTATAGAGCATTTAAAGGATGCATTTCTATATATGCGAGATGCACAGAGGGATATTTGCACTCTGGCATCAAGAGTAAGTGCGCTGTCCATTTCTGCCAGAAGAGGGTTATGGACGCGACAGTGGTCAGGTGATGCGGATTCCAAACGGCATATGGAAGTATTGCCGTATAAAGGGGAGGAGTTATTTGGGGTTGGTCTATCGGACCTGATGGCCACGGCAACGGCTGGGAAATCCACCTTTTTACCCCAAGTCACCTCTCAGCAGAAAAAGACACCGTCTTTTCAGGCTCAGTCCTTTCGTCCCCATAAGGGCAAGCGGGCAAAAGGCTCCTCATTTCTGCCCCGGGGCAGAGGAAGGGGAAAAAGACTGCATCAGGCAGCCTCTTCCCAGGAACAGAAGCCCTCCCCCGCTTCTGCCAAGTCCTCAGCATGACGCTGGGGCCTTACAAGCGGACTCAGGCACGGTGGGGGGCCGTCTCAAGAATTTCAGAGCACAGTGGGCTCACTCGCAAGTGGACCCCTGGATCCTGCAGGTAGTATCTCAGGGGTACAAATTGGAATTCGAGACGTCTCCCCCTCGCCGGTTCCTGAAGTCTGCTTTACCAACGTCTCCCTCCGACAGGGAGGCGGTATTGGAAGCCATTCACAAGCTGTATTCCCAGCAGGTGATAATCAAGGTACCCCTCCTGCAACAGGGAAAGGGGTATTATTCCACGCTGTTTGTGGTGCCGAAGCCAGACGGCTCGGTGAGACCTATTTTAAATCTGAAATCCTTGAACACTTACATACAAAGGTTCAAATTCAAGATGGAGTCACTCAGAGCAGTGATAGCGAACCTGGAATAAGGGGACTATATGGTGTCTCTGGACATCAAGGATGCTTACCTCCATGTCCCAATTTGCCCTTCTCACCAAGGGTACCTCAGGTTTGTAGTACAGAACTGTCATTATCAGTTTCAGACGCTGCCGTTTGGATTGTCCACGGCACCCCGGGTCTTTAGCAAGGTAATGGCCGAAATGATGATTCTTCTTCGAAGAAAAGGCGTCTTAATTATCCCTTACTTGGACGATTTCCTGATAAGGGCAAGGTCCAGGGAACAGTTAGAGGTCAGAGTAGCACTATCTCAAGTAGTGTTACGACAGCACGGGTGGATTCTAAATATTCCAAAATCGCAGCTGATTCCGACGACACGTCTGCTGTTCCTAGGGATGATTCTGGACACAGTCCAGAAAAAGGTGTTTCTCCCAGAGGAGAAAGCCAGGGAGTTATCCGAGCTAGTCAGGAACCTCCTAAAACCAGGTCAAGTGTCAGTGCATCAATGCACAAGGGTCCTGGGAAAAATGGAGGCTTCTTACGAAGCGATTCCATTCGGCAGATTCCACACAAGAACCTTTCAGTGGGATCTGTTGGACAAATGGTCCGGATCGCATCTTCAGATGCATCAGCGGATAACCCTGTCTCCAAGGACAAGGGTGTCTCTCCTGTGGTGGTTGCAGAGTGCTCATCTTCTAGAGGGCCGCAGATTCGGCATTCAGGACTGGGTCCTGGTGACCACGGATGCCAGCCTGAGAGGCTGGGGAGCAGTCACACAGGGAAGAAATTTCCAGGGCTTGTGGTCAAGCATGGAAACGTCATTTCACATAAATATCCTGGAACTAAGGGCCATTTACAATGCCCTAAGTCAAGCAAGGCCTCTGCTTCAGGGTCAGCCGGTGTTGATCCAGTCGGACAACATCACGGCAGTCGCCCACGTAAACAGACAGGGCGGCACAAGAAGCAGGAGAGCGATGGCAGAAGCTGCAAGGATTCTTCGCTGGGCGGAAAATCGTGTGATAGCACTGTCAGCAGTGTTCATTCCCGGAGTGGACAACTGGGAAGCAGATTTTCTCAGCAGACACGATCTCCACCCGGGAGAGTGGGGACTTCATCCAGAAGTCTTCCAATTGATTGTAAACCGTTAGGAAAAACCAAAGGTGGACATGATGGCGTCCCGCCTCAACAAAAAACTAGACAGGTATTGCGCCAGGTCAAGGGACCCTCAGGCAATAGCGGTGGACGCTCTGGTAACACCGTGGGTGTACCAGTCAGTGTATGTGTTCCCTCCTCTGCCTCTCATACCCAAGGTACTGAGGATTATAAGACGGAGAGGAGTAAGAACTATACTCGTGGCTCCGGATTGGCCAAGAAGGACTTGGTACCCGGAACTTCAGGAGATGCTCACGGAGGATCCGTGGCCTCTACCTCTAAGAAGGGACCTGCTTCAGCAAGGACCCTGTCTGTTCCAAGACTTACCGCGGCTGCGTTTGACGGCATGGCGCTTGAACGCCGGATCCTGAAGGAGAAAGGCATTCCAGATGAAGTCATCCCTACCCTGATCAAAGCCAGGAAGGATGTAACTGCACAACATTATCACCGTATTTGGAGGAAATATGTTGCGTGGTGCGAGGCCAGTAAGGCCCCGACAGAGGAATTTCAACTAGGTCGTTTCCTGCATTTCCTGCAAACAGGACTGTCCATGGGCCTAAAATTAGGATCCATTAAGGTTCAAATTTCGGCCTTGTCGATTTTCTTCCAGAAAGAATTGGCTTCAGTTCCTGAAGTCCAGACTTTTGTAAAGGGGGTACTGCATATACAGCCTCCCTTTGTGCCTCCAGTGGCACCCTGGGATCTCAATGTGGTTTTGGGATTCCTAAAATCACATTGGTTCGAACCACTTGCCACAGTGGATTTAAAATATCTCACATGGAAAGTGGTAATGCTGTTAGCCCTGGCTTCAGCCAGGCGTGTCTCAGAATTGGCGGCTTTATCCTATAAAAGCCCTTACCTAATTTTTCATGCGGACTGGGCAGAATTGAGGACTCGTCCTCAATTTCTCCCTAAGGTGGTTTCAGCATTTCACTTGAACCAGCCTATTGTGGTGCCTGCGGCTACTAGGGACTTGGAGGACTCCAAGTTGCTGGACGTAGTCAGGGCCCTGAAAATATATGTTTCCAGGACGGCTGGAGTCAGAAAATCTGACTCGCTGTTTATCCTGTATGCACCCAACAAGCTGGGTGCTTCTGCTTCTAAGCAGACTATTGCTCGTTGGATTTGTAGTACAATTCAGCTTGCACATTCTGTGGCAGGCCTGCCACAGCCAAAATCTGTAAAAGCCCATTCCACAAGGAAAGTGGGCTCATCTTGGGCGGCTGCCCGAGGGGTCTCGGCTTTACAACTTTGCCGAGCAGCTACTTGGTCAGGGGCAAACACGTTTGCTAAATTCTACAAATTTGATACCCTGGCTGAGGAGGACCTGGAGTTCTCTCATTCGGTGCTGCAGAGTCATCCGCACTCTCCCGCCCGTTTGGGAGCTTTGGTATAATCCCCATGGTCCTTACGGAGTTCCCAGCATCCACTAGGACGTCAGAGAAAATAAGAATTTACTTACCGATAATTCTATTTCTCGTAGTCCGTAGTGGATGCTGGGCGCCCATCCCAAGTGCGGATTGTCTGCAATACTTGTACATAGTTATTGTTAACTAAATCGGGTTATTATTGTTGTGAGCCATCTTTTCAGAGGCTCCTCTGTTATCATGCTGTTAACTGGGTTCAGATCACAGGTTGTACGGTGTGATTGGTGTGGCTGGTATGAGTCTTACCCGGGATTCAATATCCTTCCTTATTGTGTACGCTCGTCCGGGCACAGTATCCTAACTGAGGCTTGGAGGAGGGTCATAGGGGGAGGAGCCAGTGCACACCAGGTAGTCCTAAAGCTTTTACATTTGTGCCCAGTCTCCTGCGGAGCCGCTATTCCCCATGGTCCTTACGGAGTTCCCAGCATCCACTACGGACTACGAGAAATAGAATTATCGGTAAGTAAATTCTTATTATATACAGGTTGAGTATCCCTTATCCAAAATGCTTGGGACCAGAGGTATTTTGGATATCGGATTTTTCCGTATTTTGGAATAATTGCATACCATAATGAGATATCATGGTGATGGGCACTAAATCTAAGCACAGAATGCATTTATGTTACATATACACCTTATACACACAGCCTGAAGGCAATTTTAGCCAATATTTTTTATAACTTTGTGCATTAAACAAAGTGTGTGTACATTCACACAATTCATTTATGTTTCATATACACCTTATACACACAGCCTGAAGGTCATTTAATACAATATTTTTAATTACTTTGTGTATTAAACAAAGTTTGTGTACATTGAGCCATCAAAAAACAAAGGTTTCACTATCTCACTCTCAGTCAAAAAAGTCCGTATATCGGAATATTCCGTATTTCGGAATATTTGGATATGGGATACTCAACCTGTATATATATATATAGGGGGGGGCAGCAATATTTTCCTTGCCTCCGGGCAACTGGGACAAACTTACGCCACTGGCCCTGAGTGCACACTTCTGATGGACAGCACCAAAAAAGGGGGCATGGACAGTTCAGGCTGGGAACAACCCCAAAAAACACTCCTTACACCCCTCCCAAAAACACCTCTACATTGTCTTAAACAACTAGCAAATGACTGACGTGAATTCAAGGGAACTATCCTGGCTAATATACACAACTAGTTGAAGTTCCCAGCATTTTCCAGGTATCAGTGAGTTGGATGTAACTGTGAACATATTAAAAATAATTAGTAGCTTAGCAGCTCTTCCAACACACCCATAAGGTGGCTGCCCAGTGTTGTTTTTGTTTTTGGGGTGTCACCAGTAGCCCTGATCCTCAGCTTTTCTTTCTGTTCACTTTTCCATTGCAAGATGGGTTTAAAGTTTTCCTTCTGTTATTAATGTTGATATTCCAAGGCTTTTGGGTACACAACCTTTTATGTCTCAACACCTCCATTTCTGTCAGTTATTTTAGTTCATTGATTTATGGTTATTTCAGTCAGTTGTTTCAGGTCATTTCTGTCAGTTATTACAGTTTATTAAAGTTTTCATCCAGAAATATCCAGTGGAACACCCAGAACAGGCTACCTGTGTCAATGTTCTGGCCAGCGTACACCAACAGGAGGTCCGACTGGGACCCCAACCAACTAGTATGTTTTTTATGATCCAATGTTACCACTCTGTGAAGCTTTCCTCAAAATCTATCCTGTAGAATGGCCAGAACAGGCTCCAAGGGTCAAGGTTCTACCCGGCGCATTCTGACATGAAATCTGACTGACCCCAACCTTATAAGAAACTCTCAGACACCAAGAGCTAATCAGGAAGGGAAAGAAAAAGAAATATCCACACGGTGAGAGTCCAACCTGTACTCTGTTTTAATTTTTATTTGTTGATGTGCAATGAAAATGGTGTTACACTATACCAGTTTTTTTCTTACTTTGATGGGAATTCAAGGATACCAATGAAAGTGGTGGAAGAAGGATTTAGTGGATTAATATCTTTAAAGCTTGACCTTCTCATACATATGTGAGTTTTGTCTACCATAAAAAGTAGACAGAATATTCTGGTACAAGAATAGTCCATAAAAAGTATTCATAAACTTTGGAGTGGAAATTTTAATGCAGTATTACACTATTGTATCTTTCTGTTTCTTTTTTATATAACTGTGGAAACACGAGGTTCTACCATAGGAAAAAACAGACATTGGGGGTAATTCCAAGTTGATCGCAGCAGGAATTTTGTTAGCAGTTGGGCAAAACCATGTGCACTGCGGGGGAGGCAGATTTAACATGTGACACTGAGGGGGGTTTACAGGGAGGGTGACAGTAGGGATGATAAGGGGCAAGTTACAGTGAAGCTCAGGGCAGAAATGCTGAGGGGGGAGTTACAATGAAGCTGAGGGCGAGAGGGGGAGTTACAGTGAGAGTGAGAACAGGAACATTGAGTGGGGAGTTACAGGAAACATGATGGCATGATTGCAGAAGTTGGAGTTGCAGGGAGGTTGAGGGCAGGGACGCTGAGGGTAGGAGTTACAGAGAGCCTGAAGGCAGGGGCGCTGAGGGGGTTGGTGCAAGGAGGGTGAGGGCAGGGGCGCTGAAGGGGGCTTAGAGAGAGGCTGAGGGCAGGAATGCTTGGAGGTTGGGGTTACAGGAGGGTGATGGTAGCAAAGGTAAAGGAAGGGATGCTGACATTGGATTTACTGGGAGGGTGAGGCCAGGGACGCTGAGGGTATTTTCTGGGGAGGGGGTGATGGCATGGCTGCTGAGGGGGAAGTTACAGGGAGGCTGAAGGCATGGACACTAAAAGATGTGGGTCTTTCAAGGTGTCTGCGGGTAGGGACTATAAGAGGTAGAGTTACAGGGAGGATGAAAACAGGGGCGCTGAGGTGGGAGTTACAGTGAGGGTGAGGACAGTGGCACTGAGGGGGGAGTTACAGTGTAGATGTGTATCCTGCTAGGACCCTGCAGGATGGGACTCTACGTGGGACTATGCCTGATGGGAGGGAGTTTCCTATTTGTTAGTTCAGTTCCTGATGTGAAACTAAGTAAATGTGTTATTCAGCACTCCAGAGTCCATGAGTCTTACCTGATTTACAGTACATCTACATGGTGACAGATGTGGGATACCATGGCTCAAGGACTTTGCCGCATTAACCCTCTGTGTTTGATAAAAACATTGCTGACAGATGGGTGCAGTTCAGGAAAGAATGGGCCGTGTACCGAATTGCTGGACTGTCTGACGAATCAAACAAGGTACAAGCCTACACACTGCTTAACTAGGCAGGGGCAGAGGCAGTTATTAAAGCAGACACATTTACATATGCAGAGGGGGAAGACTAAGATATATTTCTTGCAAAGTTTGAAGATATTTGTATTCCTGTTAAAAATATAATAATGGACAGACACACATTTAATTCTATGAATTACAAAACTGTGGAAAATATACAATCATACTGTATGTGTCTACCCTGAGACTGGTAGCAAAAAAATGCAATTTTGGAGCTATAACCGATGAGCTGATCAGAGACCGCATTGTATGTGGCACCCATAATGATGCAGTCTGTGCACACTTACTACAGGAAAAGGATATGACCTTAGACTCTGCTATTCACATATGCATGCTGCACAAGCAATCAGAACAGGTCACAAAGTAGTTATGGAGGAAAGCTTAAATATGCAGCCTACAGCGCACACAAATGCAACACAGGCCATGTTATAACTGGGGGGGATGCCATGCATTTGCAATGGAGACTTTAACAAATGCTGCAACAACTGCAACAATCTCAACCACTTTGGAAAATGTTGCAGATCCATGACACACAATGAGCCACATGTGACGCAGGGAGAAAGACAATTGCATATAGTCAATCACGTGGGAATGGAGTCCACACCAAACACCACTGAGACCATATATTGTGAAAGCATAGATCTAATTTCAAAACAAGGAGAGATTTTCACTGACCTGTGTGATAAAAATAGTGGCAAAACCATGAAGATTAAAATTGACACCGGTGCCAAATGCAATGTAATGTCCAGGACCCTGCTGCACCAAACTAGCCCTCAGGCAACAATTGACCACGCAGACACTGTAAACTTAGTGGCATATGGAGGTCAAATTATCAAAACCGTAGGCATCGCCACTATCAAATACACTTGTGCACCGTTGCTTTCCCGCATAGTAGATAGTAATGTTAGACCACTGCTTGGACTGCCTGACAGTGTTCGTCTTGGGTTGATACATCTGGGGCCGGAAGTACACCTGATACAGCAAGATACCCCAGAGTTCCATGACTTTAAGGACTTATTCACTTGTGACACCACTGGCAAGCTACCTGTCATCTACCACATGCGCTTGGATGAATCTGTTATCCCTATAGTGTGTGCACCTCGGCGGGTTCCAATTGCTATGAAAGACAAAGACCTTGCTGAGATGGAGTGCATGGAGTTTATTTACTAAAGTCCCGATTTTGTCCGAGTTTTTATTTTTTCTATGTGGCAACAGGAATTTACTAAGCACAAATTTCGGCAATGTTGGGGCTATTCGTAATGGTTTTCACAGCAGAGGGCAGAAATACGAATAAATAGACCATCGGTAATTTATTATTCATTCGTATTTTAATGTTTGTCCGTGAATGGTCAATTGCGGTCGTATTTTTTTGCGAGTCGTAAAAAAAAGCAGCAAAAAAATAGACATGCTTTTTCCTGGTGTTTTTACATGTGTGTCAACTTCTACATCAATCACACCTGAATTAGGATGCCTATAAAAGGGCCCTAGGCACTTTTGAAACATCCCTCACTCTGAAATGGCTAGTGTACTATGGTGCAGTGATGTTTTGTGTGCTGTGGGATTCCTGAGACTGTGCCATCAGGCTGCAAGAAACCAGGGCCAGGAAACTGAACATGGTCAGCAGGTTGTACAGGTGCTGCAGAGGCTGCGCAGGCCTCGTTTTTTTAGGGGGCATTTAAGCTTAAACGCATTGGCCGATGACAAGGTAATACAGATGTTCCGCCTAAATTGAGCAAACATTTTTCATCTGTATGACCTTCTCATACTGGACCTAGACCCTGAGACAGCACGCTCTCGCCCTGTCTCAGGCTTGCACAAACTCCAGGCTGTGTTGCACTTTATGGCTACTGGTAGCTTTCAGACTGTGTCTGGCAATGTCATTGGGATCTCACAGCCCTCCTTTTCAAGAATCCTAACCCAGGTGACATATACGTAACATCCTCATATGTTGTGCTGTTGTAGTAATGTCATTACACAGTGATGATGTGATTGTATTCCATCTCAATACCCTCCTTGTTTCTTAAAAATACACACAGGTGTTGGATGCTTTGCAGCCCCACATTGATGCCTCAATCTGCTTCCCTACCCAGGAGTCTCAGTGGCATGCTGTCGAGGTAGCTTTCTATGGCCTTGCTGACATGCCCAATGTATATATATATACAAATAGATATCTTGACCACTCTACAAATGTCCAGGTGGTTTGTGATGCAAAACTAAAAATCATGAGTGTTGTTGCTGGTTACCCTGGTGGCTGCCATGACTCCTTCATCCTCAGTCAGTCATTCCTCTTTGATAAATTTGAAGACGGAAAAATGCCAGATGGATGGCTGCTGGGTATGTGACTTGATATGTGTTGGACTTTGTATTCTAGTCAGAACTCCACTCTGTTAGTTATGTGTTGCTGTGTATGTACGTTACACATGTTACTATATATGTTTTTCAGGTGATGGGGATATGGTTGTTTCTCTTGGCTTCTGACTCCATTGTCCTGCCCTGATTCCCCTGCTTAACACAATTACAACAATGCACATAAGTCCATGCAGAATGTGATAGAAAGATGTTTTGCTGTGCTTAAATCTAGGTTTCGGTGTCTGGATAAGTCTGGTAGCCTTTTGTTGTATAGTCCCTTAACCACTTAACTGACGATATATTTCACCGAAAACCGCTCCAAAATTGTCGGGTTTTTTTTGAGTGAATTAAGTGAAGAACATGACTTTAAACCTATCCCAAATGATTTTATAAAAAAAAAATGAAAAAAAATTTAAAAAAATATTTTTCCAAACATCGAAACATCGATCAGGAATATTGCGACCATCGGAACATCGGGAACATCACGACTATCATGGCTTTCAATGTTGGGGCTATTCGTTGCCAGCCTGCAGGTATGCAATGGGGGTCAGGGGGTGGCTTGGGATGGTTCATTTATTCTCCCCAGCGGCTGCCATTGTCTGCAGCCACTGAAGGGAGGGATCCTGCTGTGCTGACCGATCAGCAGTGATCGGCAGCACGGCAGACACAGGGGGAGTGTGCAGGGAAACAGAGGGACCTTCCGGTCCCTCTGACAGCAGCAGCGGAGGGAAGTTTATCTTCCCTGCCGCTGCTAACACTCTCTATCTGACTGGTCGCATCCTGTGCGACCAGTTCAGATAGAGCACTTGCAGGTATGGTCGCATATGATGCGACCATGCCAGGCAAGTGGTTAAAGGTGACCAGGATTGTGTTCTGCTGCTGTGTTCTTCATAACATGTGTTTGCAACATCTGCCACATGTTGTTGAGGAGGAGGATGAAGAAAACAGTCAGCAAGCAGAGGAGTTAGATACTTCTGGTGACACTTGGAGTACAGATGTAGGGAGGCAGGTAAGGCAAGAACTGACAATTTGTCATTTTTAAGGTAAGTATATGTGTATCACAATATTTTGCTTTGTAAATTTGTGCCATAAGTATTATTTGGTGCAAAGTCAAACATGTTACTTCTACTGAATGTGCATTTTTGTAAACACAAACAAACATACATTGCCTTACTGGCATACAAATGCAGCATGTGTATTGTGTGTTGTTGTTTGGAGTACACAGCATATTATGCGGCAGATGGATTAAGGCTGGAGAAATCATTAAGCAGTGTTAAGTGGCAGGTGCTAAAGCACTAGGTAATCTGGACTGCTTTAGTAAAAGCATGTTACTTACTATCTGAATGGCTGTTCTGTATTCACTTTCCACTTATCACTGTTTTTGAGCTTCTCCATGCTGAATACATTTGGCCCTATGTGTGGTGTTCAAAGGTGTTTAAGGGACACAAACTTCATTCCATCCAAAAAGTTTTTATTGATTCATATTGCTTGTTAAAGCCAGCATGTTTTGAAATGAAAACACATGAAACACTATGTAAACATTATTACACACATTACTTTTGTGGCTGCAAGGCAAACTAAGAATTGTTTGTAGCATCCTAACAAATGCTGCCATAACGCCTTTTTAGCACAGACAAACATGGCAGGACATAAATTTCAAAACAGGCTAAAAACACCACTACCAAACCTCCCTTTGTCGTATTGCAATATTCGGACACTTGCTCTGTGAGCAATACTGTTATTGTCCTAATGATGTGAAGTATCCAACATTTTCCCATCCATACAAAACTCAAATATAGGTGGTATGGGTCATGTGTTAATGTGCATGCCTGTGTTGTAGACAGGCTGTTTGATTGGTGTGATTCTATGATTTAATTTTCCAAATGATAATCAAAAGAAAAATAAGAAGACTCATTAACGCATGTCACACATAATGTGCATGCCTGTGTTGTAGACAGGCTGTTTGATTGGTGTGATTGTATGATTTAATTTTCAAAAAGATAATCAAAAGAAGAAGACTCATTAATGCATGTCACACATAATGTGTAGCACAGAGAGGATAGCAATCCAAACACATTTCCAAACACTTGTAATAAGCTGAGTGATGTACAACTACACCTGGGAACTATTTTATAAGTTAATTTATAATGATGACGTAATTTGTAAGCTGCTAACAGGGCAATCTATAGTGTCCATACACTTAGTAACGTCTTTTTTTTCTCCGAACAGGAACAACAACACCTGATGTTAATTTTTTGGGTGCACCTGTTTGGATGTCGATTTTCATTTTCCACTATCGTGTGCCCGGGTTCTAGTGGAGCACCTTGGTGGTGAGGCCATTGGAGTTGTCATACTATAACTGGTGCTTGGTTGGGGTTGTGTTGGGCACTGAGTGTTTGATTGAGGTTAGTGAGTGTTGCATTTAGTTCATGTGTTGCGCTAGTGTGGTTCTCCATAATGCGTGTTATTGATTCAATGAGCATTTGATTTGTTTCTAAAATGTTTAGGTAGCTTTGTTGTTGTATGTGATGATCATCCATTAGGCGTAAGTTGGCCATTACATGTGTCATGTCTGCCCGCATTATTTCCATGGTGTTTGCCATGCACGTTGTTTGCTCATTTTGTCGGCTGATATTGCGGATTATTCTTTTGAGGTGAGATGGGAGACTTGAGAAAATTTGTGTCCATCTACACAGGCAATCCTGATTAATGGCCTGCTGTGTAGCCCAATTGTCCCAAAACACTTGATCTGGCCCTTGCACAACTGGTGTTGTTGTGCTCAGTTGTGCTGGTGGTGTGTTTTGCAGGGGAGGTGTATGCACAGGTGGTGTGGGTGTGGCAGCTTGACTTATTGGCTGCAGTTGTAAAACAATTGTCTCCTCCATTTCACTGTCTTGCTGGTGTGTTGGAGGGGTGCTGGGATCGTTAGTTGCTTCTAGAAGGACAAAGCATTTTTGATTAGCTTGGCATATATGTTTTTAATATGTTGGTCAAACAAAGGTGATTCTACACATGTGAATGCATATTGCAATTGTTCTGCCTTTCAACAACATCACTACTGCATTTAAAGGCTGCACCTGCCTCTTATTGTTGCTTTGCTGTGTTCATCAATGTAAGAGAAAGTACATAATTTGGTTATGGTGTCCTACATACTCCTCGAGAATTGTGTCATTTTTTTGCAAAAATGTTTTTATTTTGGTTTGAGGCAGTAAAACATAATTATGATTTTGCATGTACTAAACAATGCGTGGAAAAGCAACAACACACAACAATGTGTACAGCCTTACTCCTTTTTAAGCTTGGCCATCTGTTTGTGTTGCAGCATCTTCCTGACAATATGCTACTGTTTGGCCGAAGTGGACATACATACCTTTACTGGAGTCAGGAATCTACCTTCCAATTTGTGGCCATTTTGTGCTTGGTGTTCTTCAGTACGTATTGTTTTTTGTGCTGTGTATGCAGTTTGTGGAATGTCCACAACTCTATAATTTATATATGTCTAATGTGTTTTTGTATTTTAGATTCCTACTCACCATCCAGATGAGGGGACTGTGGTTGCCGTCGTGGTGGAGTGTCCAAAATAAGGCGTGGTGGCTTGGAAGACACTATAGAAATTCTGCGTTGTGGTGTAGACTCCTGTGGTTTAGAATGGACATCCAACCTTGGTCTCTTGGGTGCCACATGTGGCCTTTTTTTGAGGGGATCAGGAGGGCGCATCCTGCTTGCAAAGCCTTGTGTTGAGGAGCCTAATCATAAATGAGAAATTTTTAGTGGACCATTCCTGACCAAACATAACATGTGCTACAATGAACACTTTACCTGCTGCTGCTGCTGCTGCTGCAGCATCATCATCATCAGATGTAGTTGGACTGACTGGAGTTCGAGCACTTTTGGCTTTTTTCGAGACTGTACAACAAGAGAAGATATTTGTGTAATGTTGTAATTGTACTATACAGTTACTATGTTTTTGAGCCATTAATAATAAGATTTTACTCACCGGTAAATCTATTTTTCGTAGTCCTTAGTGGATGCTGGGGACTCCGTAAGGACCATGGGGAATAGACGGGCTCCGCAGGAGACTGGGCACTCTAAGAAAGATTTAGTACTACTGGTGTGCACTGGCTCCTCCCTCTATGCCCCTCCTCCAGACCTCAGTTAAGGAAACTGTGCCCGGAAGAGCTGACATTACAAGGAAAGGATTTTGGAACCCAAGGTAAGACTCATACCAGCCACACCAATCACACCGTATAACTTGTGATAAACTTACCCAGTTAACAGTATGAACAAACAACAGAGCATCAACCAATGGATGCCAACATAACATAACCCTTTATTAAGCAATAACTATATACACGTATTGCAGAAAGTCCGCACTTGGGACGGGCGCCCAGCATCCACTACGGACTACGAGAAATAGATTAACCGGTGAGTAAAATCTTATTTTCTCTAACATCCTAGTGGATGCTGGGGACTCCGTAAGGACCATGGGGATTATACCAAAGCTCCCAAATGGGCGGGAGAGTGCAGATGACTCTGCAGCACAGAATGGGCAAACACAAGGTCCTCCTCAGCCAGGGTATCAAACTTGTAGAATTTTGCAAAGGTGTTTGAACCCGACCAAGTCGCAGCTCGGCAAAGCTGTAATGCCGAGACCCCTCCGGCAGCCGCCCAAGAAGAGCCCACCTTCCTTGTGGAATGGGCTTTCACTGATTTTGGATGCGGCAATCCAGCCGCAGAATGAGCTTGCTGAATCGTGTTACAGATCCAGCGAGCAATAGTTTGCTTTGAAGCAGGAGCACCCAGCTTGTTGGATGCATACAGGATAAACAGCGAGTCAGTCTTCCTGACTCCAGCCGTTCTGGTTACCTAAATCTTCAAAGCCCGGACTACGTCAAACAGCTTGGAATCCTCCAAGTCACCACAATAGGTTGGTTCAAATGAAAAGATGACACCACCTTTGGCAGAAATTGCGGACGAGTCCGCAATTCTGCCCTGTCCATATGGAAAACCAAATACTTTAGCTCCACAACACCACGTTAAGATCCCAAGGTGCCACCGGTGGCACAAAAGGGGGCTGAATATGCAGCACTCCCTTAACAAACGTCTGAACCTCAGGCAGTGAAGCCAGTTCTTTTTGAAAGAAAATGGATAGGGCCGAAATCTGGACCTTTATGGACCCTAATTTTAGGCCCATAGTCACTCCTGACTGTAGGAAGTGCAGGAATCGACCCAGCTGGAATTCCTCTGTAGGGGCCTTCCTGGCCTCACACCAAGCAACATATTTTCGCCATATACGGTGATAATGCTTTGCTGTCACGTCCTTCCTAGCCTTTATCAGCGTAGGAATAACTTCATCTGGAATGCCTTTTTCCGCTAGGATCCGGCGTTCAACCCCCATGCCGTCAAACGCAGCCACGGTAAGTCTTGAAACAGACAGGGCCCTTGTTGCAACAGGTCCTGTCTGAGAGGCAGAGGCCATGGGTCCTCTGTGAGCATTTCTTGCAGTTCCGGGTACCAAGTCCTTCTTGGCCAATCCGGAACAATGAGTATTGTTCTCACTCCTCTTTTTCTTACAATTCTCAGCACCTTTGGTATGAGGGGAGGAGGAGGAAACACATAGACCGACTGGAACACCCACGGTGTTACTAGTGCATCCACAGCTATCGCCTGAGGGTCCTTTGACCTGGCGCAATACCTTTTTAGCTATTTGTTGAGGCGGGACGCCATCATGTCCACCTGTGGCAGTTCCCATCGATTTGCAATCTGCGTGAAGACTTCCTGATGAAGTCCCCACTCTCCCGGGTGGAGGTTGTGCCTGCTGAGGAAGTCTGCTTCCCAGTTGTCCACTCCCGGAATGAACACTGCTGACAGTGCGCTTACGTGATTCTCCGCCCAGCGAAGAATTCTGGTGGCTTCTACCATCGCCACCCTGCTCCTTGTGCCACCTTGGCGGTTTACATGAGCTACTGCGGTCTGACTGGATCAGAACCGGTTGGTCGCGAAGCAGGGTCTCCGCTTGACTTAGGGCGTTGTATATGGCCCTTAGTTCCAGGATATTGATGTGAAGGCAAGTCTCCTGCCTTGACCACAGCCCTTGGAAATTTCTTCCCTGTGTGACTGCCCCCCACCCTCGGAGGCTTGCATCCGTGGTCACCAGGACCCAGTCCTGAATGCCGAATCTGCGACCTTCGAGAAGGTGAGCACTCTGCAGTCACCACAGGAGATACACCCTGGCTCTGGGGGATAGGGTGATTAACCGATGCATCCGAAGATGTGATCCGGACCACTTGTCCAGTAAGTCCCATTGGAAGGTCCTCCTATGGAACCTGCCGAAGGGAATGGCCTCGAATGATGCCACCCTCCTTCCCAGGACTCGAGTGCAGTGATGCACTGACACCTGTTTTGGTCTTAATAGATTCCTGACCAGTGTCACGAGCTTCTGAGCTCTCTCTATCGGGAGATAAACCCTTTTCTGGTCTGTGTCAAGGATCATGCCTAGGAGAGGCAGATGAGCTGTAAGAACCAACTGCGACTTTGGAATATATAGAATCCAGCCGTGTTGCCGTTTCACTTCCAGAGAAAGTGATACGCTGTTCAGCAACTGCTCTCTTGATCTCGCTTTTATGAGGAGATCGTCCAAGTACGTGATAATAGTGACACCTTGCTTCCGCAGGAGCACCATCATTTCCGCCATTACCTTGGTGAATATTCTCAAGGCCGTGGATAGACCAAACGGCAACGTCTGAAATTGGTAATGACCATCCCGTACCGCAATTCTGAGGTACGCCTGATGAGGTGGATAAATGGGGACATGAAGGTATGCATCCTTTATGTCCCGAGTCACCATAAAATCTCCCCCTTTCAGGCTTGCAATAACCGCTCTTAGCGATTCCATCTTGAACTTGAACTCTTTCAGGTATATGTTCAGGGATTTTAAATTCAATATGGGTCCGACCGAACCGTCTGGTTTCGGGACTACAACATGGTCGAATAATAACCCCCTCCTTGTTGAAGGAGGGGAACCTTGACCACCACCTGTTGAAGATACAATTTATGAATTGCAGTTAACACTGTTTCCCTCTCGTGGGGGGAAGCCGGCAGGGCCGTCGGTGAGGGGGCATCTTCTCAAAGTCCAGCTTGTATCCCTGAGACACAATATCTATTGCCCAGGGATCTAACAGGGAGTGAACCCACTTGTGGCTGAACTGACGAAGGCGTGCCCCCACCGGGCCTAGCTCCGCCTTGCGGTGGATTTTTGTAGAGGCCGGGGAGGACTTCTGTTCCTGGGAACTAGCTGTGTTGTGCAGCTTCTTTCCTGTGCCCCCGCCTCTGGCAAGAAAGGACGCACCTCGGACTTTCTTGTTTCTTTATTCGAAAGGCTGCATTTGATAATGTCGTGCTTTCCTAGGCTGTGCAAGAATATAAGGCAAAATATCAGAATTACCAGCTATAGCTGTGTAGACCAGGTCCGAGAACCCTTCTCCACACAATCCTCAGCCTTCCACATGCCTCTTAAGTCGGCATCATCTGTCCATTGCATATTCTACAGGACACGTCAAGCAGAAATCGACATAGCTTTGACTCAAGGACCCAGTATACTCATGTCTCTTTGGGCATGTTTTATATATGTATATCTATCACTTAAGACAGCATCTTTAATATATATATATATATATATCTGTATATACACAGATATATATATATATATATATGCATACTAGGGTCTCAATCTCTGCTGATAAGGTACCTGTCCACGCTGCCACAGCGCTATAAACCCATGCCGACACAATCGCCGGTCTGAGTAGTATACTAGAATGTGCACGCTATCTGCAGGATCCCTGAGAATAGCTAGTGCTACCTTCTGTGCAAACAGGACACCCTAGGGGAAGATTCCCAACACATCCTGGCCCTAGTGGGGAAAGGATACTGCCTGAGAATTTTTTGTGGGAAGCTGCAGTCTCTTGTCTGGAGATTCCCGCTCTTTTTCCACATGAGAGGAGGGAAATTTACCTCAGCTTTCTTCCCCTTAACATGTGTACCCTTGTGTCAGGGACAAATGAGTCATCAGTGATATGCAAATCATCTTTTATTACAATAATCATATATTGAATACCTTTCAGCCATCTTGGCTGTAACTTTGCATTATCGTAGTCGACACTGGAGTCAAACTCCGTGTCGATATCAGTGTTTATTATTTTGGATAGTGAGCATTGTGAGACTCTGAAGGTCTCTGTGACACAGGGACAGACATGGGTAGATTTCCTGTCTGTTCTCTAATCTTTTGTGCAATAAATTCACCTCAGCACTTACACATATACAAACAGGTGTCGCCGTTGTCGACGGAGACACCCTCTCACACACATATTTGCTCTATCTCCTCCTTAGGGGAGCCTTTTACCTCAGACATGTCGACACACACGTACCGACACACCACACACACAGGGGATGCTCTATTTGAAGACAGTTCCCCCACAAGGCCCTTTGGAGAGACAGAGAGAGAGTATGCCAGCACACACCCCAGCGCTATATGACCCAGGAATCACACAGTAACTTAGAGTTAACCCAGTAGCTGCTGTATATATTGTTTTTACGCCAAATTTATGTGCCCCCCCCTCTCTTTTTCACCCTCTCTATCGTGCAGGGGAGAGCCTGGGGAGCTTCCTCTCAGCGGAGCTGTGGAGAGAAAATGGTGCTGGTGAGTGCTGAGGAAGAAGGCCCCGCCCCCTCAGCGGCGGGCTTCTCCTGCGATTTTGTGTAAAATTAATGGCGGGGGCTCATGCATATAACAGTGTCCAACTGTATATATGCTGCTTTTGCCAGGAGGTACTTAATTGCTGCCCAGGGCGCCCCCCCCTGCGCCCTGCACCCTACAGTGACCGGAGTGTGTGGGTTAGTGTGGGAGCAATGGCGCACAGCTGCAGTGCTGTGCGCTACCTCATGTGAAGACAGGAGTCTTCTGCCGCCGATTTCGATGTCTTCTTGCTTCTGCCGGCTTCTGTCTTCTGGCTCTGCGAGGGGGACGGCGGCGCGGCTCCGGGAACGGACGACCAAGGTTAAGATCCTGTGTTCGAACCCTCTGGAGCTAATGGTGTCTAGTAGCCTAAGAAGCGCAACCTAGCCGCAGTTAGTAGGTTTGCTTCTCTCCCCTCAGTCCCTCGTAGCAGAGAGTCTGTTGCCAGCAGAAGCTCTCTGAAAATAAAAAACCTAACTAAAATACTTTCTTATTAGCAAACTCAGGAGAGCCCACTAAAAGCACCCAGCTCTGGCCGGGCACAGATTCTAACTGAGGTCTGGAGGAGGGGCATAGAGGGAGGAGCCAGTGCACACCAGTAGTACTAAATCTTTCTTAGAGTGCCCAGTCTCCTGCGGAGCCCGTCTATTCCCCATGGTCCTTACGGAGTCCCCAGCATCCACTAGGACGTTAGAGAAATTACATTTATTAAACAACATTTTAGTTTGTGTGCATGTAAATTTCAAAACATTATAACAATTAAAAAACAGCTGATGTGTCTGCCATACCCACAGCCATTAGCAAAACAATAGTGGCAAATAGGCCATGTACACTCATGAAAGTGCAACGCTTCACAAAAATTTGAGGACACAAACATGGACCAACATTCCAACTAGAAAAAATACACAACAAAGCACACACATATTGTGGAAGAATTGAACACTAAAAATATGAAAGTATCTTTGTGTCAACCTGTGTGATGTGGCACAGGAAACACACACTAGTCCAACATAACAGCAAAACTAAGAAATCAGTGTTGTGTAAGGTGAGAAATGCAGCAGCCAAGCCTCAACAATATGTGCATTTAATTTTTGGACAGATTAGATGGTGCTTGTATTACCTTGCACATGACACTGATTTATCATTTACCTATGCCTTCTCCAGCCTGTTACAAATGAACCACTGTGTGTGATACCTTGCACCTGACAATCTGGATCAAAATTCAGTGATGCATGCATATTGTGTTTAATGTGATGAAGGGCAAGCTTGTTGTTTGCAAATCAAAGGGCGACCAAAACAACAAGTTAACACTCATAAAAATAAACACAAAAAAAATATTATTACACATTACTGTTATGTTGAAAATATGAATTTTGGATAGCCATCAACAATGCCAATGGTTTTGCAGCCATGTCCTCCAAGCAGCGAGTAAGGCCCTATGCCACGAGACACATTACCCAAACCTAAAGTAATGAAAAAACTACACAGAGTATGTTATAAAAAAAAATGCATGCTCACCATCCTGCCTGGGACGATCTGAATCACGGACATTTGTTGCTGCCAAAACTTCACGAGGTATTAAGCTCCACATGGGCTCCTCGTACTCCAGATATCTGGCAATAAAGGGCTGACTCCCAACGGTCTGCCTAGCAGATTTCACCTCCTTAGCCATTTAGTACTTCACAGGGCGCTTTATATCATAGTACCATTTGCAGCACGTGTCCTCAGTCCGCTTGACCACCCCCTCACTGTTAACAGTAGCAACAACTTTGGCCCACAACATAGTCTTCTTCCGTGAAGACACCTTTGATGACTCAGGCCCAAATAGGTAACGATGATATTTCATCAGCTCACGCACCAAAGCCACATTCTCAGCATAACTAAACTTAACATTGCGGCCAGTCTTAGTAGTGGTGCGTGGCTGCAGAGCTGCTTCACTGTCACTATCACTAGAGGCTGCAGCACCAACCTCACCCACCTCCTCTACCGCACTCACCTCCTCCACCTCACCAACCTCCTCCATCTCACTCACCTCCCCCACCTCACTCACCTCCCCCACCTCACTCAACTCCCCCATCTCACTCACCTCCCCCACCTCAGAGTCAGACATAATTGGGACAAACATCAATTAACACTGAAAGATTAAAATACAGACAAAACACTCCTCCACTACCACTACACAATACACAACACACACACACACACACACACACACAAACAAACAAACAAACAAACAAACAAACACTGACAAGAGACTCCAAAAAAATAAGCAAGGACAAAAATTAAGACAAACCAAAAATAAACAGAACTACAAGCAAGACAAGACTACTTTCAAACACAATACAACACTCAGAACTCGCCCAAAAAACTCCAAAACTGCAAATTCCATGACTTCATCTACGGCCGGCCTGTCACTGTCAAAACTGACCGCTAACCACTCATCACCATCATGATAAAGCCTCTGCACGATATACTGTAGCTGCTCGTATCCAGAGGATGATGCTCAAATTACAGAGGAACCACCAAGACATTGTCTACAAGCGTGGCAGAGAAATGTTCTTGGGTGATGCCCTCTCCAGAGCATTCCTCCCCTTTCTGCACCTCTACAGGTTGATGATGACTATGATATGATGTCTGTGCAAATCCTGTCCTCTGCCCGCATGGAGTACCTGCGAAGAGAATCACTGGCATATGATTTGTGTCAACGTCTATCTCAGGTTGTACTGCAAGGCTGGCCTCAGTCCTCCAAGGAACTTCCCCAAGACTTATGCCTGTTCTTTGCCATGCGAGATGAGTTATCTCTGTCAGATGGGATCATCTTGATAGGTCAGTGATTTGGTATACTCTACACCTTACAAAAGTACTACACCAGGCAACTGCACCAAGGACACCCTGGCCTGGAGTCCACCAAGCTCAGGGCCAGGGAACTGCTCTATTGGTCCGTCATGTTCAATGACCTTGAGAGGGAGGTCTCTGTTTGTGGCCCTAGTGCGGCTCTTCATGTACACCAACCTCACAAGCCTCTGCGTCCACATGACAACCCAGATCTTCCGTGGTCCATCACTGCAGCTAATGTTTTTGTATGGAGGGTTAAAGAGTACCTGATTCTTGTAGACTCTTACTCAGGGTGGTTCGAGATTGATCATTTGCCCACTCTTACAAGCACCAGTATTATTACCAAGCTCAAAGGACACTTTGTTACACATGGAATACCTCAGAAACTTATCAAAGACAATGCCACAAAGTTCACGAGCAATGAGTTTAAGATGTTTGCTCGCACTTGGATTTCACACACATCACCAGCAGTCCACTGTATCCACAATCCAATGGCCTCGCAGAGAGAGCTGTCTGCTCAGCCAAACATCTATTAGAGAAATGCACACAAGACCAGACTGACATCTTTTTAGCGCTCTTAGACCTACGCAACAGACCACGGGATGGAATACCTTCTCCTGCCCAACGGTTATTATCACGTCACACCAGGACCCAAATTCCAATTACTAAACATCAGTTACAACCTCAATTACAGGCGCAAGTGCAGATGGCACTTGCCACTTAGCGCATGTCTAATAAAATAAATTATGACCGTACAGCACACGCCCTCCCTCAGCTGCTTCCAGGACAAGCTGTTCAAATGAAGACCACTTGAGGATATGACAAGCCTGCCACCGTGTTAAACACATTATCTTTAATGCTTTACAACAGAAAACACAGTAATAAAAAAAGACTGGGTATTAGCAGACAGAGCAGTATGAGGACCCTGCAAGCTTTCTAGCTATAGGGAAATAGGAATTTGAAACATAAGGTTTCATGCTACAGTACATACAGCACTGTACTGTGTGAAAGTACTTAGTGGACTGTATGATCCTGTAATACAGCAATGTTTGCAGCAATTTTGACCTGCAGGCAAACGATTTTTGAGTATGGAAAGAACACATAATTTTTTTTTAACTGTGCAGTTGGAATAAAAGAAAAGTTTGAATAGCTTAAGAAGGTTATATGGGTTGTTATGGAATTTGATATGCTTGCCTGAAGAGGTGAGTTTTTACGGCACGCTTGAAGGTTTGTAGGCCAGATGACAGTGTTCAAGAAAGAAAATATTAGGACTAGAGATGTGCGCTGGGCCATTTTTTTGCTGGATTTGGATTTGGTTCTAATTCGTCGGCCGACTTTGGATTTGGATTTGAATTTGTCAAACCGCTGTGACTGCCTTTGGATTTGATTTTTATTTTTTCATTTTAAAAAAAAAGCTAAGCACTTAATTTTGGCCTATTTTTTTCCTTAGAATATTATTAACCTCAATGACATTAATTTTCAGCCATTTACACTCAAATTTGTTGTACTGTATACAGTGTAGGTCGGATACAGTACGGGTCACATACAATATCAGTTGTATATATTTTGGGTCAGATACAGCGTGGGTCGGATATAGGGGGTCATTCCAACCCGATCGCTCGCTGCAGTTTCTCGCAGAGCAGTGATCGGGTCGGAACTGTGTATGCGCCGGTCCCGCAGTGCGCCGGCTCATGCCAGCCTTCATTGCCTAGCGATCGCCTCTGAGGCAGAGGTAGTCGCAGGGCGGGAGGGGGCTGGACGATGGGTTTAAGCCACTGTTTACGGGGCGCGGTCCGGCCAACGCAGGCGTGGCCGCACCGTTGGGGGGGGGGCGGCGGGCCGTGGTGGCTGCGTGACGTCACATGCAGCTGCTGTGGGCCGGGGAGCGACGAGAAGCTCCAGGCCAGCCCGCTAAAGCTGCGCTGGTCGGGAGCTACTCTTGAAGTGCAAAGGCATCGCCGCTGTGCGATGCCTTTGCACTTCTGCGGGTAGGGGCCGGCGCTGACATGCGGGACGGACTAGTCCTGTGCTGGGAGTCCCTCCGCATGTCAGTGTGAATGATCGTAGCTGTGCTAAATTTAGCACAGCTACGATCAACTCGGAATGACCCCCATAGTGCGGGTCAAATACAGTGTGGGTTGCATACAGCGTGGGTCAAATTAGTGATGAGCGGGTTCGGTTCCTCGGAAACCGAACCCCCCCGAACTTCACCATTTTACACGGGTCGCCGCCATTTTCACTCGTGCATTGGAAATGTTAGGTAGAGGACGTGGCTGGCGTCCTCTCCATTTTTATTCATTGTTGATGCAAATATTTGTGCTTGCTTTGTATTATTAATATAGGAGGAGTGCAGTGCAGAGTTTTGCTGATCAGTGACCACCAGTTTTATCCGTTCTCTGCCTTAAAAAAAACGCTCCTTATCTGTGCTCAGTGTGCTGCATATATCTGTGCTCACACTGCTTTATTGTGGGGACTGGGGAGCAGCAGTATTATATAGGAGGATTACAGTGCAGAGTTTTGCTGACAGTGACCACCAGTATACGTTGTCTGCCTGAAAAACACTCCATATCTGTGCTCAGTGTGCTGCATATATCTGTGCTCACACTGCTTAATTGTGGGGACTGGGGAGCCGCATTATTATATAGGAGGAGTACAGTGCAGAGTTTTGCTGACAGGAACCACCAGTATACATTGTCTGCCTGAAAAACACTCCATATCTGTGCTGCATTGTAGTATATAGTAGGAGTGCATAATTTTGCTGACCACCAGTATATAATATATAGGAGTACGGTACAGAAGGCCACTGCTGTACCTACCTCTGTGTCGTCAAGTATACTATCCATCCATACCTGTGGTGCATTTCAGTTTTGCAAAGTTTGCTGACCACCAGTATATAATATATAGCATTACGGTACAGTAGGCCACTGCTGTACCTACCTCTGTGTCGTCAAGTATACTATCCATCCATACCAGTGGTGCATTTCAGTTTTGCACAGTTTGCTGACCACCAGTATATAATATATAGCATTACGGTACAGTAGGCCACTGCTGTACCTACCTCTGTGTCATCAAGTAAACTATCCATCCATACCTGTGGTGCATTTCAGTTTTGCACAGTTTGCTGACCACCAGTATATAATATATAGCATTACGGTACAGTAGGCCACTGCTGTACCCACCTCTTGTCGTCAAGTATACTATCCATCCATACCTGTGGTGCATTTCAGTTTTGCAGTTTGCTGACCACCAGTATATAATATATAGCATTACGGTACAGTAGGCCACTGCTGTACCTACCTCTGTGTCGTCAAGTATACTATCCATCCATACCTGTGGTGCATTTCAGTTGTGTGCAGTATATATAGTAGTAGGCCATTGCTATTGATACTGGCATATAATTCCACACATTAAAAAATGGAGAACAAAAATGTGGAGGTTAAAATAGAGAAAGATCAAGATCCACTTCCACCTCGTGCTGAAGCTGCTGCCACTAGTCATGGCCGAGACGATGAAATGCCATCAACGTTGTCTGCCAAGGCCGATGCCCAATGTCATAGTAGAGAGCATGTAAAATCCAAAAAAACAAAAGTTCAGTAAAATGACCCAAAAATCAAAATTGAAAGCATCTGATGAGAAGCGTAAACTTGCCAATATGCCATTTACGACACGGAGTGGCAAGGAACGGCTGAGGCCCTGGCCTATGTTCATGGCTAGTGGTTCAGATTCACATGAGGATGGAAGCACTCATCCTCTCGCTAGAAAAATGAAAAGACTTAAGCTGGCAAAAGCACAGCAAAGAACTGTGCGTTCTTCTAAATCACAAATCCCCAAGGAGAGTCCAATTGTGTCGGTTGCGATGCCTGACCTTCCCAACACTGGACGGGAAGAGCTTGCGCCTTCCACCTAGGGATGTGCACTTTAAATTTTTCGGGTTTTGTATTTTGGTTTTGGGTTCGGTTCCGCGGCAGTGTTTTGGGTTCGACCGCGTTTTGGCAAAACCTCACCGAATTTTTTTTGTCGGATTCGGGTGTGTTTTGGATTCGGGTGTTTTTTTTCAAAAAACCCTAAAAAACAGCTTAAATCATAGAATTTGGGGGTCATTTTGATCCCAAAGTATTATTAACCTCAAAAACCATAATTTCCACTCATTTTCAGTCTATTCTGAATACCTCACACCTCACAATATTATTTTTAGTCCTAAAATTTGCACCGAGGTCGCTGGATGACTAAGCTAAGCGACCCTAGTGGCCGACACAAACACCTGGCCCATCTAGGAGTGGCACTGCAGTGTCACGCAGGATGGCCCTTCCAAAAAACACTCCCCAAACAGCACATGACGCAAAGAAGAAAAAAAGAGGCGCAATGAGGTAGCTGTGTGAGTAAGCTAAGCGACCCTAGTGGCCGACACAAACACCTGGCCCATCTAGGAGTGGCACTGCAGTGTCACGCAGGATGGCCCTTCCAAAAAACACTCCCCAAACAGCACATGACGCAAAGAAGAAAAAAAGAGGCGCAATGAGGTAGCTGTGTGAGTAAGATAAGCGACCCTAGTGGCCGACACAAACACCTGGCCCATCTAGGAGTGGCACTGCAGTGTCACACAGGATGGCCCTTCCAAAAAACACTCCCCAAACAGCACATGACGCAAAGAAGAAAAAAAGAGGCGCAATGAGGTAGCTGTGTGAGTAAGATAATCGACCCTAGTGGCCGACACAAACACCTGGCCCATCTAGGAGTGGCACTGCAGTGTCACGCAGGATGGCCCTTCCAAAAAACACTCCCCAAACAGCACATGACGCAAAGAAGAAAAAAAGAGGCGCAATGAGGTAGCTGTGTGAGTAAGATAAGCGACCCTAGTGGCCGACACAAAAACCTGGCCCATCTAGGAGTGGCACTGCAGTGTCACGCAGGATGGCCCTTCCAAAAAAACACTCCCCAAACAGCACATGACGCAAAGAAGAAAAAAAGAGGCGCAATGAGGTAGCTGTGTGAGTAAGCTAAGCGACCCTAGTGGCCGACACAAACACCTGGCCCATCTAGGAGTGTCACTGCAGTGTCACGCAGGATGGCCCTTCCAAAAAACACTCCCCAAACAGCACATGACGCAAAGAAGAAAAAAAGAGGCGCAATGAGGTAGCTGTGTGAGTAAGATAAGCGACCCTAGTGGCCGACACAAACACCTGGCCCATCTAGGAGTGGCACTGCAGTGTCACGCAGGATGGCCCTTCCAAAAAACACTCCCCAAACAGCACATGACGCAAAGAAGAAAAAAAGAGGCGCAATGAGGTAGCTGTGTGAGTAAGATAAGCGACCCTAGTGGCCGACACAAACACCTGGCCCATCTAGGAGTGGCACTGCAGTGTCACGCAGGATGGCCCTTCCAAAAAACACTCCCCAAACAGCACATGACGCAAAGAAGAAAAAAAGAGGTGCAATGAGGTAGCTGTGTGAGTAAGCTAAGCGACCCTAGTGGCCGACACAAACACCTGGCCCATCTAGGAGTGGCACTGCAGTGTCACGCAGGATGGCCCTTCCAAAAAACACTCCCCAAACAGCACATGACGCAAAGAAGAAAAAAAGAGGCGCAATGAGGTAGCTGTGTGAGTAAGCTAAGCGACCCTAGTGGCCGACACAAACACCTGGCCCATCTAGGAGTGGCACTGCAGTGTCACGCAGGATGGCCCTTCCAAAAAACACTCCCCAAACAGCACATGACGCAAAGAAAAATGAAAGAAAAAAGAGGTGCAAGATGGAATTGTCCTTGGGCCCTCCCACCCACCCTTATGTTGTATAAACAGGACATGCACACTTTAACCAACCCATCATTTCAGTGACAGGGTCTGCCACACGACTGTGACTGAAATGACGGGTTGGTTTGGACCCCCACCGAAAAAGAAGCAATTAATCTCTCCTTGCACAAACTGGCTCTACAGAGGCAAGATGTCCACCTCATCATCATCCTCCGATATATCACCGTGTACATTCCGCTCCTCACAGATTATCAATTCGTCCCCACTGGAATCCACCATCTCAGCTCCCTGTGTACTTTGTGGAGGCAATTGCTGCTGGTCAATGTCTCCACGGAGGACTTGATTATAATTCATTTTAATGAACATCATCTTCTCCACATTTTCTGGAAGTAACCTCGTACGCAGATTGCTGACAAGGTGAGCGGCGGCACTAAACACTCTTTCGGAGTACACACTTGTGGGAGGGCAACTTAGGTAGAATAAAGCCAGTTTGTGCAAGGGCCTCCAAATTGCCTCTTTTTCCTGCCAGTATAAGTACGGACTGTCTGACGTGCCTACTTGGATGCGGTCACTCATATAATCCTCCACCATTCTATCAATGTTGAGAGAATCATATGCAGTGACAGTAGACGACATGTCCGTAATCGTTGTCAGGTCCTTCAGTCCGGACCAGATGTCAGCATCAGCAGTCGCTCCAGACTGCCCTGCATCACCGCCAGCGGGTGGGCTCGGAATTCTGAGCCTTTTCCTCGCACCCTCAGTTGCGGGAGAATGTGAAGGAGGAGATGTTGACAGGTCGCGTTCCGCTTGACTTGACAATTTTGTCACCAGCAGGTCTTTGAACCCCAGCAGACTTGTGTCTGCCGGAAAGAGAGATCCAAGGTAGGTTTTAAATCTAGGATCGAGCACGGTGGCCAAAATGTAGTGCTCTGATTTCAACAGATTGACCACCCGTGAATCCTTGTTAAGCAAATTAAGGGCTCCATCCACAAGTCCCACATGCCTAGCGGAATCGCTCCCTTTTAGCTCCTCCTTCAATGCCTCCAGCTTCTTCTGCAAAAGCCTGATGAGGGGAATGACCTGACTCAGGCTGGCAGTGTCTGAACTGACTTCACGTGTGGCAAGTTCAAAAGGTTGCAGAACCTTGCACAACGTTGAAATCATTCTCCACTGCGCTTGAGACAGGTACATTCCACCTCCTATATCGTGCTCAATTGTATAGGCTTGAATGGCCTTTTGCTGCTCCTCCAACCTCTGAAGCATATAGAGGGTTGAATTCCACCTCGTTACCACTTCTTGCTTCAGATGATGGCAGGGCAGGTTCAGGCGTTTTTGGTGGTGCTCCAGTCTTCTGTACGTGGTGCCTGTACGCCGAAAGTGTCCCGCAATTCTTCTGGCCACCGACAGCATCTCTTGCACGCCCCTGTCGTTTTTTAAAAAATTCTGCACCACCAAATTCATGGTATGTGCAAAACATGGGACGTGCTGGAATTTGCCCATATTTAATGCACACACAATATTGCTGGCGTTGTCCGATGCCACAAATCCACAGGAGAGTCCAATTGGGGTAAGCCATTCCGCGATGATCTTCCTCAGTTGCCGTAAGAGGTTTTCAGCTGTGTGCGTATTCTGGAAACCGGTGATACAAAGCGTAGCCTGCCTAGGAAAGAGTTGGCGTTTGCGAGATGCTGCTACTGGTGCCGCCGCTGCTGTTCTTGCGGCGGGAGTCCATTGATCTACCCAGTGGGCTGTCACAGTCATATAGTCCTGACCCTGCCCTGCTCCACTTGTCCACATGTCCGTGGTTAAGTGGACATTGGGTACAACTGCATTTTTTAGGACACTGGTGAGTCTTTTTCTGACGTCCGTGTACATTCTCGGTATCGCCTGCTTAGAGAAGTGGAACCTAGATGGTATTTGGTAACGGGGGCACACTACCTCAAGAAATTGTCTAGTTCCCTGTGAACTAACGGCGGATACCGGACGCACGTCTAACACCAACATAGTTGTCAAGGCCTCAGTTATCCGCTTTGCAACAGGATGACTGCTGTGATATTTCATCTTCCTCGCAAAGGACTGTTGGACAGTCAATTGCTTGTTGGAAGTAGTAAAAGTGGGCTTACGACTTCCCCTCTGGGATGACCATCGACTCCCAGCAGCAACAACAGCAGTGCCAGCAGCAGTAGGCGTTACACGCAAGGATGCATCGGAGGAATCCCAGGCAGGAGAGGACTCGTCAGAATTGCCAGTGACATGGCCTGCAGGACTATTGGCATTCCTGGGGAAGGAGGAAATTGACACTGAGGGAGTTGGTGGGGTGGTTTGCGTGAGCTTGGTTACAAGAGGAAGGGATTTACTGGTCAGTGGACTGCTTCCGCTGTCGCCCAAAGTTTTTGAACTTGTCACTGACTTATTATGAATGCGCTGCAGGTGACGTATAAGGGAGGATGTTCCGAGGTGGTTAACGTCCTTACCCCTACTTATTACAGCTTGACAAAGGCAACACACGGCTTGACAAATGTTGTCCGCATTTCTGGTGAAATACTTCCACACCGAAGAGCTGATTTTTTTGGTATTTTCACCAGGCATGTCAACGGCACTATTCCTCCCACGGACAACGGGTGTCTCCCCGGGTGCCTGACTTAAACAAACCACCTCACCATCAGAATCCTCCTTGTCAATTTCCTCCCCAGCGCCAGCAACACCCATATCCTCCTCATCCTGGTGTACTTCAACACTGACATCTTCAATCTGACTATCAGGAACTGGACTGCGGGTGCTCCTTCCAGCACTTGCAGGGGGCGTGCAAATGGTGGAAGGCGCATGCTCTTCACGTCCAGTGTTGGGAAGGTCAGGCATCGCAACCGACACAATTGGACTCTCCTTGTGGATTTGGGATTTCGAAGAACGCACAGTTCTTTGCGGTGCTTTTGCCAGCTTGAGTCTTTTCAGTTTTCTAGCGAGAGGCTGAGTGCTTCCATCCTCATGTGAAGCTGAACCACTAGCCATGAACATAGGCCAGGGCCTCAGCCGTTCCTTGCCACTCCGTGTGGTAAATGGCATATTGGCAAGTTTACGCTTCTCCTCCGACAATTTTATTTTAGATTTTGGAGTTCTTTTTTTACTGATATTTGGTGTTTTGGATTTTACATGCTCTGTACTATGACATTGGGCATCGGCCTTGGCAGACGACGTTGCTGGCATTTCATCGTCTCAGCCATGACTAGTGGCAGCAGCTTCAGCATGAGGTGGAAGTGGATCTTGATCTTTCCCTAATTTTGGAACCTCAACATTTTTGTTCTCCATATTTTAATAGGCACAACTAAAAGACACAGAGGTAGCTACAGCCGTGGACTACCGTACTGTGTCTGCTGCTAATGTAGACTGGATGATAATGAGATGAAATCAATATATATTATATCACACTAGTACTGCAGCCGGACAGGTATATATATTTATTATGTAATGACTGATGACGGACCTTCTGGACACTGTCAGCTCAGCAGCACCGCAGACTGCTACAGTAAGCTACTATAGTAGTATGTATAAAGAAGAAAGAAAAAAAAAAAACACGGGTAGGTGGTATACAATTATGGATGGACGAGCGACTGCCGACACAGAGGTAGCTACAGCCGTGGACTACCGTACTGTGTCTGCTGCTAATATAGACTGGATGATAATGAGATGAAATCAATATATATATATATATATATATAATATCACTAGTACTGCAGCCGGACAGGTAGATATATTTATTATGTAATGACTGATGACGGACCTGCTGGACACTGTCAGCTCAGCAGCACCGCAGACTGCTACAGTAAGCTACTATAGTAGTATGTATAAAGAAGAAAGAAAGAAAAAAAAAAACCACGGGTAGGTGGTATACAATTATGGATGGACGAGCGACTGCCGACACAGAGGTAGCTACAGCCGTGGACTACCGTACTGTGTCTGCTGCTAATATAGACTGGATGATAATGAGATGAAATCAATATATATTATATCACACTAGTACTGCAGCCGGACAGGTAGATATATTTATTATGTAATGACTGATGACGGACCTGCTGGACACTGTCAGCTCAGCAGCACCGCAGACTGCTACAGTAAGCTACTATAGTAGTATGTATAAAGAAGAAAGAAAAAAAAAAAACACGGGTAGGTGGTATACAATTATGGATGGACGAGCGACTGCCGACACAGAGGTAGCTACAGCCGTGGACTACCGTACTGTGTCTGCTGCTAATATAGACTGGATGATAATGAGATGAAATCAATATATATATATATATAATATCACTAGTACTGCAGCCGGACAGGTATATATATTTATTATGTAATGACTGATGACGGACCTGCTGGACACTGTCAGCTCAGCAGCACCGCAGACTGCTACAGTAAGCTACTATAGTAGTATGTATAAAGAAGAAAGAAAAAGAAAAAAACCACGGGTAGGTGGTATACAATTATGGATGGACGAGCGACTGCCGACACAGAGGTAGCTACAGCCGTGGACTACCGTACTGTGTCTGCTGCTAATATAGACTGGATGATAATGAGATGAAATCAATATATATATATATAATATCACTAGTACTGCAGCCGGACAGGTATATATATTTATTATGTAATGACTGATGACGGACCTGCTGGACACTGTCAGCTCAGCAGCACCGCAGACTGCTACAGTAAGCTACTATAGTAGTATGTATAAAGAAGAAAGAAAAAAAAAAAAAACACGGGTAGGTGGTATACAATTATGGATGGACGAGCGACTGCCGACACAGAGGTAGCTACAGCCGTGGACTACCGTACTGTGTCTGCTGCTAATATAGACTGGATGATAATGAGATGAAATCAATATATATTATATCACACTAGTACTGCAGCCGGACAGGTAGATATATTTATTATGTAATGACTGATGACGGACCTGCTGGACACTGTCAGCTCAGCAGCACCGCAGACTGCTACAGTAAGCTACTATAGTAGTATGTATAAAGAAGAAAAAAAAAACCACGGGTAGGTGGTATACAATATTATATATATATTATATACAATTATATATATATATATATATATATATATATATATATATTGCAAAGGGTGATACAGCGCCACTTGTGGTGTATAATCTCAGTACTAATTTAAGATCTATAAAAACAGTATAAAAGCTTAATAAAAACACACAAAAAATCTTGTTAGAGGTGTCAGCCAACCCTTAAGAGTGCAACACTAGTACGGTGTTGCCAAAGGAAAAGATATAGTGAAGGGATAAGGGTACCGGCGACTGATGTTGTGTAAATATGCAAATGCTCACTGTTAAAAGCTTATGATTCATGAGCCAAAAAATATATAAAATTGAACAAACAGATTTAATGGTACATACAGATAAAAAGGCATAAAAGGTCGTAAAAAATCCGAATCAGGTAAAAAGGTAACAAGATATAAAACTTAGCTTTAAAATAGGCAAGGGGGTCACTGCAGGGAACCCAACGCGTTTCGTCACATCAGACTTCTTCTTACTCGGCCCCGTGTAAAAAAAACTGAAGTTCGGGCGGGTTCGGATTCCGAGGAACCGAACCCGCTCATCCCTACTTCCACCATTTGCACGACCCCTGCAAGTGCTGGAAGGAGCACCCGCAGTCCAGTTCCTGATAGTCAAATTGAAGATGTCACTGTTGAAGTACACCAGGATGAGGATATGGGTGTTGCTGGTGCTGGGGAGGAAATTGACAAGGAGTATTCTGATGGTGAGGTGGTTAGGTGGTTTGTTTAAGTCAGGCACCCGGCGAGACACCTGTTGTCCGTGCGACGAATATGGCCATTGACATGCCTGGTCAAAATACAAAAAAAATCAGCTCTTCGGTGTGGAATTATTTCAACACAAATGCGGACAACAGGTGTCAAGCCGTGTGTTGCCTTTGTCAAGCTGTAATAAGTAGGGGTAAGGACGTTAACCACCTAGGAACATCCTCCCTTATACGTCACCAGGACAGCATTCATCAGAAGTCAGTGACAAGTTCAAAAACTTTGGGTGACAGCGGAAGCAGTCCACTGACAACTAAATCCCTTCCTCTTGTAACCAAGCTCCTGCAAACCACACCACCAACTCCCTCAGTGTCAATTTCCTCCTTACACAGGAAAGCCAATAGTCCTGCAGGCCATGTCACTGACAAGTATGATGAGTCCTCTCCTGCCTGGGATTCCTCCGATGCATCCTTGAGTGTAACGCCTACTGCTGCTGGCGCTGCTGTTGTTGCTGCTGGGAGTCGATCGACATCCCAGAGGGGAAGTCGGAAGACCACTTGTACTACTTCCAGTAAGCAATTGACTGTCCAACAGTCCTTTGCGAGGAAGATGAAATATCACAGCAGTCATCCTGCTGCAAAGCGGATAACTGAGGCGTTGGCAGCCTGGGCGGTGAGAAACGTGGTTCCGGTATCCACCGTTAATTCAGAGGCAACTAGAGACTTGATTGAGGTACTGTGTCCCCGGTACCAAATACCATCTAGGTTCCATTTCTCTAGGCAGGCGATACCGAAAATGTACACAGACCTCAGAAAAAGAGTCACCAGTGTCCTAAAAAATGCAGTTGTACCCAATGTCCACTTAACCACGGACATGTGGACAAGTGGAGCAGGGCAGACTCAGGACTATATGACTGTGACAGCCCACTGGGTAGATGTATTGCCTCCCGCAGCAAGAACAGCAGCGGCGGCACCAGTAGCAGCATCTCGCAAATGCCAACTCGTTCCTAGGCAGGCTACGCTTTGTATCACCGCTTTCCAGAAGAGGCACACAGCTGTCAACCTCTTACGGAAACTGAGGAACATCATCGCAGAATGGCTTACCCCAATTGGACTCTCCTGGGGATTTGTGACATCGGACAACGCCAGCAATATTGTGCGTGCATTACATCTGGGCAAATTCCAGCACGTCCCATGTTTTGCACATACATTGAATTTGGTGGTGCAGAATTATTTAAAAAATGACAGGGGCGTGCAAGAGATGCTGTCGGTGGCCCGAAGAATTGCGGGCCACTTTCGGCATTCAGCCACCGCGTACCGAAGACTGGAGCACCACCAAACATTCCTGAACCTACCCTGACATCATCTGAAGCAAGAGGTGGTAACGAGGTGGAATTCAACCCTGTATATGCTTCAGAGGATGGAGGAGCAGCAAAAGGCCATTCAAGCCTATACATCTGCCTACGATATAGGCAAAGGAGGGGGAATGCACCTGACTCAAGCGCAGTGGAGAATGATTTCAACGTTGTGCAAGGTTCTGCAACCCTTTGAACTTGCCACACGGGAAGTCAGTTCAGACACTGCCAGCCTGAGTCAGGTCATTCCCCTCATCAGGCTTTTGCAGAAGAAGCTGGAGACATTGAAGGAGGAGCTAAAACAGAGCAATTCCGCTAGGCATGTGGGACTTGTGGATGGAGCCCTTAATTCGCTTAACCAGGATTCACGGGTGGTCAATCTGTTGAAATCAGAGCACTACATTTTGGCCACCGTGCTCGATCCTAGATTTAAAACCTACGTTGTATCTCTCTTTCTGGCAGACACAAGTCTGCAGAGGTTCAAAGACCTGCTGGTGAGAAAATTGTCAAGTCAAGCGGAGCGTGACCCATCAACATCTCCTCCTTCACATTCTCCTGCAACTGGGGTGCGAGGAAAAGGCTAAGAATTCCGAGCCCACCCGCTGGCGGTGATGCAGGGCAGTCTGGAGCGAGTGCTGACATCTGGTCCGGACTGAAGGACCTGCCAACGATTACTGACATGTCGTCTACTGTCACTGCATGTGATTCTCTCACCATTGAAAGAATGGTGGAGGATTATATGAGTGACCGCATCCAAGTAGGCACGTCAGACAGTCCGTACGTATACTGGCAGGAAAAAGAGGCAATTTGGAGGCCCTTGCACAAACTGGCTTTATTCTACCTAAGTTGCCCTCCCTCCAGTGTGTACTCCGAAAGAGTGTTTAGTGCAGCCGCTCACCTTGTCAGCAATCGGCGTACGAGGTTACTTCCAGAAAATGTGGAGAAGATGATGTTCATCAAAATGAATTATAATCAATTCCTCCGTGGAGACATTCACCAGCAGCAATTGCCTCCACAAAGTACACAGGGACCTGAGATGGTGGATTCCAGTGGGGACCAATTAATAATCTGTGAGGAGGGGGATGTACACAGTGAAAGGGGTGAGGAATCGGAGGATGATGATGAGGTGGACATCTTGCCTCTGTAGAGCCAGTTTGTGCAAGGAGAGATTGATTGCTTCTTTTTTTTGGTAGGGGCCCAAACCAACCAGCCATTTCAGTCACAGTCGTGTGGCAGACCCTGTCGCTGAAATGATGGGTTCGTTAAAGTGTGCATGTCCTGTTTATACAACATAAGGGTGGGTGGGAGGGCCCAAGGACAATTCCATCTTGCACCTCTGTTTTTCTTTCATTTTTCTTTGCATCATGTGCTGTTTGGGGACAATTTTTTTGAAGTGCCATCCTGCCTGACACTGCAGTGCCACTCCTAGATGGGCCAGGTGTTTGTGTCGGCCATTTGTGTTGCTTAGCTTAGTCACACAGCGACCTTGGTGCGCCTCTTTTTCTCTTTGCATCATGTGCTGTTTGGGGACAATTTTTTTGAAGTGCCATCCTACCTGACACTGCAGTGCCACTCCTAGATGGGCCAGGTGTTTGTGTCGGCCACTTGGGTCGCTTAGCTTAGTCACACAGCGACCTTGGTGCGCCTCTTTTTTTCTTTGCATCATGTGCTGTTTGGAGACAATTTTTTTGAAGTGCCATCCTGCCTGACACTGCAGTGCCACTCCTAGATGGGCCAGGTGTTTGTGTCGGCCACTTGGGTCGCTTAGTTTAGTCACACAGCGACCTTGGTGCGCCTCTTTTTTTCTTTGCATCATGTGCTGTTTGGGGACAATTTTTTTGAAGTGCCATCCTGCCTGACACTGCAGTGCCACTCCTAGATGGGCCAGGTGTTTGTGTCGGCCACTTGGGTCGCTTAGCTTAGCCATCCAGCGACCTCTTTGCAAATTTTAAGACTAAAAATAATATTGTGAGGTGTGAGGTGTTCAGAATAGGCTGAAAATGAGTGTAAATTATGGTTATTGAGGTTAATAATACTATGGGATCAAAATGACCTCTAAATTCTATTATTTAAGCTGTTTTTGAGGGTTTTTTGTAAAAAAACACCCGAATCCAAAACACACCCGAATCTGACAAAAAAATTTCAGTGAGGTTTTGCCAAAACGCATCCGAATCCAAAACACGGCTGCGGAACCGAATCCAAAATCAAAACACAAAACCCGAAAAATGTCCGGTGCACATCACTAGGTCAAATACATTGCGGGTCGGATACAGTGTGGGTCAGATATAGTGTGGGTCAGATACAGCATGGGTTACAGTGCAGGTTGGATACAGTGCAGGTTAGGTACACCAATAGTGCACTTACTGTGACAGATGGTCCTCAGTGAGGGGTTGTCAGTGGAGTCCTCAGTGCGGGGGTGCCGGCAGTGTTGGGGTGTCAGCAGAGTCCTCAGTGTAGGGGTGCCGCCAGTGCAGCGGTGCCAGCGGTTTACAGTGCAGGTTAGGTACACCAATAGTGCACTTACTGTGACAAAGGGTCCTCAGTGCAGGGTTGTCAGTGGAGTCCTCAGTGTGATGGTGCTGACAGTGTGGTGGTGTCAGCGGAGCCCTCAGTGCGGTGATGCAGACAGTGTTGGGGTGTCAGCTGTGTTCTCAGTGCGTTGGTGCCAGCAGTGCAAGGGTGCCAGCAGTTTCCTCAGTGCGGTGGTGCCAACAGTGTGGTGGTGGAAGCGAAGACCTCAGTGCGGGGGGTGCCAGCAGTGTCGGCAGAGCAGGGGTGCCAGCAGTGTCCTCAGTGCAGTGGTGACAGCAGTGTTCGCGGTGCAGGGGTGTCAGCGGTGTCCTCAGTGTGGTGATGCCGGCAGTGTCAGCAGTGCAGGGGTGTCAGCGATGTCCTCAGTCTTGCGATGCCAGCATAGCAGTGGTGTGAGTGATGTCCTCAGTGCGGTAGTTGCTGGTGTCGGCAGTGCTGGCAGCAGGTTGGCAGTGTGGGTCGGCGGTGTTGGCAGTGCAGGTCGGCGGTGTCCTCAACGTGATGGGGGCCGCCATTTTGCCCCCTGAAAACAGGAAGGAAGCGCTGATTGGCTGAGAGCCGTGACAGACAGCTCTCTCAGCCAATCAGCACTCAGCCCATTGTTTTCAATGTGAGTTTGAAAATTGCCGCTCAAGGCAATACCACAAGATCCAACAGCAGGATCTTGCTGCTTTGCCTCGGATAGGGTCCGGGGCAGGCAGGGAGATCCAAGTTGCTGCTCGGATCGCCTTGAATCCCTAAAGTTTGGAGTGGTACAGATTCCACAGAATTCAAACCGCTCATCACTAATTAGGACCCCTACAGGCTGGAGCTTTTGTTGATGTGTTAGTTTGCATCATTCCCAGAACCCCATAGCTTTACATGTGCTTACTATACATTGCGTTGATGACAATCAAAAAAGAAACATTTATGCAAAACACAATTTACTCATTTATTTTCACATAGCACCTTGCATCTTTTCGCACTTCAGATTATACTGTAGCTGAAGTCTCTAATTAATGAATCACATTCTAAAGTACCATTGTATGCAAAGCAAAACACATAACCGGTCTTTACTGAATTGTCACTGTGCATATTAATTAATTAATTAATTAATTTATTTATTTACTTACTTAATTAATTAATTAATTATATGCATATTTAAGCTACTGTATCTGCTATTACAAAATTAAATACATGTGCTAGACTTGTAGTGTGGTTTGAAGTAGAAATTCTTGAAACACCTAATAATGGCATATGGTCAGTGTCAGATCTGGGCTAAATAGCAAAATGTATAATTTAAACAGCCTGGTACTGCCCCACTAGACTGGCAGGTCCCTTACTCTGCTCTCAGTAGAGAAGAGTCTCTGCATCTTCCATGCAATCTAGAAGTCTTGGGAAGAAAACAAAGGGGATAGCACCTAGTAACCACACCTGAACCCCCAGTGATGGATTGGCCATATGCCCAACAGGTGACCACTAGAGCCCACCGATATGTTTTTTTTTTTAATGTTAATAAATCTCTCCTGATCAGATACTTTAATTTGCTTGTGGTTCTAGAGTAGCAGTGAGTAGGAGGAGGCAGAGTGTAGAGCCCTGATGTGTGCTGCACATATATAAAAAGAGGATGAGAGAAATTTATGTGGTAGGAGAGGAATAAAGAACACCCAGCAAGCGTGTAAACAGGTCAGGGAAGCCAAAGCAGGGCAGTAACTAGGTGTGTGCTGTAGGTGCGTTGTCCTCAGCGCATTGCGCTGTGGGGTACAAAAACCTCCATCACCACCCACAGGGCCATGCCACATTGCCCACCCGCCAACGCAGCCAACCCGCTCACCTGTCAATGCTAATGCCGCCAGGGGGGACTCTGCTGCTGTAAAATATAAAAAGGAGGACTCTGACTGCCTAATGTGTAAAAGGGGACTCTGCTGCTGTAATGTGTAAAAAGGGGACTCTACCTGGCGTAATGTGTGATAGGGGCTTTACCTGGAGTAATGTGAGAAATGTGGCTCTACCTGGCATAATGTGTGATAGGGGCTCTACCTGGCGTAATGAATATGGGGAGGTGCACACAGCGCTAAAATGTCTAGTTGCGGCACTGAGCCAAAGAATTTAAGATTCTCGAACAGATGGTCCCTGGTCACCAAATAAAAAGCTTTTTTAACATCTAAAGATATAAGGTACCTAGAGGACTGCAATACTGCAAGAACATTTCTAATGTTGGTAACCGGGGTGCAGCCCCTGATGAAGCCCGTTTAGTCCGAGTGTATAGTCGAGGGAAGAATTCTTTTAAACCTTTCAGACATAATTTTTGTGACTAATATTTTGAATCACTACTTATATTTTTGTATTATTTGGAAATATAGTTGGTATAGTGGCTAGTATTGCTACCTCACAGATGTCATGAGTTTGCTTCTTGTTCATGGTTGAACTGTGTGGAGTCTGTATTTGCTCCACGTTTTTGTATGGGTTTCCTCCCACACTCCAAAAACATAGTGGTTAGTTAATTGGTAGCTGTAAAAAAAAATAAACCTAGCATGTTTGTAGTAATGTGTGTTTCTGTTATAGGGAATATAGGAGCATATGTATCAAAGTTTAGAGAGAGTATAACTCTCCAAGGCATAGTACATCTCCCCATATGTACGATATCATTTACTTTTTTTTATATTAGAAATGCGCACCTGGCCATTTTTCGAGTTTTGGTTTTGAATTGGTTTTGCCAAAACCGCCCTTGTGTGTTTTGGTTTTGGTTCCATTTTTAAAAAAATCATAAAAACAGCTAAAATCACAGAATTTGGTAGTGTTTTTGTTCCTACACTATTATTAACCGCAATAACATTAACTTCCACTCATTTCCAGTCTATTTTGAACACCACTGCTCACAATATTGTTTTTCTAAAGTTTAAGTCAAAAGGTTGCACTGAGGTAGCTGGATGACTAAGCTAAGCGACAGGAGTGGTTGGCATAAACACCTGGCACATCTAGGAGCAGCACTGCAGTGGCAGACAGGATGGCAGTTTTAGAAACTATGCCCAAAAAATGCTCAGAAGATCACATAACGCAAAGAAATAAGGTGCAAGATGGAATTGTCCTTGGGCCCTCCCACCCACCCTTAGGTTGTATATATTAAACAGGACAGGCAAAGTTTAACAAACCAATCATTTCAGCAACAGGGACCGTCATGTGGCTGAAATGATTGGTTTGTTTGTGCCCCCACAAAAAATTTTTTAGAAGGACTTCCTCAACTAAGAAGTTCTGTGAGGATTTTCATGATGAGGTGTTAATTGCATTATAATCTTGTACAATAAATTTAATGTCTTCACCGCAAATGATGTAACATGGAGGAGGTGCTTAGATGGCTAACATTCCAACCTTTACTAAATTTGGCCTCACAAATGGAGCACATGCTTTCATAAACATTGTCAGGATTGGGGCAAAAATAATCTCACACCCAAGAGGTGGCTTTTTTGGTCTTATCCGCAGGCATCACAATGGCTTTCTTTTTTATCATGGTCAACAACTGCAGCCACAAGTGGCTGACTTACACAAACAACATCATCATCAACATCCTCACTGTCATTAGTACACACATATCCCCCTCATCCTGTCCCACTTCCACACACAAATCCTCAATTTGTATTATGTCCTCCTCATCAGATTCATCATCACCATCTTTACTTGAACTGCTTCCCACATGTTCAGATGGTTCAGAAATGGTGGAAAGAGGTGAAAGAGGCTTCTCTATGAGGACAGTTTGAGAAATGTCAGCTGACATGGACATCCCTAAACGTTCCTCAAGAATGTCTGATGGTTCTGATTCTGAATGCGCAGTTTGTCTAACTGCCTCTGCAGTTATCTTTCCTTTTGTTTTTTTCTGCACCACTCTATAATTAAATGATTTTACATACCCTGGCCTACAGGGCCGGTTCTTGTCCTTTTGGTGCCCCGGGTGGGAAATGGGTGTGTGGCTTCATACTGGGGGCGTGGTCAGTTATGCCCCCTGTACAGTAGAGTAGCGCCGCTGAAAAAAAAAAAGAAAAGAATACTTACTATCCCCGCTCCTGACCTCTACAGACCTCCGCCGGCACCGCTCCTCTCCTCTCCTCGGATCTGCCATAGACAGACACTAGAGGTCAATTATGACCCCTAGCGTCTGTCAGTCCCACAATGCTGTGCAGTGCACGATGACGTCATCGCGCTCCGCACAGCAAATGTCCTCTCCACGAAGGGAAACTAGACGCGTAGCGTCTAGTTCCCTTCACAGCGGGGAACCAGGGGGACACAGCGGGCAGCAGGGGGCACAGCAGTAGCGGATCTTGCCCGGCGCCCTCCGGAAGGCGGCGCCCCGGGCAAAAGTCCCGAAAAATGTCCGGTGCACATCACTAGGTCAAATACATTGCGGGTCGGATACAGTGTGGGTCAGATATAGTGTGGGTCAGATACAGCATGGGTTACAGTGCAGGTTGGATACAGTGCAGGTTAGGTACACCAATAGTGCACTTACTGTGACAGATGGTCCTCAGTGAGGGGTTGTCAGTGGAGTCCTCAGTGCGGGGGTGCCGGCAGTGTTGGGGTGTCAGCAGAGTCCTCAGTGTAGGGGTGCCGCCAGTGCAGCGGTGCCAGCGGTTTACAGTGCAGGTTAGGTACACCAATAGTGCACTTACTGTGACAAAGGGTCCTCAGTGCAGGGTTGTCAGTGGAGTCCTCAGTGTGATGGTGCTGACAGTGTGGTGGTGTCAGCGGAGCCCTCAGTGCGGTGATGCAGACAGTGTTGGGGTGTCAGCTGTGTTCTCAGTGCGTTGGTGCCAGCAGTGCAAGGGTGCCAGCAGTTTCCTCAGTGCGGTGGTGCCAACAGTGTGGTGGTGGAAGCGAAGACCTCAGTGCGGGGGGTGCCAGCAGTGTCGGCAGAGCAGGGGTGCCAGCAGTGTCCTCAGTGCAGTGGTGACAGCAGTGTTCGCGGTGCAGGGGTGTCAGCGGTGTCCTCAGTGTGGTGATGCCGGCAGTGTCAGCAGTGCAGGGGTGTCAGCGATGTCCTCAGTCTTGCGATGCCAGCATAGCAGTGGTGTGAGTGATGTCCTCAGTGCGGTAGTTGCTGGTGTCGGCAGTGCTGGCAGCAGGTTGGCAGTGTGGGTCGGCGGTGTTGGCAGTGCAGGTCGGCGGTGTCCTCAACGCGATGGGGGCCGCCATTTTGCCCCTTGAAAACAGGAAGGAAGCGCTGATTGGCTGAGAGCCGTGACAGACAGCTCTCTCAGCCAATCAGCACTCAGCCCATTGTTTTCAATGTGAGTTTGAAAATTGCCGCTCAAGGCAATACCACAAGATCCAACAGCAGGATCTTGCTGCTTTGCCTCGGATAGGGTCCGGGGCAGGCAGGGAGATCCAAGTTGCTGCTCGGATCGCCTTGAATCCCTAAAGTTTGGAGTGGTACAGATTCCACAGAATCCAAACCGCTCATCACTAATTAGGACCCCTACAGGCTGGAGCTTTTGTTGATGTGTTAGTTTGCATCATTCCCAGAACCCCATAGCTTTACATGTGCTTACTATACATTGCGTTGATGACAATCAAAAAAGAAACATTTATGCAAAACACAATTTACTCATTTATTTTCACATAGCACCTTGCATCTTTTCGCACTTCAGATTATACTGTAGCTGAAGTCTCTAATTAATGAATCACATTCTAAAGTACCATTGTATGCAAAGCAAAACACATAACCGGTCTTTACTGAATTGTCACTGTGCATATTAATTAATTAATTTATTTATTTACTTACTTAATTAATTAATTAATTATATGCATCTTTAAGCTACTGTATCTGCTATTACAAAATTAAATACATGTGCTAGACTTGTAGTGTGGTTTGAAGTAGAAATTCTTGAAACACCTAATAATGGCATATGGTCAGTGTCAGATCTGGGCTAAATAGCAAAATTTATAATTTAAACAGCCTGGTACTGCCCCACTAGACTGGCAGGTCCCTTACTCTGCTCTCAGTAGAGAAGAGTCTCTGCATCTTCCATGCAATCTAGAAGTCTTGGGAAGAAAACAAAGGGGATAGCACCTAGTAACCACACCTGAACCCCCAGTGATGGATTGGCCATATGCCCAACAGGTGACCACTAGAGCCCACCGATATGTTTTTTTTTTTATGTTAATAAATCTCTCCTGATCAGATACTTTAATTTGCTTGTGGTTCTAGAGTAGCAGTGAGTAGGAGGAGGCAGAGTGTAGAGCCCTGATGTGTGCTGCACATATATAAAAAGAGGATGAGAGAAATTTATGTGGTAGGAGAGGAATAAAGAACACCCAGCAAGCGTGTAAACAGGTCAGGGAAGCCAAAGCAGGGCAGTAACTAGGTGTGTGCTGTAGGTGCGTAATCTCACACCCAAGAGGTGGCTTTTTTGGTCTTATCCGCAGGCATCACAATGGCTTTCTTTTTTATCATGGTCAACAACTGCAGCCACAAGTGGCTGACTTACACAAACAACATCATCATCAACATCCTCACTGTCATTAGTACACACATATCCCCCTCATCCTGTCCCACTTCCACACACAAATCCTCAATTTGTATTATGTCCTCCTCATCAGATTCATCATCACCATCTTTACTTGAACTGCTTCCCACATGTTCAGATGGTTCAGAAATGGTGGAAAGAGGTGAAAGAGGCTTCTCTATGAGGACAGTTTGAGAAATGTCAGCTGACATGGACATCCCTAAACGTTCCTCAAGAATGTCTGATGGTTCTGATTCTGAATGCGCAGTTATCTTTCCTTTTGTTTTTTTCTGCACCACTCTATAATTAAATGATTTTACATACCCTGGCCTACAGGGCCGGTTCTTGTCCTTTTGGTGCCCCGGGTGGGAAATGGGTGTGTGGCTTCATACTGGGGGCGTGGTCAGTTATGCCCCCTGTACAGTAGAGTAGCGCCGCTGAAAAAAAAAAAGAAAAGAATACTTACTATCCCCGCTCCTGACCTCTACAGACCTCCGCCGGCACCGCTCCTCTCCTCTCCTCGGATCTGCCATAGACAGACACTAGAGGTCAATTATGACCCCTAGCGTCTGTCAGTCCCACAATGCTGTGCAGTGCACGATGACGTCATCGCGCTCCGCACAGCAAATGTCCTCTCCACGAAGGGAAACTAGACGCGTAGCGTCTAGTTCCCTTCACAGCGGGGAACCAGGGGGACACAGCGGGCAGCAGGGGGCACAGCAGTAGCGGATCTTGCCCGGCGCCCTCCGGAAGGCGGCGCCCCGGGCAAAAGTCCTGCTTGCCCGTGGCAAGATCCCCTACTGCTGGCCTAAGCCCTCTATGCCCCTAGGCATGTGCCTTAGCTGATGACATTAACGGACTGCATTGTCAATGTCATGACTAGTGGCAGCAGCTTAAGCACTAGTAGTAGCCTCCATTATCTACACAAAAAGGGGGGTTGAACTTCACCGACAGCATCGCACAAATTAGTCAATAATACATATAATAAATAATTATGCACAGCGGTTGACTTCACCGACTGCGTAGCACAAATGAGTCAGAAATGTATATAATAATAATTACACACTGCGGTTGACTTCACCGACAGCGTTGCACAATACATGTATGAGTAGGAAATACTATACTGCAGTCTCACCGGCAGTGTCAAAGTACTTATGAAAAAAAAAAATTGTATAGTACACTGGGGTACAGCACACACAAAAAAATACATATATTTTTTTTAATTAGAAGTTTAGGCTTTTTGTTTTTAGCTTTTATTATTTTCATTTTACATTGGGGCAGATTCCTTGGAAGGAGGGACGGATCACCCCTTTCAGATACAGCTGACAAAAAGAGAGCACCCCTTTACAGATACAGCTGACAAAGAGAGAACACCCCTTTCAAATACAGCAGAGAGCACCTATTTTTCCAGATACAGCTGACATAGAGAGAGCACCCCTTTTTCAGACACAGCTGACAGAGAGCACCCATTTTTCAGATACAACTGACAGAGCACCCATTTTTCAGATACAACTGACAGAGAGAGCACCCCTTTAAAATAGAGCAGACAGAGAGCACCCCTCTTCAGATACCACAGACAGGGAGCACCCTTTTTCAGATACAGGTGACAGAGAGAGAGAGAGCACCCCTTTCAGATACAGCTGAGAGAGAGAGAGAGAGAGATAGAGACAGAGAGAGAGAGAGAGCAACCCTTTCAGATACAGCTGACAGAGAGAGCACCCTTTTCAAATACAGCTGATAGAGAGAGCACCCTTTTTTCAGATACAGCTGACAGAGAGAAAGAGCACCCCTTTTTAAGATACAGCTGACAGAGAGAGCACTCCTTTTTCAGATACAGCTGACAGAGAGAGAGAGAGAGAGCACCCCTTTCAGATACAGCTGACAGAGAGAGCACCCCTTTCAGATACAGCTGACAGAGAGAGCACCCCTTTACAGATACAGCTGACAGAGAGAGAGAGCAGAGCACCCCTTTCAGATATAGCTGACAGAGAGAGCACCCCTTTACAGATACAGCTGACAGAGAGAGAGAGCACCCCTTTCAAATACAGCAGACAGAGCACCCCTTTTTCAGATACAGCACACAGGGCACCCCCACCCACCGCACACCATGCCACGCAGTGTCCGTCCAGTACACTCTCTAATGCCGGAGTGAAGATGACGCTGATGTACGGGGACTTATATAGAATCCAAAACACGCTATAATCTGACAGTGGGATAATGACGCTTTGCCTTGATGATAGGCTTGGATTGCAAAGTTTGGGGGGGTTTCAGTTCTCAGGGAACCATACCCGCTCATCTCTAATTGATACCAATTTTCACTATCACTTTTCATCTCTGTGCTGACAGTGTAATATTAGCAGTCTGGCATACAGTTGGGATAATATGCAATTAGACTAATTCCCCTAATAAAAAATGAAAAACTGCTCCATGAATCTCATAATATTCTCAATATCATGGTGGAATATTCAATACTGGCGTGTATAATAAGAAATCAGTGCTGTACAGTATGGTGACATCTGCCATCCAATATAACATAAATTAAAAATGCATAAGCTACAGCACATGGAGAAGATTTACTCATCTTTGATCCCAAAAATCTTTATCAGAAGCTTTACAAGGATTATATGTGAAAAACATGGACTAATGTTGCAGCAGTTATCTTATTAAACCTGATAAGTGCCAGAGGAAACTACCATAAATCGAAAAATACAATTTAAAATATTATTAGTATAGTCAATGTATATAGAGCATACTTGCCTACTCTCCCAGATCCTGCAGGAGACATACGTGTTTTTTTTGGTTAGTCCCCTGCAGCCCAGAGCCAGATTAAGAGGGGAACCCTGGGGGTAAATACCCCGGGCCCCCCATTCCGAATGGGCCCCCCGACACCCGCCGCAGATCTCTTACTGATCCATTATATGGTGGCACTGCACACCCGGCTTCCGGCTCCCGGCCCCACTGTGCATGTGCAGGGAAACTCCGGCAGCAGCACAGGGCAGCAGGGCAGCTGATCGATGGCTCGGCTGTCCAATAATACAGAAGCAGCAGCCTGCGTCATTGGCTGTGCGCAGGCTACTGCTCAGTGTGCAGGGAAGGAGAGGACTGGGTCATATACATGTATATATATATATATATATATATTATATATACATATATATATATATATATATATATATATATTGTGACAAGAACACTGGGATAGTGTTCGAGGGCAGGTATGTTTGTCCCAGGTTCTTGTCTTACATGTATTAGAAAAATGATAACTTCTAGGAATATGTTTTGTTTTGTTAGAACCTTTTCAGTTTGTTGGAAAAGCTGGGTAAGGGCCCTGAAAGAGAGATGGGGCAAGTTCCAGACATTGGGCCCAGTTCGGGTCTTTGGCCTCACAGCCTAATCAGGCTTTCAGCTATGTAAGAGTGTTATAGAGCTGCTGGCCTGATTAGGGTGTGCAGACTGCCTGGGAAGACTGCAGGATCTCTGTGAGAGAAACACGCTTCCTGATACAAGTGAGCTATACAGTGCTTACTGGAGAACTCTGTGGGTTTTTTGTTTAGTGATAGTTAGGAACATCTTGTGTTTAGTTAGTGCCGGACAGGCAAGGTATTTTCTTTTGGTGTTTGTTTTATTTTCTGTATAATAAAACTGGCTGGGGCCAGTTGTACCAGAACCTGGACTTGTGTTGTTCCTCAGCTGCTGCATGCTGCCATATACCCCAGGAAACAGCACCTTGCACCCTTACAGTGTTACAACTTGGTGGAGAATGCGAGCATGCCGTTCTGTGCATAAGTGAAAGCAGCAGCTTTGTGAGGCCTGCAGAAAACGGTGGTTTATGCAGACACAGCCCAGTGTGAAGTTACTGAGACTCGCCTTGAGGATTTGATATATGTCCTGGGTGAAAGCAGCTACAAAGCCACCTGAAAAATCTGTCGACATGGAGGAACCGCTTAAATCCTTGCTGCAAGCTACAGCGGCTCAGCAGGAGGCCAACAGACAGCAGCAGATGGCAATGGAGGAAAATTGGAGACAGCAGCAGGTGGCAATGGAGGAAAATAGGAGACAACAGCAGGCAGCTGTTGACAAACTTTACAGGCAACAGCGTCAGGATAGAAAGGCCTTAACAAAAGTGGTGCAGAGCCTTGCAGCCCGGATTGGAGATGTGGCCTTCAGTGCTCCGACCAGCTCTAGTTCTATACGGGCCAGTCACTTCCTGCAGAAAATGACAGAGGCTGATGATGTGGAGGCCTACCTGACCACGTTTGAAAGGACTGCTGAGCGTGAGAACTAGCCGAAAGCACAGTGGGCCAGCCTGCTGGCACCTTTTCTGTCAGGTGAGCCCCAAAAAGCGTACTTTGATTTAAGCCCTGCTGAGGCTCGGGACTATGATAAACTAAAGACTGAGATCCTGACCCGCCTGGGAGTCACGCTGTCAGTACGAGCACAACGGGTGCACCTTTGGGTGTACGCCATGGAGAAGCCGCCTTGCTCCCAGATGCACGACCTTATTCAGCTAACAAAAAAATGGTTACAGCCAGAGACATTAACTGGTCCCCAGATGGTTGAAAGAGTCGTCATGGACCGCTACTTGAGATTTTTGCCCATGGTCCTGCACAAGTGGGTGAGCCATGGAGACCCGGGTACTGCTGACCAATTAGTGGACATGGTAGAGAGGTATTTGGCAGCAGAGGAACTACTGATGACCACCCAGCAACCCATAGATCCTCGACAGCGCCCTTCAGTAAAGACTGGTAAGACTGTTCAGTGGGGAAATGTTGCTGGGCGGTTAAGAGAACGCAAGGCTGGAGAGACTGTAAACACTGGCCCTGGAGACAGGCCAATGGGGCTAGAACGGTCTATGCTGCCCAAACGGGTTGATAATCGTGTGGTTAAATGTTTTAGGTGTGGTATGCCAGGTCATGTTATTGCCAATTGCCCAGTCACGCAAGAACCCATGCAATGTGATGCTGCCTTTGAATGTCGCAGAATGTCTTTCTTTGCTAGGTTAGCCTGTACTGTGGTACCTACACCTGAGCTGGAAAAACAAATGTGTGATGTGTTCTTAGAGGGTAAATGGGTAGAGGCCTTGCTAGATTCACGAAGTTTAGTTACCCTCGTGAAAGCGGGGTTAGTGAACCCCTTAAAGGTCCAGCAAATACCTATTGGGGTAACTTGCATACATGGGGATACCCAACATTATGTCACTGCTGAAGTGAATATAGAAACTTGTTGTGGGTCAGCAATTGTTAAAGTAGGACTGGTCCCCACCTTGGTGCATGAGGCCATAATAGGGAGGGATTTTCCTCATTTTTGGAAATTGTGGGAATCACGTTTATCAACAGATGTGAGAAGTAAAGAGCCAGTTGATAATACCGGTGATTTCATGGATGTACGTGTGTCTTCGGAACTTTCTGACCCTTTGCCTTTTGCTAGTTTGGTTGGGGAAGGGACAGATGGGGAATCCAGTGAAGACCTTCTTGCTGGGAACAGAGACATAGTAGTTAGAACTGAAAGCGTGCCTGACCTGGAGGTAAAGAAGGATCTGTTTGCGTCTGAACAGTTAAAGGATCCTACCTTAATAAAGGTTAGAGAGAATGTTAAGGTTGTTAATGGAGGACCTGTGGTACCAGGTGACAGGGTTACGTATCCCCACATGGCCATCTGTAATAAGCTCTTGTACCACATTGTCAAAAGGGGTGAGGATGTGGTGGAACAGCTGGTAGTTCCCCAGCCTTATCGGAGAACGGTACTAGTTTAGCTCATAGTCACGTTACCGCAGGACATTTAGGGGCAGAAAAAACCACTGAAAGAGTTTTACAAAGGTTCTTTTGGCCAGGGGTTTATAAAGAAGTGTCTGAATATTGTTCTTCCTGTCCTGAATGCCAGTATCATGCCCCTAGACCCCATTTCAGGAGCCCACTAGTTCCCATGCCTATTATAGAGGTCCCGTTTGACAGAATAGCCATGGATCTCGTGGGGCCCTTGTTAAAGTCTGCTCGGGGCCATCAGTATATCCTGGTAATTATGGACTATGCCACTCGATATCCTGAGGCTGTCCCTTTACGCACTATCACAACCAAGGTGATAGCTAGGGAGCTGGTGCAAGTTTTTAGTAGAGTGGGAATACCAAAAGAAATTTTGACTGACCAAGGTACTCCATTTATGTCAAGGATCATGAAGGAATTGTGCAAATTATTTAAGGTCACTCACCTCAGGACGTCCATCTACCATCCCCAAACTGACGGGTTGGTGGAAAGGTTTAATAAAACATTAAAAAGTATGTTAAAAAAGGTTGTTGAGAGAGATGGGAAAAACTGGGATTGTTTGTTGCCCTACTTGTTAATGGCCGTCAGAAAAGTTCCTCAGTCCTCTACGGGGTTTTCTCCATTTGATTTGTTGTATGGTAGACACCCCAGAGGGTTGTTGGACATTGCCAAAGAGACGTGGGAAGGACATCCCACTCCTTATAGAAGCGTTATTGAACATGTAACACAAATGCAGGATAGGATGCAGCCGTGGTACCTGTTGTCAGAGAGCACATGGAACAGGCCCAAAGTGCTCAACAGAGGGTATATAACCGGAGTGCCAAGATACGGGAATTTGCTAATGGAGATAGAGTTCTTGTTTTGGTACCCACTGTGGAAAGCAAATTCCTAGCTAAATGGCAGGGTCCATTTGAGATTAGGGAAAAAGTAAATGAGGTTAATTACAAAGTACACCAGCCAGGAAAGAGAAAACCCGAACAAATCTACCATGTTAACTTAATCAAACCCTGGAAAGATAGGTTGTCTCTGTCAGCGGAGCCTTGCCCTTCGGTGTCTTCACCTCGGTTGCTTCCCGCAGTAAAGGTGTCCGAGACATTATCAGCTGATCAGAACAATCAGGTTAAAGAATTTCTCATCCAAAATAGGGAGATATTTTCAGAGCTCCCTGGCCGAACGACCATAATAAAACATGACATTGTCACAGAACCAGGGGACAGGGTTCATTTAAAGCCATATAGGATTCCTGAAGCTCAGCGCGAAGCTGTTTCTAAAGAAGTTAAAACCATGTTAGAACTTGGAGTCATAGAGGAATCTAACAGTGAGTGGTTGAGTCCCATAGTTCTCATCCCGAAGCCCGACGGTAGCATACGCTTCTGTAATGACTTTCGTAAGTTAAATGAGGTGTCCAAGTTTGACGCGTACCCCATGCCCCGTGTGGATGAGCTTATAGAAAGGATGGGAACAGCCAGGTTTCTCACCACATTGGACCTGACCAAAGGTTACTGGCAAATACCTTTATCTGATGGCGCAAAATAATAAACAGCCTTTTCGGTTCCGGAGGGGATGTACTAGTTTAAGATGTTACCCTTTGGGTTGCATGGGGCTCCAGCAACCTTTTAACGGGCGATGGATAAAATTTTGAGGCCCCATAAAAAAATATGCAGCTGCTGATTTGGATGATGTGGTAATTCACAGTACAGACTGGGGGTCCCATTTGGTTAAAGTACAAGCAGTACTGGACTCAATCAGAGAGGCAGGGTTAACTGCTAACCCAAAGAAGTACTGCCTCGTAATGGAGGAGGTCAAATACTTGGGCTTCACCATAGGCAGAGGTCTAATTAGGCCCAATTAAATAAAATTGATGCTATTCAAAACTGGCCTCGTCCAGTGAATAAAAAACAGGTAAGGGCTTTTTTGGGAATAACTGGGTACTATAGACGGTTTATTCCCAATTTTGCGACCACAGCGGTGCAGTTGTCAGACCTTACCAAAGGAAGCAGTCAAATATGGTGAAATGGAACCCTGATCCAGAAAAAGCGTTCCAAGCGTTAAAAGTGGCTTTGTGTTCACAACCGGTATTGATAACACCAGATTTTTCAAAAGAATTTGTGGTACAGACAGATGCCTCAGAGGTAGGGATAGGCGCTGTGTTGTCCCAATCCAGAGATGGGGACTAACACCCTATCATTTATTTGAGTAGGAAACTCAATGAGCATGAAAAAAGGTATGCCATTGTGGAAAAGGAGGCTTTGGCCATTAAGTGGGCACTAGATACCTTGAGATATTACCTCTTGGGTAGACAATTCAGACTAGTGACGGATCATGCCCCTTTAAAATGGATGTATGTAAATAGAGGCAAGAATGCTCATGTAACTAGATGGTTTCTAGCGTTGCAGGATTTTAAGTTTACTGTAGAACATAGACCCAATTGGCCAAAGCAGATGCATTGTCCCGCATCTTCTGTTTGGGGGCTACAAGTGTTCCGGCCCCTAGGTCGAAACAGGGGAGGGGGATATGTGACAAGAACACTGGGATAGTGTTCGAGGGCAGGTATGTTTGTCCCAGGTTCTTGTCTTACATGTATTAGAAAAATGAAAACTTCTAGGAATATGTTTAGTTTTGTTAGAACCTTTTCAGTTTGTTGGAAAAGCTGGGTGAGGGCCCTGAAAGAGAGATGGGGCAAGTTCCAGACATTGGGCCCAGTTCGGGTCTTTGGCCTCACAGAAGGCTAATCAGGCTTTCAGCTATGTAAGAGTGTTATAGAGCTGCTGGCCTGATTAGGGTGTGCAGACTGCCTGGGAAGACTGCAGGATCTCTGTGAGAGAAACACGCTCCTGATACAAGTGAGCTATACAGTGCTTACTGGAGAACTCTGTGGGTTTTTTGTTTAGTGATAGTTAGGAACATCTTGTGTTTAGTTAGTGCCGGACAGGCAAGGTATTTTCTTTTGGTGTTTGTTTTATTTTCTGTATAATAAAACTGGCTGGGGCCAGTTGTACCAGAACCTGGACTTGTGTTGTTCCTCAGCTTCTGCGTGCTGCCATATACCCCAGGAAAGGGCACCTTGCACCATTACAGTGTTACAATATATATATATGTGTATATATATATATATATATATATATACACTGCTCAAAAAAATAAAGGGATCACTGAAATAACACATCCTAGATCTGAATGAATGAACTATTCTTATTGAATACTTTGTTCTTTACATAGTTGAATGTGCTGACAACTAAATCACACAAAAATTATCAATGGAAATCAAATTTCTTAACCCATGGAGGTCTGGATTTGGAGTCACACTCAAATTAAAGTGGAAAAACACACAACAGGCTGATCCAACTTTGATGTAATGTCCTTAAAACAAGTCAAAATGAGGCTCAGTAGTGTGTGTGGCCTCCACGTGCCTGTATAACCTCCCTACCATGCCTGGGCATGCTCCTGATGAGGTGGCGGATCGTCTCCTGAGGGATCTCCTCCCAGAACTGGCCTAAAGCATCCGCCAACTCCTGGACAGTCTGTGGTGCAACGTGGCGTTGGTGGACGGAGCGAGACATGATGTCCCAGATGTGCTCAATTGGATTCAGGTCTGGGGAATGGGCGGGCCAGTCCATAGCATCAATGCCTTCGTCTTGCAAGAACTGCTGACACACTCCAGCCACATGAGGTCCAGCATTGTCTTGCATTAGGAGGAACCCAGGGCCAACCGCACCAGCATATGGTCTCACAAGGGGTCTGAGGATCTCATCTCGGTACCTAATGGCAGTCAGGCTACCTCTGGCGAGCACATGGAGGGCTGTGCGGCCCCCCAAAGAAATGCCACCCCACACCATTACTGACCCACTGCCAAACTGGTCATGCTGGAGGATGTTGCATGCAGCAAAACGTTCTCCTTGGCGTCTGACTCTGTCACGTCTGTCACATGTGCTCAGTGAGAACCTGCTTTCATCTGTGAAGAGCACAGGACGCCAGTGGCGAATTTGCCAATATTGATGTTCTCTGGCAAATGCCAAACGTCCTGCACAGTGTTGGGCTGTAAGCACAACCCCAACCTGTGGACGTCGGGCCCTCATACCACCCTCATGGAGTCTGTTTGTGATCGTTTGAGTAGACACATGCACATTTGTGGCTTGCTGGAGGTCATTTTGCAGGGCTCTGGCAATGCTCCTCCTGTTCCTCCTTGCACAAAGGCGGAGGTAGCGGTCCTGCTGCTGGGTTGTTGCCCTCCTACGGCCTCCTCCACGTCTCCTGATGTACTGGCCTGTCTCCTGGTAGCGCCTCCATGCTCTGGACACTACGATGACAGACACAGCAAACCTTCTTGCCACAGCTCGCATTGATGTGCCATCCTGGATGAACTGCACCACCTGAACCACTTGTGTGGGTTGTAGACTCCGTCTCATGCTACCACTAGAGTGAAAGCACCACCAGCTTTCAAAAGTGACCAAAACATCAACCAAAAAGCATAGGAGCTGAGATGTGGTCTGTGGTCACCACCTGCAGAACAACTCCTTTATTGGGGTGTCTTGCTAATTGCCTATAACTTCCACCTGTTGTCTATTCCATTTGCACAACAGCATGTGAAATTTATTGTCAATCAGTGTTGCTTCCTAAGTGGACAGTTTGATTTCACAGAAGTGTGATTGACTTAGTAACATAGTAACATAGTAACATAGTATCTAAGGTTGAAAAAAGACAATTGTCCATCGGGTTCAACCTATTTGTGGTCTCCTATGCACGATTATCTTGTATAAAATTTTGACTGAAGTTGTTGACTACCGTTCCGATTTACCCCTCTTTTTTATAATAACCATAGTGCGTGACTATGCCCCGTAACCCTGGATATCCTTATCCATTAGGAATTTATCTAACCCATTCTTAAAGGTGTTGACTGAGTTGGCCATTACAACTCCCTCAGGCAGGGAATTCCAAACACGTATCGTCCTTACCGTAAAAAAAGCCTTTACGCCGTATTTTGTGGAATCTCCTCTAACCTGAGTGAGTGTCCACGAGTTCTCTGTGTTGATCTAACCAAAAACAGGTCCTGCGCAAGATCTGTATATTGTCCCCTTATATATTTGTAAATGTTGATCATGTCCCCTCTTAATCTCCTCTTTTCCAGTGTAAACATGCCTAGTCTTGCAAGCCTTTCCTCGTATTCCAGCGTCTCCATACCCTTAATTAGTTTGGTCGCCCGCCTTTGAACCTTTTCTAGCTCCAGGATATCCTTTTTGTAGTAAGGTGCCCAGAATTGTACACAGTATTCAAGGTGTGGCCTCACAAGTGATTTATATAACGGGAGTATAATACTCTCGTCCCTAGCATCAATTTCCCGTTTTATGCATGCTAATATCTTATTAGCCTTCTTTGCTGCAGTCCTACTTTGGGTACTACTGCTTAATTTGCTATCTATGAGGACACCTAAGTCCTTTTGCAGTACAGAATCCCCTAATTTTACCCCATTTAGTAGGTAGGTGTTATTTTTGTTCTTGTTACCACAGTGCATTACCTTACACTTGTCTGTATTCAAGCGCATTCTCCATTTCGCTGCCCAAGCTTCTAATTTAACTAAGTCATTCTGAAGCGACTCAGCATTCCCCTCCGCATTTATAACTTTACACAATTTGGTATCATCTGCAAAAGTTGACACCATGCTCTCTAGACCTTCTGTTAGGTCGTTAATGAAAATATTGAACAATAGCGGTCCTAATACTGAGCCTTGCGGCACACCACTTAGCACTTCAGTCCAAGTTGAAAAAGATCCATTAACCACAACGCGCTGCTCCCTATTATCTAACCAGTTTTTGACCCAAGTGCATATTGTGCTTCCTAGCCCTGATTCTTGTAGCTTGTAGATAAGGCTCATGTGTGGTACAGTATCGAACGCTTCGGCAAAATCTAAAAAGATTACATCCACCTCTTTACCCTGATCTAGGTTTGCGCTTACTGTTTCATAAAAGCCAAGTAAGTTGGTTTGACAGGATCTGTCCTTCATAAACCCATGTTGATTCCTTTTAATGACCTTATTGACTTCAAGGAACTTCTGAATACTATCTCTTAGAATACCTTCCAATACTTTCCCCACTATAGATGTAAGACTAACTGGTCTATAATTACCTGGTTCAGATTTACTTCCCTTTTTGAATATAGGCACTACTTCCGCTATACGCCAGTCTTTGGGAACCATACCTGATATTACTGAATCCTAAAAGATCAAAAATAGCGGTTTTGAAAGTTCAGAATGAAGCTCCATTAGAACCCTTGGGTGAATACCATCGGGACCTGGTGACTTATTAATCTTTAAATGTTTTAATCGGTCACAGACTACTTCCTCGCTTAAATAAGTACCTATCAGTGGGATATTCTCATTATTGAGATTATATGTTAGTCCCTGAATTGGGTCCTCTCTAGTAAATAATGTTGAAAAAAACTCATTTAGTGTGTCCGCTATGTCATTATAATTTTTGCTTAAGACTCCCAACTTGTCTTTTAAAGGGCCTATACTCTCCTTCTTTAATCTCTTGCTATTAATGTATTTAAATCATTTTTTGGGATTCGCTTTGCTTTCCTTTGCTACTAGTTTTTCAGTTTCTACTTTAGCCGCTCTTTTTTCCTTTTTGCATATTTTGTTACATTCCTTATAGTGCTGAAATGACTCTGCTTCCCCGTCAGATTTGTATTTTTTAAATGCTCGCCTTTTCTTGCCCATAAGTTCCTTAATATTTTTGTTAAGCCACATCGGTTTATGATTTTTATTCCTTTTTTAGCTGCTCGTAGGAATAAATTTGAGTGTATTTTTAGCTAGCAGGAATTTTAGTACCTCCCATTTCTCCATAGTATTTTTTCCTAAAAACAAACCTTCCCATTCAATATCCCTGAAAAATACCCTCATCTTTTCAAAATTTGCTTTGCTAAAGTTTAGAGTCCTAGTTGAGCCAGTATAGGGCTGTTTATGTTAACTGATATTGAATGTGACCATGTTGTGGTCGCTGTTTCCTATGGGTTCCCCTACTATAATACCTGATACCAAATCCCCATTGTTTGTTAATACCAGGTCTAAGATTGCATTGTACCTAGTTGGTTCCTCAATTAGTTGAACTAAGTAGTTATCATTAAGTGTGTTTAAAAACATATTGCCCCTAGCAGTATCACATGAATCGTTTTTCCAGTTTATCTCTGGATAGTTAAAATCTCCCATCACTACTATGTCTCCTACTCCTGCTGCTCTTTCAATTTGCTTTAGTAACAATTCCTCATCAGATACGTTGATACTAGGCGGCTTATAGCATACACCCAATACTAACTTTTTTATTCCTTTTTCCCCGCATGCAATTTCTACCCATTATGTCTCGTCAGTGTCTACAGTCCCCTCCTGAATATCTTCCCGTATATCAGGTTTTAAAAACGGCTTTACTTATAGACACACCCCTCCACCCTTTTTATTTAGTCTGTCTCTCCTAAACAGTGTATAGCCCTCTAGATTGACTGTCCAATCATGAGATTCGTCCCACCAAGTTTCAGTAATGCCTATAATATCATACTGTTTGCTTGCTGCAAGTATTTCTAGTTCACCCTTTTTACCAGTAATGCTTCTGGCGTTTACATACATACAACTAAGATAAGTATTTTCCCTGGCATTAGGGACATCTTTCACCTTATGTAGCAATGATGACCTGTAATCGTCATTGGTTGGTACTTTGGTAAAATCTCTTTTAGTACCCATGTTAGTAACCTTACCGCCTGCTCTTACCCTCCCCCCAACTTCTCCCCCATTTTGTTTACTACCGCCATCCCCACTATTCTCACTGCATGACCCGTAGTTTCTAGCTAAACCCTCCCCCCAGGCTCCTAGTTTAAAATCTCCTCCAACCTTCTAACCATCCTTCCCCCCAGCACCGCTGCCCCCTCCTCAGTCAGGTGCAATCCGTCACGACAAAAGAGATGGCGCCTGACTGAGAAGTCCGCCCAGTGTTCCAGGAACACAAACCCCTCTTTCCTGCACCAATCCCTAAGCCACACATTTACGCCCCTAATCTCCCTCTGCCTCCCTGGACTAGCGCGTGGCACGGATAATAATTCCGAGAATATTACCTTAGATGTCCTTGCCTTCAGTTTCTTTCCTAAGTCCCTATAGTCTCTCTTAAGGACATCCCACCTTCCGCTAACTTTGTCATTGGTGCCAACGTGCACCAAGACCGCCGGGTCTTTCCCAGCCCCTCCCAACAATCTATCTACCCGGTCCGCGATGTGCCGTACCCGAGCACCCGGGAGACAACAGACTGTACGGCGATCACTGTCCCGGTAGCAGATTGCCCTATCTGCCTTCCTGATGATAGAATCCCCTACCACCACCATCTGACTAGGTACCTTGGAGTTACATTGTGTTGTTTAAGTATTCCCTTTATTTTTTTGAGCAGTGTGTGTATATATATATATATATATATGTATATATATATATGTATATACACATAACTATATATATATATATATATTTATATATGTGTCTGCGCATATATATATATATATATATATATATATATAAATATATATAGCGTCTATACACATATATATATATACACTGTATATATATATATATATATATATATATAAAGCTAACCCTAAGCCCCCATAACCCCCCACCGCAACCTGACCCTCCCAGTGGTGCCTAACCATACCGCTCTGCAGGATATATGTAGTATATATATAATTCCCAAACCCCCATAAGCCCCCCCTGCAACCTAACCCTCCCTGGAGGTGCCTAACCCTTCCGCTCAGCAGTATAAACCTAACCCTCCCTCCCCCACAGCCTGAGCCTACCCCTCCCTGATGGTGCCTGACCCACCCCTCCCGGCAGCCTAACCCTAACCGACCCCCCAGCAGCCTAAATCTAACCTCCCCCTGGGCCCCCAAAGACCATGAACGGATAATAGAGGGGCTTATATTTTCACCTCAGGTTTTTTTTGTTCCTCCTCTTTTGTCTTTTACACAAAATATTTTCTTTAATCTTTCACCCACTCCACCAAGGTCTGAGAGCCAGTACTGATAAGAGCGGTAGGGCCCCCCTGTCTGAAGTGCAGCGGGCCCCCCGAAGGCTTAATCCGGCCCTGCCGCAGCCCCAGAAGAGTGGGCACCCCTCTCGCATTCTGCTCACTTCATAGTGAAGTTGGCAGAATATGGAATTAAATACAGCAAAACCACGTTCCCAGCGGAGTGGACAGAGCCTAATGACGCAATTATAAGCTAATTGTGTAATTTTAGACCTGCACCCATACAAGCATGGCAGCTTCCCTGTAAGGGGCGGGGCCTAATGATGCTGTTAACCCAGCCCCCATAGCCGCTTACCCACCTGCTTCTCCTCTCCACAAATCTCCCATAGAGGAATTCAGTTAAGTAGGTAAGTATGATATAAAGCCTATTGGTGAACCCATGCATACCTATCAGTACTGTAGTCATTATTTATGCAGGGCAGTCCCTATTCGCAGGTCATGAATGGGACTAAGTATCAACAAAAGTGTTAGTTTCTGGATGGATTGAAGTGTGGTCTCTGTGGATTAGGGGTGGGCAGGGGTGTATCTACCCATTGGCCAGGATGGCACTCGCCAGGGGCGCCAGCCGAGCAGGGGGCGCCGCCCGACGGTGCCCCCCTCGGCCAATGGGTGGAATCCCTTCAGCCGTAGTGTCTGGCAATACCTGCTATGCCGAGCTGCCTGGTCCTGGGGTGGAGGGCGGAGGTTCGCTCAGCAGGCAGGAGCTGGCGCCGGTGTCCGGCACCGCAATGCACTACAGGGAAGAAACTGAAAATAAACAACAACTCCCAGCAACCCGTGCTGTTGGGAGCTCCCGGCGGCAAGGGCTGCTGGAAGCTGTAGTTTATTTTCGGTTTCTTAACGTAGTTTGGTGCGGTGCCGGACACCGGAGCCAGCTCCTGCCTGCTGAGCGATCCTTCATCCCAGGTAGCTCGGCACAGCAGGTATTGACAGACACTACGGCTATCTGCTGGGATGTTGTGGGGTGGGGACTAGGGCTATGTGCTGTGTGGGGAGGCTACGTATGTGCTGGGAGTGGGGGAGACTACTACTATGTGCTAAGGGCGGACTACAGCTATGTGCTGGGAGGGGGATGGGGACTATGACTATGTGCTTGGGGAGGTGAGGGGCTATGTGCAGGGAGGGGGACTATCTCTATCTATGCTGGCCGGTAACTATTATGTGATGGTAGGGGGGTGGGAACTACTGTATGACTATGTTGGGAGAGGTGGAGACTGCGGCTATGCACAGGGGGGACTACGGCTATTGCTTGGTTAGGTGGGGGCTATGGCTATGTGCTGGGAGGGGGACTATATGACTGTGGGGGCATATGTGTATCTGGAAACATGGGGGCATATCTGGCACTGTGGGGGCATATCTGGCACTGTGGGGGCATATGTGTATCTGGCACTGTGGGGGTCATATGTGTATCTGGCACCGTGGGGGCATATCTAGCACTGTGGGGGCATGTGTGTATCTGGCACTGTGGGGGCATATATGTATCTGGCACTACTAGAGTCATATGTGTATCACGCCCCCATTTTCATGGGTCACGCCACATGTGGCATGTGGCCACACCCATTTTGGCATGTGCACGCCGAAGGTGCGTGCACACAGAACCACTAAGATTTTTTTCTACTTGCACCACTGGGTAGTGCGCTGCACTGCACTTCTTTGCACTACTATGTGATTGTACTACCTGGCGTTGGGTGGCATTGCCTCCTCAGCCAGGCAAGGCACTGCTGATGTCTCCTCAGTGTTATAAGAATTACTGTGTGGGCATAATGTGTAAAGGGAACTGCTACTGTGTGGGCATAATGTGTATAAGGATTACTACTGTGTAGAGTAATTTGAATTGGGGGAACTATTGTATGGTCATGCCCCTTTCCCACAAGATCATGTCCCTTTTTTGCACATGTACCTTCCCTACTTCAAATATTGGGTGCGCCAGTCCCTTACTTTGCCAGGGGCGCCTGGACCCCTAGATACACCGCTGGGGGTGGGGGTTAGTTGTATTGGGCGAGGCCTATTTTATTTTGATCTGACATTTTGTAATGTTGAGAGCTGCGCAATAGACATAGGGCCTAATTCAGAGGCGATCGCTGCTACAACAGCCATCACACTCTGGATCCCTTTACACAGTACACTCGCACGGCGGCACACTGTGCATGTGCAGCCAGTGAAATGCGAAATCAAGCACAATATGTTTTGCTGTGGGGCAGGTTTCAGTATAAATACAGATTTATCTCGCCCGGTCCAATGGATGTTGCTGAGTCAGTTTCCCCTCAGATGTATCGCTCCCTCCCCCCCCCCAGAAAGGCAGACAAGGCTCCTGCATACCTGATACAGTCTCCGCTCCCTCCCTCGGCCACCCACAATAGAGTGTAAGTGGGTGGTTCGGTGGACCTGACGACGCAATTTGCAGTGAATCGCGTTATCATAGCCCCGCCCCCCGCTACACAGTGGCTAATTTACTGACACTGTAGAACGGGGGGCAGGGCCACGATGAGACGATCATGCCGCCACGTCCCCAGACAGACCACCTATAGGCTGGTCATGCCCCCTATGTGCTCACCGAAGGGGGCAGCCAAGTCAGTAAGTATGGTATAAAGCATTGATATAAAGTCTTTCTTTTCTCCTGTTTGACACTTGCTGTGCGCTCTCGTGGCTGACAGTGTCATGCAGTCCTTAATTTGACTTTGTGTTACTCCTGCTGCACTCCCACTGCTGAGTCTCACCCTTCTGCTTACTCTCTCGCTGCTGCTTATATCAGTTTCTTCACAAGCCAGGGACGAAACTAGGATGTTCGGCACCTGGTGCAAGGCAGTAAGTTTGCACCCCAGACCCCCCCCCCCGAAATAAATAAAACATAGATAAATAATAATACAAATTAGCGTAAAAATACATTTGAACAAATTACAACTGCACCACGCAGTAGTACACACTTATTCTAAATACACTGCAAAGTAGTACCTTCCATTACGCCGCCCCACGGGGGTGAGAGGAAGATATTGTAGAGAGAGTATTCACACACATAAGTACATACAGTGCCCCTTCCCTGAGCCACACTCACCATTTAGGCAGGCTCAGGCTGATGCTGGATAGTAAGGTCTCCACTCTTCCTCCCTCCCTCCTCCCTCCCATGTTGGCTGGCTGGGCTGTCTGGCCTGGCCTGGCCCTGACAGTGCAGTGCCTTGTAGCCCCGCCCTCTTTTCAGACTTCATTATGACTGGACGTGGCTGATGAAAGACTTGGGGGACTGAGTTAACTTGCCCCCTGTGATCCCTCTTAATCTGGCTCCACCTGACACCCTCTACCTCTAAGGCTGCGGTTGAAAGGAGCCAGACGCACTGAACAATGAATAAACTGAAAGTAACTGCTGGGAACTGTAGTTTATTTTCAGTTTCTTCACTGCAAGGATCCGGGCGCATTGCAGTGAAGAAACTGAAAATAAACTACAGTTCCCAGCAGCCCTTGCAAGGGCTGTAGTTACTTTCAGTTTATTAATTGCAGTGCATCCGGCTCCTTGCAGCCACAGAGGGAGGAGGGTGTTTAGGTGGGTTTAAGTGACTGTCCTGGTACCCCCTATGATCCAGCGCCTGTTTCATATGCTCCCCTAGTTGCGGCCATGCACAAGTTCTCCCTTCACCATGGCTCCACAGAGTGCTGTTTTATTTTTTACTTATTTAAAAAAATCTTTATTTCAAACGGCATTGACCTTTACACTGTTATCCAAAATGGCCTAATTTTACTGGGACATCACAGATTTATCTTGCACAGGACTCCATGGGGTCTTATTTCAGTTCTGAGTTCCTTATGGTAGCGATAGTACTGCTGCAATCTACAGGATTATTCATTTAGCTACAAGGCAGGATGTTGGAAGCATAAGGACTAAGGCTTGCATTTATCATTAATCACATTTTCAATGCAATCTGGGCACAACATTAGCCCCCAAGATCGTATCGCATAATGCATTTAAATCAGCAATGGAGTCCATGCCTGTGATGTGCCAAATGTAGTGCCGGAGATGCTGCGCATGTGCGGTCCTATTAACCGCACATGCACAGTGGTCATTTCCAGTAAGGGTTCTGGGAGAACCCTCTGCCGGATGCAAATGCAGTGAGTAGGCTACAATGACCTATCGCCATCTTCAGATCCTTCCATTCCTGCTTTTTGCCCTATCACCCATATCTCCAGTACCTGCTGCTATCCTTCCATTCCTGCGTGCTGCCGCATTGCCCCTAGTTCCAATACCTGCTGCAATCTTTTCTTTCCTGCCCCTGCTGCCACATCCCCCCAGGGCTGGCTCTACCATTAGGCAGCTTCCTAGGGCGCTGGTATTTGGGGGGCGCCACTGAGTCTGCCTATCACAAAATGAAACATCTTTGTTGTATTTAATGTAAGTGGTGTCCGTGGAACTTATAACTCACACTTTCATCTGAAGGGCTCAAAAGTGGTTATTGGTGATTGCTGGGGACAGTAGGCTTAAGTTTTGCCTAGAGTGCAGAGAAACCTTGCACCAGCCCTGCATCCCCCATAGATTTCTATGGGGGATGCAGGGCCAGGATGCGGCAGCAGGCAGGAGTGAAAGGACCACAGCAGGTATTGGAGATATCTGCTTCGGTTCCTATTTTCCTACATTCAAGGCATACTTAATTTTTGCGGCTAACTCCGAAAATAAGTGTTTTCTGGGAAATAGCTGCAAATACTGTTTGATAAATGGGCCCCTATAAGTGATGCCTCTCAGCAGTTAGTAAATTATATGTCAAAAAATTATTAATGCTATTACTTGTTCAGAAAAAAAAAAAAAAAATATATATATATATATATATATTAGAGATGAGCGCCTGAAATTTTTCGGGTTTTGTGTTTTGGTTTTGGGTTCGGTTCCGCGGCCGTGTTTTGGGTTCGAACGCGTTTTGGCAAAACCTCACCGAATTATTTTTGTCGGATTCGGGTGTGTTTTGGATTCGGGTGTTTTTTTCCAAAAACACTAAAAAACAGCTTAAATCATAGAATTTGGGGGTCATTTTGATCCCAAAGTATTATTAACCTCAAAAACCATAATTTACACTCATTTTCAGTCTATTCTGAATACCTCACACCTCACAATATTATTTTTAGTCCTAAAATTTGCACCGAGGTCGCTGTGTGAGTAAGATAAGCGACCCTAGTGGCCGACACAAACACCGGGCCCATCTAGGAGTGGCACTGCAGTGTCACGCAGGATGTCCCTTCCAAAAAACCCTCCCCAAACAGCACATGACGCAAAGAAAAAAAGAGGCGCAATGAGGTAGCTGTGTGAGTAAGATTAGCGACCCTAGTGGCCGACACAAACACCGGGCCCATCTAGGAGTGGCACTGCAGTGTCACGCAGGATGGCCCTTCCAAAAAACCCTCCCCAAACAGCACATGACGCAAAGAAAAAAAGAGGCGCAATGAGGTAGCTGACTGTGTGAGTAAGATTAGCGACCCTAGTGGCCGACACAAACACCGGGCCCATCTAGGAGTGGCACTGCAGTGTCACGCAGGATGGCCCTTCCAAAAAACCCTCCCCAAACAGCACATGACGCAAAGAAAAAAAGAGGCGCAATGAGGTAGCTGACTGTGTGAGTAAGATTAGCGACCCTAGTGGCCGACACAAACACCGGGCCCATCTAGGAGTGGCACTGCAGTGTCACGCAGGATGTCCCTTCCAAAAAACCCTCCCCAAACAGCACATGACGCAAAGAAAAAAAGAGGCGCAATGAGGTAGCTGTGTGAGTAAGATTAGCGACCCTAGTGGCCGACACAAACACCGGGCCCATCTAGGAGTGGCACTGCAGTGTCACGCAGGATGTCCCTTCCAAAAAACCCTCCCCAAACAGCACATGACGCAAAGAAAAAAAGAGGCGCAATGAGGTAGCTGACTGTGTGAGTAAGATTAAGACAATTTTATTTTAGGTTTTGGAGTCCTTTTTTTACTGATATTTGGTGTTTTGGTTTTGACATGCTCTGTACTATGCCATTGGGCATCGGCCTTGGCAGACGACTTTGCTGGCATTTCATCGTCTCGGCCATGACTAGTGGCAGCAGCTTCAGCACGAGGTGGAAGTGGATCTTGATCTTTCCCTAATTTTGGAACCTCAACATTTTTGTTCTCCATATTTTAATAGGCACAACTAAAAGGCACCTCAGGTAAACAATGCAGATGGATGGATTGGATACTAGTATACAATTATGGACGGGCTGCCGAGTGCCGACACAGAGGTAGCCACAGCCGTGAACTACCGCACTGTACTGTGTCTGCTGCTAATATATAGACTGGTTGATAAAGAGATAGTATACTCGTAACTAGTATGTATGTATAAAGAAAGAAAAAAAAACCACGGTTAGGTCACTGGTATATACAATTATGGACGGGCTGCCGAGTGCCGACACAGAGGTAGCCACAGCCGTGAACTACCGCACTGTACTGTGTCTGCTGCTAATATATAGACTGGTTGATAAAGAGATAGTATACTCGTAACTAGTATGTATGTATAAAGAAAGAAAAAAAAACCACGGTTAGGTCACTGGTATATACAATTATGGACGGGCTGCCGAGTGCCGACACAGAGGTAGCCACAGCCGTGAACTACCGCACTGTACTGTGTCTGCTGCTAATATATAGACTGGTTGATAAAGAGATAGTATACTCGTAACTAGTATGTATGTATAAAGAAAGAAAAAAAAACCACGGTTAGGTCACTGGTATATACAATTATGGACGGGCTGCGGAGTGCCGACACAGAGGTAGCCACAGCCGTGAACTACCGCACTGTACTGTGTCTGCTGCTAATATATAGACTGGTTGATAAAGAGATAGTATACTCGTAACTAGTATGTATGTATAAAGAAAGAAAAAAAAACCACGGTTAGGTCACTGGTATATACAATTATGGACGGGCTGCCGAGTGCCGACACAGAGGTAGCCACAGCCGTGAACTACCGCACTGTACACTGGTTGATAAAGAGATAGTAGTATACTCGTAACAACTAGTATGACGACGGTATAAAGAATGAAAAAAAACCCACGGTTAGGTGGTATATAATACAATTATGGTTGGACGGACTGCCTGCCGAGTGCCGACACAGAGGTAGCCACAGCCGTGAACTACCGCACTGTACACTGGTTGATAAAGAGATAGTAGTATACTCGTAACAACTAGTATGACGACGGTATAAAGAATGAAAAAAAAACCACGGTTAGGTGGTATATAATACAATTATGGTTGGACGGACTGCCTGCCGAGTGCCGACACAGAGGTAGCCACAGCCGTGAACTACCGCACTGTACACTGGTTGATAAAGAGATAGTAGTATACTCGTAACAACTAGTATGACGACGGTATAAAGAACGAAAAAAAAACCACGGTTAGGTGGTATATATTATAATACAATTATGGATGGACGGACTGCCTGCCGAGTTCCGACACAGAGGTAGCCACAGCCGTGAACTACCGCACTGTACACTGGTTGATAAAGAGATAGTAGTATACTCGTAACAACTAGTATGACGACGGTATAAAGAACGAAAAAAAAACCACGGTTAGGTGGTATATATTATAATACAATTATGGATGGACGGACTGCCTGCCGAGTTCCGACACAGAGGTAGCCACAGCCGTGAACTACCGCACTGTACACTGGTTGATAAAGAGATAGTAGTATACTCGTAACAACTAGTATGACTATGACGACGGTATAAAGAAAGAAAAAAAAAACCACGGTTAGGTGGTATATAATACAATTATGGATGGACGGACTGCCTGCCGAGTGCCGACACAGAGGTAGCCACAGCCGTGAACTACCGCACTGTACTGTGTCTGCTGCTAATATAGACTGGTTGATAAAGAGATAGTATACAATACTACTAATATACTGGTGGTCAGGCACTGGTCACCACTAGTCACACTGGCAGTGGCACTCCTGCAGCAAAAGTGTGCACTGTTTAATTTGAATATAATATTATTTATCATGTACTCCTGGCTCCTGCTATAACAACCTGCAGTGCTCCCCAGTCTCCCCCACAATTATAAGCTTTATATACAATACATTGATGTGCAGCACACTGGGCTGAGCAGTGCACACAGACTGAGTCACTGTGTGACTGTGTATCGTTTTTTTCAGGCAGAGAACGGATATATTAAATAAAACAAACAACTGCACTGTCTCTGGTGGTCACTGGTCACTGTGGTCGTCAGTCACTAAACTCTGTCTGCACTCTGCACTCTCTTCTAATCTACAGTATCACAGCAATCTCTCTCTCTCTCTCTCTTCTAAATCTAATCTAAATGGAGAGGACGCCAGCCACGTCCTCTCCCTATCAATCTCAATGCACGTGTGAAAATGGCGGCGACGCGCGGCTCCTTATATAGAATCCGAGTCTCGCGAGAATCCGACAGCGTCATGATGACGTTCGGGCGCGCTCGGGTTAACCGAGCAAGGCGGGAAGATCCGAGTCGCTCGGACCCGTGAAAAAAAAAGTGAAGTTCGTGCGGGTTCGGATTCAAAGAAACCGAACCCGCTCATCTCTAATATATATATATACACAGGTTGAGTATCCCATATCCAAATATTCCGAAATACGGAATTTTTGGAGTGAGAGTGAGACAGTGAAACCTTTGTTTTCTGATAGCTCAGTGTACACAAACTTTGTTTAATACACAAAGTTATTAAAAGTATTGTATTAAATGACCTTCAGGCTGTGTGTACAAGGTGTATATGAAACATAAATGCATTCTGTGCTTAAACTTAGGTCCTATCGCCATGATATCTCATTATGGTATGCAATTATTCCAAAATACGGAAAAATCAGATATCCAAAATACTTCTGGTCCCAAGTATTTTGGATAAGAGATACCCAACCTGTAATATATATATATATATATATGTATATATATATATATTAAAAGTATTGTATTAAATGACCTTCAGGCTGTGTGTACAAGGTGTATATGAAACATAAATGCATTCTGTGCTTATACTTAGGTCCTATCGCCATGATATCTCATTATGGTATGCAATTATTCCAAAATACGGAAAAATCAGATATCCAAAATACTTCTGGTCCCAAGTATTTTGGATAAGAGATACCCAACCTGTAATATATATATATATATATATATATATATATATAGTGGTGAAGAAAAAACGGCACTCAGGAAACTTCAAAATTATAAAGATAATTGGTCTACGTTTCGGAGACCTTTAATCTCCTTCGTCAGGACAATACAGAACAACAGAAAAAGACATACCTTTATTCAACTCACCCAGGTGCACGCTAAGCCCGTCGGCCGCTTCCCGTCGCCGTCCCGCTGGCGTCACCGGAAGTGAACTCACGTCCGCGTCACACGGCTGGTAGAGCTGGGCGGGGGGCCGGGGCATTGCTATAGTGATACCCATCACCATGGAAACAATGCTGCACAATAATAAACGGAGGAAAATGAAGTAAAACACTCTGCTTGTAGTTGAAAAACATTAGTGCATCAATACTAAATGACTAACTATTAATTCAATGACATTACATACTAACACAACTAGTGATGAGCAGGTTCGGTTTCTCGGAAACCGAACCCCCCCGAACTTCACCCATTTTACACGGGTCCGAGGCATACTCGGATTCTCCCGTATGTCTCTGTTAACCCGAGCGCGCCCGAACGTCATCATCCTGCTGTCGGATTCTCACGAGATTCGGATTCTATATAAGCAGCCGCGCGTCACCGCCATTTTCACTCGTGCATTGGAAATGTTAGGGAGAGGACGTGGCTGGCATCCTCTCCGTTTATTAATCTTGATGCAAAAATATTTGTGCTTATTCCTTAATTGTGGGGACTGGGGAGCAGCTGTATTATATAGGAGGAGTACAGTGCAGAGTTTTGCTGACAGTGACCACCAGTATACGTTGTCTGCCTGAAAAACACTCCATATCTGTGCTCAGTGTGCTGCATATATCTGTGCTCACACTGCTTAATTGTGGGGACTGGGGAGCAGCTGTATTATATAGGAGGAGTACAGTGCAGAGTTTTGCTGACCAGTGACCACCAGTATACGTTGCCTACCTGAAAAACACTCCATATCTGTGCTCAGTGTGCTGCATATATCTGTGCTCACACTGCTTTATTGTGGGCACTGGGGACCACCAGTATATTATATAGGAGGAGTACAGTGCAGAGTTTTGCTGACCAGTGACCACCAGTATACGTTGTCTGCCTGAAAAACACTCCATATCTGAGCTCAGTGTGCTGCATATATCTGTGCTCACACTGCTTTATTGTGGGCACTGGGGACCACCAGTATATTATATAGGAGGAGTACAGTGCAGAGTTTTGCTGACCAGTGACCACCAGTATACGTTGTCTGCCTGAAAAACACTCCATATCTGTGCTCAGTGTGCTGCATATATCTGTGCTCACACTGCTTAATTGAGGGGACTGGGGAGCAGCTGTATTATATAGGAGGAGTAAAGTGCAGAGTTTTGCTGACCAGGGACCACCAGTATACGTTGTCTACCTGAAAAACACTCCATATCTGTGCTCAGTGTGCTGCATATATCTGTGCTCTCACTGCTTTATTGTGGGCACTGGGGACCACCAGTATATTATATAGGAGGAGTACAGTGCAGAGTTTTGCTGATCAGTGACCACCAGTATACGTTGTCTGCCTGAAAAACACTCCATGTCTGTGCTCAGTGTGCTGCATATATCTGTGCTCACACTGCTTTATTGTGGGCACTGGGGACCACCAGTATATTATATAGGAGGAGTACAGTGCAGAGTTTTGCTGACCAGTGACCACCAGTATAAGTTGTCTGCCTGAAAAACACTCCATATCTGTGCTCAGTGTGCTGCATATATCTGTGCTCACACTGCTTTATTGTGGGCACTGGGGACCACCAGTATATTATATAGGAGGAGTACAGTGCAGAGTTTTGCTGACCAGTGACCACCAGTATACGTTGTCTGCCTGAAAAACACTCCATATCTGTGCTCAGTGTGCTGCATATATCTGTGCTCACACTGCTTTATTGTGGGCACTGGGGACCACCAGTATATTATATAGGAGGAGTACAGTGCAGAGTTTTGCTGACCAGTGACCACCAGTATACGTTGTCTGCCTGAAAAACACTCCATATCTGTGCTCAATGTGCTGCATATATCTGTGCTCACACTGCTTAATTGTGGGGACTGGGGAGCAGCTGTATTATATAGGAGGAGTACAGTGCAGAATTTTCGCTCACAGTGACCACCAGTATACGTTGTCTGCCTGAAAAACACTCCATATCTGTGCTCAGTGTGCTGCATATATCTGTGCTCACACTGCTTTATTGTGGGCACTGGGGACCACCAGTATATTATATAGGAGGAGTACAGTGCAGAGTTTTGCTGACCAGTGACCACCAATATACGTTGTCTGCCTGAAAAACACTCCATATCTGTGCTCAGTGTGCTGCATATATCTGTGCTCACACTGCTTAATTGTGGGGACTGAGGAGCAGCTGTATTATATAGGAGGAGTACAGTGCAGAGTTTTGCTGACAGTGACCACCAGTATACGTTGTCTGCCTGAAAAACACTCCATATCTGTGCTCAGTGTGCTGCATATATCTGTGCTCACACTGCTTTATTGTCGGGACTGGGGATCAGCTGTATTATATAGGAGGAGTACAGTGCAGAGTTTTGCTGACCAGTGACCACCAGTATACGTTGTCTGCCTGAAAAACACTCCATATCTTTGCTGCATTGTAGTATATAGTAGGAGTACAGTGCATAATTTTGCTGACCACCAGTATATAATATATAGGAGTACGGTACAGAAGGCCACTGCTGTACCTACCTCTGTGTCGTCAAGTATACTATCCATCCATACCTGTGGTGCATTTCAGTTTTGCAAAGTTTGCTGACCACCAGTATATAATATATAGCATTACGGTACAGTAGGCCACTGCTGTACCTACCTCTGTGTCGTCAAGTATACTATCCATCCATACCTGTGGTGCATTTCAGTTTTGCACAGTTTGCTGACCACCAGTATATAATATATAGCATTACGGTACAGTAGGCCACTGCTGTACCTACCTCTGTGTCATCAAGTAAACTATCCATCCATACCTGTGGTGCATTTCAGTTTTGCACAGTTTGCTGACCACCAGTATATAATATATAGCATTACGGTACAGTAGGCCACTGCTGTACCCACCTCTTGTCGTCAAGTATACTATCCATCCATACCTGTGGTGCATTTCAGTTTTGCAGTTTGCTGACCACCAGTATATAATATATAGCATTACGGTACAGTAGGCCACTGCTGTACCTACCTCTGTGTCGTCAAGTATACTATACATCCATACCTGTGGTGCATTTCAGTTGTGTGCAGTATATATAGTAGTAGGCCATTGCTATTGATACTGGCATATAATTCCACACATTAAAAAATGGAGAACAAAAATGTGGAGGTTAAAATAGAGAAAGATCAAGATCCACTTCCACCTCGTGCTGAAGCTGCTGCCACTAGTCATGGCCGAGACGATGAAATGCCATCAACGTTGTCTGCCAAGGCCGATGCCCAATGTCATAGTAGAGAGCATGTAAAATCCAAAAAAACAAAAGTTCAGTAAAATGACCCAAAAATCAAAATTGAAAGCATCTGATGAGAAGCGTAAACTTGCCAATATGCCATTTACGACACGGAGTGGCAAGGAACGGCTGAGGCCCTGGCCTATGTTCATGGCTAGTGGTTCAGATTCACATGAGGATGGAAGCACTCATCCTCTCGCTAGAAAAATGAAAAGACTTAAGCTGGCAAAAGCACAGCAAAGAACTGTGCGTTCTTCTAAATCACAAATCCCCAAGGAGAGTCCAATTGTGTCGGTTGCGATGCCTGACCTTCCCAACACTGGACGGGAAGAGCTTGCGCCTTCCACCATTTGCACGACCCCTGCAAGTGCGGAAGGAGCACCCGCAGTCCAGTTCCTGATAGTCAAATTGAAGATGTCACTGTTGAAGTACACCAGGATGAGGATATGGGTGTTGCTGGCGCTCGGGAGGAAATTGACAAGGAGGATTCTGATGGTGAGGTGGTTTGTTTAAGTCAGGCACCCGGGGAGACACCTGTTGTCCGTGGGACGAATATGGCCATTGACATGCCTGGTCAAAATACAAAAAAAATCACCTCTTCGGTGTAGAATTATTTCAACACAAATGCGGATAACAGGTGTCAAGCCGTGTGTTGCCTTTGTCAAGCTGTAATAAGTAAGGGTAAGGACGTTAACCACCTCGGAACATCCTCCCTTATACGTCACCTACAGCGCATTCATCATAAGTCAGTGACAAGTTCAAAAACTTTGAATGACAGCGGAAGCAGTCCACTGACAACTAAATCCCTTCCTCTTTTAACCAAGCTCCTGCAAACCACACCACCAACTCCCTCAGTGTCAATTTCCACCTTACACAGGAAAGCCAATAGTCCTGCAGGCCATGTCACTGGCAAGTCTGACGAGTCCTCTCCTGCCTGGGATTCCTCCGATGCATCCTTGAGTGTAACGCCTACTGCTGCTGGCGCTGCTGTTGTTGCTGCTGGGAGTCGATCGTCATCCCAGAGAGGAAGTCGGAAGACCACTTGTACTACTTCCAGTAAGCAATTGACTGTCCAACAGTCCTTTGCGAGGAAGATGAAATATCACAGCAGTCATCCTACTGCAAAGCGGATAACTCAGGTCTTATCAGCCTGGGTGGTGAGAAACGTGGTTCCGGTATCCACCGTTACTTCAGAGGCAACTAGAGACTTGATTGAGGTACTGTGTCCCCTGTGCCAAATACCATCTAGGTTCCATTTCTCTAGGCAGGCGATACCGAAAATGTACACAGACCTCAGAAAAAGAGTCACCAGTGTCCTAAAAAATGCAGTTGTAACCAATGTCCACTTAACCACGGACATGTGGACAAGTGGAGCAGGGCAGACTCAGGACTATATGACTGTGACAGCCCACTGGGTAGATGTATTGCCTCCTGCAGCAAGAACAGATGCGGCGGCACCAGTAGCAGCATCTCGCAAACGCCAACTCGTTCCTAGGCAGGCTACGCTTTGTATCACCGCTTTCCATAAGAGGCACACAGCTGACAACCTCTTACGGAAACTGAGGAACATAATCGCAGAATGGCTTACCCCAATTGGACTCTCCTGGGGATTTGTGACATCGGACAACGCCACCAATATTGTGCGTGCATTACATCTGGGCAAATTCCAGCACGTCCCATGTTTTGCACATACATTGAATTTGGTGGTGCAGAATTATTTAAAAAACGACAGGGGCGTGCAAGAGATGCTGTCGGTGGCCCGAAGTATTGCGGGCCACTTTCAGCATTCAGCCACCGCGTGCCGAAGACTGGAGCACCACCAAACAGTCCTGAACCTGCCCTGCCATCATCTGAAGCAAGAGGTGGTAACGAGGTGGAATTCAACCCTCTATATGCTTCAGAGGATGGAGGAGCAGCAAAAGGCCATTCAAGCCTATACATCTGCCCACGATATAGGCAAAGGAGGGGGAATGCACCTGACTCAAGCGCAGTGGAGAATGATTTCAACGTTGTGCAAGGTTCTGCAACCCTTTGAACTTGCCACACGTGAAGTCAGTTCAGACACTGCCAGCCTGAGTCAGGTCATTCCCCTCATCAGGCTTTTGCAGAAGAAGCTGGAGACATTGAAGGAGGAGCTAAAACAGAGCGATTCCGCTAGGCATGTGGGACTTGTGGATGGAGCCCTTAATTCGCTTAACCAGGATTCACGGGTGGTCAATCCGTTGAAATCAGAGCACTACATTTTGGCCACCGTGCTCGATCCTAGATTTAAAACCTACGTTGTATCTCTCTTACTGGCAGACACAAGTCTGCAGAGGTTCAAAGACCTGCTGGTGAGAAAATTGTCAAGTCAAGCGGAACGTGACCCGTCAACAGCTCCTCCTTCACATTCTCCCGCAACTGGGGGTGCGAGGAAAAGGCTAAGAATTCCGAGCCCACCCGCTGGCGGTGATGCAGGGCAGTCTGGAGCGAGTGCTGACATCTGGTCCGGACTGAAGGACCTGGCAACGATTACTGACATGTCGTCTACTGTCACTGCATATGATTCTGTCACCATTGAAAGAATGGTGGAGGATTATATGAGTGACCGCATCCAAGTAGGCACGTCAGACAGTCCGTACGTATACTGGCAGGAAAAAGAGGCAATTTGGAGGCCCTTGCACAAGCTGGCTGTATTTTACCTAAGTTTCCCACCCTCCAGTGTGTACTCTGAAAGAGTGTTTAGTGCAGCCGCTCACCTTGTCAGCAATCGGCGTACAAGGTTACTTCCAGAAAATGTGGAGAAGATGATGTTTACCAAAATGAATTATAATCAATTCCTCCATGGAGACATTCACAGGCAATTGCCTCCAGAAAGTACACAGGGACCTGAGATGGTGGATTCCAGTGGGGACGAATTAATAATCTGTGAGGCGGGGGATGTACACAGTGAAAGGGGTGAGGAATCGGAGGATGATTATGAGGTGGACATCTTGCCTCTGTAGAGCCAGTTTGTGCAAGGAGAGATTGATTGCTTCTTTTTTGGTGGGGGCCCAAACCAACCAGTCATTTCAGTCACAGTCGTGTGGCAGACCCTGTCGCTGAAATTATGGGTTCGTTAAAGTGTGCATGTCCTGTTTATACAACATAAGGGTGGGTGGGAGGGCCCAAGGACAATTCCATCTTGCACCTCTTTTTTCTTTCATTTTTCTTTGCATCATGTGCTGTTTGGGGACAATTTTTTTGAACTGCCATCCTGTCTGACACTGCAGTGCCACTCCTAAATGGGCCAGGTGTTTGTGTCGGCCACTTGGGTCGCTTAGCTTAGTCACACAGCTACCTCATTGTGCCTCTTTTTTTCTCTGCATCATGTGCTGTTTGGGGACTATTTTTTTGAAGTGCCATCCTGTCTGACACTGCAGTGCCACTCCTAGATGGGCCAGGTGTTTGCGTCGGCCACTTGTGTCACTTAGCTTAGCCATCCAGCGACCTCGGTGCAAATTTTAGGACTAAAAATAATATTGTGAGGTGTGAGGTGTTCAGAATAGACTGAAAATGAGTGGAAATTATGGTTATTGAGGTTAATAATACTATGGGATCAAAATGAACCCCAAATTCTATGATTTAAGCTGTTTTTGAGTTTTTTTTGTAAAAAAAACACCCGAATCCAAAACACACCCGAATCCGACAAAAAAATTTCAGGGAGGTTTTGCCAAAACGCGTCCGAATCCAAAACACGGCCGCGGACACAAATCCAAAACCAAAACACAAAACCTGAAAAATTTCCGGTGCACATCACTAAACACAACTGTTATACACAGAGCTTCTACTAAAGAAAATAGTTACATGCAAAAAATCAAAAACCATTACTGGTGTAAAGTGTCCTATGTTTCTAAAAAGCAAGTGTAAGATAAATGCTCATTCAACTCGAGCGGCTGCAGGGTTTGTAGCTTATAAATCCATTTTGTCTCTAATCGCAATAGTAAGTTGTCCCTATTGCCACCTCTTCTACAGGGGGGAACCCAATCGATCATTATGTACCTTAAAATTGCCCGGTTTTCTGGACAAAAAATGGGTCTGTGGGTGAGCTACAAAACCCGTGATGTCATTATGAACTAGGACATCCTTAATATTGCGGCCTCTACGGAACCCAGGCATTAAAGTTTTATTCAACAGACCTGGGGGTATATTTACAAAGATTCGTGTTTTGGCCGTTTTGAAGGGTGTTTGAACTCGAATGGTATCGGGTGCATTTTACTGCAACTTTTTGAATCCTGAAACGATCATTCACTAAGCTGCCGAGTTTTGCACAATCGTTTTTTCCGATGTCGATGTGATTCGTAATATCAGGCAGTGTTTTACGGGAGTGATGAGTAAAACACTGTCTGACAAAACACAAGGAATCCCGGCCGTTTCTGTGAGATCCGTGTAGGGCTTCATTGTGTACCTTAAAAAGTTGATTAAAGTCTTAAAAAATCTGAAAAAAATTGCGTGGTGTCCCCCCTCCTAAGCACAACCAGCCTCGGTCTCTTTGAGCCGGTCCTGGTTGAAAAAATATGGGGTAAAAAATGACAGGGGTTCCCCCATATTTCATCAACCAGCACCGGGCTCTGCGCCTGGTCCTGGTTCCAAAAATACGGGGGACAAAAAGCTTAGGGGTCCCCCGTATTTTTGAAACCAGCACCGGGCTCCACTAGCCAGGTACATAATGCCACAGCCCGAGGACACTTTTATACTGGTCCCTGCGTTCATGGCATTACATACCCAACTAGTCACCCCTGGCCGGGGTACCCTGGAGGAGTGGGAACCCCTTAAATCAAAGGGTTCCCCCCCTCCAGCCACCCAAAGGGCTAGGGGTGTAGTCCGAGGCTGTCCTCCCCATCCAAGGGCGGTGGATGGGGGGCTGATAGCCTTTTGAAAAAATGTGAATATTGTTTTTAGTAGCAGTACTACAAGTCCCAGCAAGCCTCCCCCGCAAGCTGGTACTTGGAGAACCACAAGTACCAGCATGCGGTGGAAAACCGGGCCCGCTGGCACGTCCGCGTCACACGGCTGGTAGAGCTGGGCGTGGTGCCGGGGCGTTGCTATAGTGATACCCATCACCATGGAAACAATGCTGCACAATAATAAACGGAGGAAAATGAAGTATAACACTCTGCTTGTAGTTGAAAGACATTAGTGCATCAATACTAAATGACTAACTATTAATTCAATGACATTACATACTAACACAACTGTTATACACAGAGCTTCTACTAAAGAAAATAGTTACATGCAAAAAAATCAAAAACCATTACTGGTGTAAAGTGTCCTATGTTTCTAAAAAGCAAGTGTAAGATAAATGCTCATTCAACCCAAGCGGCTGCAGGGTTTGTAGCTTATAAATCCATTTAGTCTCTAATGGCAATAGTAAGTTGTCCCTATTGCCACCTCTTCTACAGGGGGGTACCCAATCGATCATTTTGTACCTTAATGCGGCTAAACTATGGCGAGAATCACGGAAATGCCTAGCAACCGGTTGATCATTCATTTTATTCTTAGAGGTGGTGTCAGCGCTCTCAATGGCCTTTCTAATACCCGATCGATGGGCAGCCATGCTTTCCTTAAAACTGCGAATTGTTTTGCCCACGTATAGTAAGCCACATGGGCATTTGATGTAGTAAATTACATGGGTACTAGAGTAAGTTAAGGGGTAATTAATTTTGAACCTTTTGCCTGAGCGCGGATGCGAAAAATATACACTACTTGGATGTTTCAGTCTCCTTATTTGATTGTCAACTCGTGACTAATGTGTACCAGAAGGCGGTTGACCGCAACACCTATCTACAGGCAGATAGCCAGCATCCCCCGTCCCTTAAACGCGGTTTGCCTTTTTCCCAGTTTTTACGTATCATTCGCATTTGCTCGAATCATCAGGATGCCATAACACAAATCAATTTAATGTTAAATAAATTCTTATTGAGGGGCTATCCACCAAAGCTTGTTGCGTGAAGCTAGGGTAAAGGCACTGGCATACCCGAAAGAGCAGGCTTTAAAGCACAACTGGGTAACCTCATTGCAGAATAAAATGATTTGGCCACAACAATATTCATCTAACTCAGAATCCTTTGTGGCAGCAGCTAAAAAGTATTGGCCTGTTGTCAATAGTGATTTAACCGTACCAGGTCTGTTGAATAAAACTTTAATGCCTGGGTTCCGTAGAGGCCGCAATATTAAGGATGTCCTAGTTCATAATGACATCACGGGTTTTGTAGCTCACACACAGACCCATTTTTTGTCCAGAAAACCGGGCAATTTTAAGTGCATTAATTGCACGACTAGCCAATACTTAGAGACAGGGGCTTATTTTTCGCATCCCCGCTCAGGCAAAAGGTTCAAAATTAATTACCCCTTAACTTACTCTAGTACCCATGTAGTTTACTACATCAAATGCCCATGTGGCTTACTATACGTGGGCAAAACAATTCGCAGTTTTAAGGAAAGCATGGCTGCCCATCGATCGGGTATTAGAAAGGCCATTGAGAGTGCTGACACCACCTCTAAGAATAAAATGAATGATCAACCGGTTGCTAGGCATTTCCGTGATTCTCGCCATAGTTTAGCCGCATTAAGGTACAAAATGATCGATTGGGTACCCCCCTGTAGAAGAGGTGGCAATAGGGACAACTTACTATTGCGATTAGAGACAAAATGGATTTATAAGCTACAAACCCTGCAGCCGCTCGGGTTGAATGAGCATTTATCTTACACTTGCTTTTTAGAAACATAGGACACTTTACACCAGTAATGGTTTTTGATTTTTTGGATGTAACTATTTTCTTTAGTAGAAGCTCTGTGTATAACAGTTGTGTTAGTATGTAATGTCATTGAATTAATAGTTAGTCATTTAGTATTGATGCACTAATGTTTTTCAACTACAAGCAGAGTGTTATACTTCATTTTCCTCCGTTTATTATTGTGCAGCATTGTTTCCATGGTGATGGGTATCACTATAGCAACGCCCCGGCCCCCCGCCCAGCTCTACCAGCCGTGTGATGCGGACGTGAGTTCACTTCCGGTGACGCCAGCGGGACGGCGACGGGAAGCGGCCGACGGGCTTAGCGTGCACCTGGGTGAGTTGAATAAAGGTATGTCTTTTTCTGTTGTTCTGTATTGTCCTGATGAAGGAGATTAAAGGTCTCCGAAACGTAGACCAATTATCTTTACAATCTTGAAGTTTCCTGAGTGCCGTTTTTTCTTCACCACTATATCAATTGTTACGATTCTGGCACCGGGACCAGTTGAGAAATCTGTTGGAGTGCCGGACACCCTTGTTTTATATATATATATATATATATATATATATATATATATATATATATAAATAAAATGTTTTTGTCACTTAACAAGCATTTCCAGTATTAAATTAAGCATATGGTAGTCAACAAAATGTAGCGCTTGCTGTATAACACTCTCTTCTCTGAAATGTGTTCAAGTAATAAAGGCCAGGAAGGTGGTGATGAGGATGTGGAGGATGTGTGAACCAACCAAGGCAATATTTAATTTGCAGCCTTGTGTCAAAAGTATCAATCCAGTCTCTGTAACAGAAACTGATAAAATGATTTGATACTGTATGACAAACAGAAGCAAGAAAATAGCCTATGTATCCTTCACGAGTTTGAGTAAAGGAGACAAGATTCATTAACTTAAATTAGTATGAGACTGCTAGAAGTTAGAATTCAGGTATATTAATTGGCAACTTTGTAACACAAATTGTTCACTGGCAGAAAGTGTTAACAAGCCTCCTTGCAATTATGATATTTATTTAGACACAAGGCACGATTTATAATTTGCACATTTTTCTGCTCGCTAAAGATTTTACCTCCCAAGTAATTATGATTTGTAATATATTTCTGCCCTTTCAGATCAGCAGGTTCAGCTCAGCAGATTAGTGAACATCAGTTTAATTTTACAAAAACCCCTGGACTTCTATCCTTGACACAGACTTGAGGAATATACTACTAGTGCATGATCAATGCAGTATTTTAATTGTCACAAATTAAGCATTATTACTCTCCTCCCTATGTTTTTTTCTATATGTAAAAGACCCAGAAATGAACAGTTTAACAAAAAAAAAAACAACAACATATTATTTGATGCCATATCCTACGGACCTGCCAGTTAACTTGCCTTTAAAGTACATTTCTAGTCGCTGATATGTCAGTGTCAAAGACAAAAGAACATCAGAAATCCCAGAAACATTTAAGGAGATGACATACAGTATTCAAGCAGAAGATACCAGTCGGTACTATTTCTTACTGTTGATTTATTTATTTATTATTTATTTATTAACAGTTTCTTATATAGCGCAGCATACTCCATTGCGCTTTACAATTAGAATTACTGCTTCAATAACTTCAGACCCATGGTGACCATTTAGGCACCTGAGATATTTGAAGGTTTTAGCGAACACTATGGGCATTATAGTTACAAAGAATTAACAAAGAATTAAGGTTCAAAAAGGGTTGAGATTACCTAAAGGATAAAAAACGGGGCTGACTAGATGGGCTAAGTGGTTCTTATCTGCCGTCAAATTCTATGTTTCTATGATTATTACATAATATTGGAGTGTCCTCTCTAAGCGCATGCAATTAATCTAACAATCAGGACTCATTACAGTCCGAATAATATTTTGGTCCGTAAAATCCATGCATTATTTATAATGTACCTGCACAGGTTTAATCAATAAATTATTGAAACCTATACGGCATTTATTCGCTGACCAGGAACATAGTTTTCCCCTTTTTTTATGTGTATGTGTGTCTGTGTTGTTCCTCTTATTTTAATGAATAGTAGATTTTAGACTGATCAATATTGATACCGTTCTGGACTCTTTTTTCCTATTATAGTTAAGAGTGACCCCGGTATAGAGTCTTCTTTTTTCCTCACACCAAAATATATTTGAAGGTTTATATAGTGGCTGATTGTCAGTGTTATTCTTCATGGTCTATGAGTATCATGAAAATGAAGCAAAACTCTTTTATATATATATATATATATATATATATATATATAAACTCCAAAATCAACCGGCACTCCATGCTTGAGACCAGCTGGTCCCGGTGCCCAGTGCAATGGCATACACTCCTCCAAAGAAAGCACGGCACTCGTAGGGACTACTTTCCAACAGGTGTTTTAATTAAGGTGTACAAACGACATGTTTCGAGGCTGCTGCCTCTTCATCAGGATACACCAACCCTCACAGAGGGTTTAATTAAAACACCTGTTGGAAAGGAGTCCCTACGAGTGCTGTGCTTTCTTTGGAGAATATATATATATATATATATATATATATTTATTTATTTATTTACTTACTCTTAACCCGCACGTACAGCACTATAGTTATATTGCAACTAGTGTTGCAAAATGTAGTTATCAAACCTAGGAAATCTATGATACTCTGAGCTCTTTCTTGGCATACCTATCTGTGGGGACAGAGAAAGGTAGGCAAACAGCAAGAGAATAGCGGGGATCAGTGGAGTATTTTACCTATGGGCTGGCGGACTGCAGCACCCCCAGGTAAAATCCACCACCCAAGTCTGTATCAGTGAAGCCTGATGCAGACCGAGACTGCACTAGCTTCACTGTGACTGGCAGTGACATCTTATTGGATGTCCTACCTGCCAGTCAGAGACACACAAGGCAGTCCCATTGGGAAGTGTTCCTATGTTTCTACTTGGATTGCCAGACCAGGCTGCTATTAGCAGAGAGCTATCTTCCTGTAGGAAGCCACTCTCTGCCTGATCATCAGCCCATTCCAACTTCTATAGGCTGCAGCCAATGCAGTCCACAAAAGCCGGGGGTTTGCACTCCGCAGTCACACCACAGTGTCTGTGCATGTGCCGGTCCCAGCATCTGCCAGATCCATTGCGCAGGTACCCGGACCCAGGGCTGGCTGTCTCCTCTCCGGGCACAGGGGTAGCCCCCCTCCTTAATGTAATGTAATGTTATGTTACTGGTTGTGATAGAGTGAATGGAGAGGGAAAAAGAGAGAAACGGGAAGACAGACATATTAAAAAAAATGGGTGAGGTAGCAAGAGAGAGAGAGAATTGCAGGGATGGAGGAAGAGAGAGTGGTGAGAAACAAATAGAACTTGGAGGGTGGAAGAAGAGAGGGAATGGGGAGTGAGAAGAGACAGAAATAAAATGTGGTGATGGCAGAAGAGAGGGAGAGAGAAAGGGAAGAGAGACAGAGAGAACTGGGGATTGAGAAAGTAAGAAGATGGAGGAAGTAAGACAGACAGTTAATGGGGGGTGGGAAGAGAATGGGTGGTACAACACTAATTAGTAAATTTATAAATTATACTGTAGGTCAAAATACTTGTGTTGTGGATGACTTATGCCAGAAGTGTCTACTTTTTTTGAAGACCAGGGATATGCACGGTAAAAGTCTTCAACTTTATTTGCAAGGAATTGTAGATTATAGATAGGGAGTTTTTTCCTGGCGCTTTTTTAGTTTTATTGGTTTGTAACAGTAATAAGTGCTCTCCCAGCAATGTGGGTTTAAAATGAAAATAAATGAGACAATAGTGTATACTGTTGTACAGTAGTGTAGGTGTATGGTGGAATATAAAAACTCACCATATACTTGGATAATCAAGACTGTTGTCCTGTAGTGGGCGCTAAGCAATGGAGTGTTCTCTTCACATCTGGGTGTTCAGTTTTGTGATTCTAGGTAGCAAAATGTACTGTACACATTTTTTCCTGCAATCACTAATGCTAGATTCAATATTAAAAGCCTAACAAATTGGTAGACAGAATACTGTACATGGTCTACAGTAATATGTTAGATGTATAATCTGGCCTGTAGGTTTGAGATTTATGAAACATAGTAGAATTGTCTTGAGAAAAGGTGACCCCACATAATGCTTCACAAGATCCACATTCTGTGTCTCTAACTGGTATAGAACAGGTCAAATATGCAGTGCATAGATTTCAAAGGCTAAGCAGGAGAGAAGCATGTTGGATTTTTAATATCAGTTCCATATTCCCCGAGGTCTTGAATTGGAATATAGAACCAAATAATATTTGAAATATTTTTATTCACATTTTGTTTATTGAAGAACATTTTTTCGATGTGCTTATATTTAGTAGTTTTCATATATATTTTATACTTTGCTCTTTTCCAATAGTTGAATCATTTATAAGACTATCACTCTGAGAAGATTGTTTTTATATTTAGTTCTATTTAGTGTGTGATTTCTTTGGACACTAAGGGGTAAATTTACTAAGGTGGGAGGTTTTTTTTTAGGACTGGTGATGTTGCTCATAGCAACCAATCAGATTCTACTTAACATTTATCTAGCTGCTTCTAGAATATAATAGATAAAATATGATTGGCTGCTCCCTGTGTTACATAGTGCCTGATCCCTTTCCTATCCCTCCTTCCATCACTCCTTTCTTTTATCCTTCCTACTTCCCCTCTAGCTTTTCTTTTTTTTGTTTTAGTTACTGTTATTTTTATGAAGTTTCATAATGTATACCATGTGTACTACTGTATGTATCTCATTGTACTGCTTTGGATTTCACTCTTGATTGACTTGCTTTGTATTTTTGATCTGGTAACTAACGGAGTAACCTGTCTACTTAGTTAGTGCACATCTGGAAATCTTTATAAAAACAGAATATTTGAAAAAAAAAAAAAAAAATTATTTATTGTTAATTCTGTGACTTCATTTTATTCAATTATCTGTGATATCTGTCCTTCCTGAAAAAAGGGAAAATACGTACTGTACGTACAGTACGTGAAGTTATAGTGCAAGAGGACTATCTTGTACCAACTATTCAGAATAGGCGGCAAAGCTTTGGGGTTCTAATAAGCAGACAAAATTTGTGCTTTTTTGCAAAAGTACTGGAAAAAAAACCCGATGTAATTCACAAATACAGTCTGGTTCTGCTCCAATCTGAAACCTTTGTCTTACTATTAAGAAACATGGTAAGTCCACTAAACTATGAGAATGAACAGCTACAGTAGATGCCAGACCATTAACAATATAAAACTAATAAAAATAAATATCTTCTCTTTATCCATTACATCCTTCCCTCCCTCAGTTGTAGACCTGGCACAGCTATTGTTTGGCCAGAGGTTGATGTATTGCCAGGTTTGGAATGGTTTTGTGTTGAACTACACATGTAGTCAGTGGATGGTGTTTGTTTCTCATCCCCAGGTGTCGGTTTTGTATGTGAGTTATATAATTCTTCATAGATTACTGTGTTCAGTTGTGCGCTCCTTGTGTGTAGCAAAGTGTCATCGTCAGTGAATATATGTGGTGCAGATGGTGATTTAGGAGTACTAACTAGGGTGGGCTATTGTCACAACTCGAGAGGGGCGACTTAGTGTGAGGAAGTAGTACCGATGCTAACCTTGCTGTTCACATCTCTGTGAATCTTTTGGATGTTTGCATTTTTAACAACTTTTTTCTTGGCAGTCCACTTTTTCCCATTTCTTGGTCAGGATGGTGTGTTCTAGAGCTGTGTAGTTATGTGGTTGTTCTGTTACTGGCTGACAAATGACTTTTGTGTTCGGTGGAGGGGTGCCGTAACTGTGCATTACTTTGCATTGGTGGAAAAGCATCATTGTCAATGGATCCATATGGTGCAGGAGGTGGTTGTGTTGTACTGACTGGACTACTACTGCCACTACCCAAGAGGGATGGCCTAGCAAGTTGTAGTGGTACTGACAATTACTCTGGCTGCGACATGTGTCTGGTGTTCACTTATCAGTTTAAGATGTATGTTTTGTTGCTACCTTTCACTCTTCAGCCCCTTTTCCAATTTATTATAAATAAATTATGACACAAAAATAAAAGTATCTGTGTGTTTGTAAGTTAAATGGGTATTAGTATAAGTATGAAATATTATTGTATAAGATAAGAATCATCCACTGATAGTTGGATTATAAAGAGGTAAGGCCAGGTAGATCTGAGGATAATAAACAACACAATTTGGGATTGTTATCATTTGAAGTATTATTTGTAGTGATGAGCGGGTTCGGTTTCTCGGAAACCGAACCCCCCCCGAACTTCACCCTTTTTACACGGGTCCGAGGCATACTCGGATTCTTCCGTATGGCTCGGTTAACCAGAGCTCGCCCGAACGTCCTCATCCCGCTGTCGGATTCTCGCGAGATTTGGATTCTATATAAGCAGCTGCGCGTCGCCGCCATTTTCGCTCGTGCATTGGAAATGTTAGGGAGAGGACGTGGCTGGCGTCCTCTCCGTGTATTGTTGATGCAAATATTTGTGCTTGCTTTACTTATTGCTTAATTGTGGGGACTGGGTAGCAGCTGTATATTAATATAGGAGGAGTACAGTGCAGAGTTTTGCTGATCAGTGACCAATAGTTTTATCCGTTCTCTGCATGAAAAAAATGCTCCTTATCTGTGCTCAGTGTGCTGCATATATCTGTGCTCACACTGCTTAATTGTGGGGACTGGGGAGCAGCTGTATTATATAGGAGGAGTAAAGTGCTGAGTTTTGCTGACAGTGACCACCAGTATACGTTGTCTGCCTGAAAAACACTCCATATCTGTGCTCAGTGTGCTGCTTTATTGTGGGGACTGGGGACCACCAGTATAATATTATATAGGAGGAGTACAGTGCAGAGTTTTGCTGACCAGTGACCACCAGTATACGTTGTCTGCCTGAAAAACACTCCATATCTGTGCTGCATTGTAGACAGTATATAGTAGGAGTACAGTGCATCATTTTGCTGACCACCAGTATATAATATATAGGAGTACGGTACAGAAGGCCACTGCTGTACCTACCTCTGTGTCGTCAAGTATACTATCCATCCATACCTGTGGTGCATTTCAGTTTTGCACAGTTTGCTGACCACCAGTATATAATATATAGCATTACGGTACAGTAGGCCACTGCTGTACCTACCTCTGTGTCGTCAAGTATACTATCCATCCATACCTGTGGTGCATTTCAGTTTTGCACAGTTTGCTGACCACCAGTATATAATATATAGCATTACGGTACAGTAGGCCACTGCTGTACCTACCTCTGTGTCGTCAAGTATACTATCCATCTACATTCTATACCTGTGGTGCATTTTAGTTTTGCAGTTTGCTGACACAGTGACCACCAGTATATATAGCAGTACGGTACGGAAGGCCACTGCTGTACCTACCTCTGTGTCGTCAAGTATACTATCCATCTAGATTCTATACCTGTGGTGCATTTCAGTTGTGCAGTTTGCTGACACAGTGACCACCAGTATATATAGCAGTACGGTACGGAAGGCCACTGCTGTACCTACCTCTGTGTCGTCAAGTATACTATCCATCTACATTCTATACCTGTGGTGCATTTTAGTTTTGCAGTTTGCTGACACAGTGCCCACCAGCATATATAGCAGTACAGTACGGAAGGCCACTGCTGTACCTACCTCTGTGTCGTCAAGTATACTATCCATCTACATTCTATACCTGTGGTGCATTTTAGTTTTGCAGTTTGCTGACACAGTGACCACCAGCATATATAGCAGTACGGTATGGAAGGCCACTGCTGTACCTACCTCTGTGTCGTCAAGTTTACTATCCATCTACATTCTATACCTGTGGTGCATTTTAGTTTTGCAGTTTGCTGACACAGTGACAACCAGTATATATAGCAGAACGGAACGGAAGGCCACTGCTGTACCTACCTCTGTGTCGTAAAGTATACTATCCATCTAGATTCTATACCTGTGGTGCATTTTAGTTTTGCAGTTTGCTGACACAGTGACCACTAGTATATATAGCAGTACGGTACGGAAGGCCACTGCTGTACCTACCTCTGTGTCGTCAAGTATACTATCCATCTACATTCTATACCTGTGGTGCATTTTAGTTTTGCAGTTTGCTGACACAGTGACCACCAGCATATATAGCAGTACGGTACGGAAGGCCACTGCTGTACCTACCACTGTGTCGTCAAGTATACTATCCATTTACATTCTATACCTGTGGTGCATTTCAGTTGTGTGCAGTATATATAGTAGTAGGCCATTGCTATTGATACTGGCATATAATTCCACACATTAAAAAATGGAGAACAAAATGTGGAGGGTAAAATAGGGAAAGATCAAGATCCACTTCCACCTCGTGCTGAAGCTGCTGCCACTAGTCATGGCCGAGACGATGAAATGCCATCAACGTCGTCTGCCAAGGCCAATGCCCAATGTCATAGTAGAGAGCATGTAAAATCCAAAAAACAAAAGTTCAGTAAAATGACCCAAAAATCAAAATTAAAAGCGTCTGAGGAGAAGCGTAAACTTGCCAATATGCCATTTACGACACGGAGTGGCAAGGAACGGCTGAGGCCCTGGCCTATGTTCATGGCTAGTGGTTCAGATTCACATGAGGATGGAAGCACTCATCCTCTCGCTAGAAAAATGAAAAGACTTAAGCAGGCAAAAGCAGAGCAAAGAACTGTGCGTTCTTCTAAATCACAAATCCCGAAGGAGAGTCCAATTGTGTCGGTTGCGATGCCTGCAAGTGCTGGAAGGAGCACCCGCAGTCCAGTTCCTGATAGTCAAATTGAAAATGTCACTGTTGAAGTACACCAAGATGAGGATATGGGTGTTGCAGGTGCTGGGGAGGAAATTGACAAGGAGGATTCTGATGGTGAGGTGGTTTGTTTAAGTCAGGCACCCGGGGAGACACCTGTTGTCCGTGGGACGAATATGGCCATTGACATGCCTGGTCAAAATACAAAAAAAATCAGCTCTTCGGTGTGGAATTATTTCAACACAAATGCGGACAACAGGTGTCAAGCCGTGTGTTGCCTTTGTCAAGCTGTAATAAGTAGGGGTAAGGACGTTAACCACCTAGGAACATCCTCCCTTATACGTCACCTGGACCGCATTCATCAGAAGTCAGTGACAAGTTCAAAAACTTTGGGTGACAGCGGAAGGAGTCCACTGACAACTAAATCCCTTCTTCTTGTAACCAAGCTTCTGCAAACCACACCACCAACTCCCTCAGTGTCAATTTCCACCTTACACAGGAAAGCCAATAGTCCTGCAGGCCATGTCACTGGCAAGTCTGACGAGTCCTCTCCTGCCTGGGATTCCTCCGATGCATCCTTGAGTGTAACGCCTACTGCTGCTGGCGCTGCTGTTGTTGCTGCTGGGAGTCGATCGTCATCCCAGAGGGGAAGTCGGAAGACCACTTGTACTACTTCCAGTAAGCAATTGACTGTCCAACAGTCCTTTGCGAGGAAGATGAAATATCACAGCAGTCATCCTGTTGCAAAGCGGATAACTCATGCCTTGGCAGCCTGGGCGGTGAGAAACGTGGTTCCGGTATCCACCTTTAATTCAGAGGCAACTAGAGACTTGATTGAGGTACTGTGTCCCCGGTACCAAATACCATCTAGTTTCCATTTCTCTAGGCAGGCGATACCGAAAATGTACACAGACCTCAGAAAAAGAGTCAACAGTGTCCTAAAAAATGCAGTTGTACCCAATGTCCACTTAACCACGGACATGTGGACAAGTGGAGCAGGGCAGACTCAGGACTATATGACTGTGACAGCCCACTGGGTAGATGTATTGCCTCCCGCAGCAAGAACAGCAGCGTCGGCACCAGTAGCAGCATCTCGCAAACGCCAACTCGTTCCTAGGCAGGCTACGCTTTGTATCACCGCTTTCCAGAAGAGGCACATAGCTGACAACCTCTTACGGAAACTGAGGAACATCATCGCAGAATGGCTTACCCCAATTGGACTCTCCTGGGGATTTGTGACATCGGACAACGCCACCAATATTGTGCGTGCATTACATCTGGGCAAATTCCAGCACGTCCCATGTTTTGCACATACATTGAATTTGGTGGTGCAGAATTATTTAAAAAACGACAGGGGCGTGCAAGAGATGCTGTCGGTGGCCCGAAGAATTGCGGGCCACTTTCGGCATTCAGCCACCGCGTGCCGAAGACTGGAGCACCACCAAACATTCCTGAACCTGCCCTGGCATCATCTGAAGCAAGAGGTGGTAACGAGGTGGAATTCAACCCTCTATATGCTTCAGAGGATGGAGGAGCAGCAAAAGGCCATTCAAGCCTATACATCTGCCCACGATATAGGCAAAGGAGGGGGAATGCACCTGACTCAAGCGCAGTGGAGAATGATTTCAACGTTGTGCAAGGTTCTGCAACCCTTTGAACTTACCACACGTGAAGTCAGTTCAGACACTGCCAGCCTGAGTCAGGTCATTCCCCTCATCAGGCTTTTGCAGAAGAAGCTGGAGACATTGAAGGAGGAGGTAAAACAGAGCGATTCCGCTAGGCATGTGGGACTTGTGGATGGAGCCCTTAATTCGCTTAACAAGGATTCACGGGTGGTCAATCTATTGAAATCAGAACACTACATTTTGGCCACCGTGCTCGATCCTAGATTTAAAACCTACGTTGTATCTCTCTTTCCGGCAGACACAAGTCTGCAGAGGTTCAAAGACCTGCTGGTGAGAAAATTGTCAAGTCAAGCGGAACGTGACCCGTCAACATCTCCTTCACATTCTCCCGCAACTGGGGGTGCGAGGAAAAGGCTAAGAATTCTGAGCCCACCCGCTGGCGGTGATGCAGGGCAGTCTGGAGCGAGTGCTGACATCTGGTCCGGACTGAAGGACCTGCCAACGATTACTGACATGTCGTCTACTGTCACTGCATATGATTCTGTCACCATTGAAAGAATGGTGGAGGATTATATGAGTGACCACATCCAAGTAGGCACGTCAGACAGTCCGTACGTATACTGGTAGGAATAAGAGGCAATTTGGAGGCCCTTGCACAAACTGGATTTATTCTACCTAAGTTGCCCTCCCTCCAGTGTGTACTCCGAAAGAGTGTTTAGTGCCGCCGCTCACCTTGTCAGCAATCGGCGTATGAGGTTACTTCCAGAAAATGTGGAGAAGATGATGTTCATCAAAATGAATTATAATCAATTCCTCCGTGGAGACATTCACTAGCAGCAATTGCCTCCAGAAAGTACACAGGGACCTGAGATGGTGGATTCCAGTGGGGACGTATTAATAATCTGTGAGGAGGGGGATGTACACAGTGAAAGGGGTGAGGAATCGGAGGATGATGGTGGACATCTTGCCTCTGTAGAGCCAGTTTGTGCAAGGAGAGATTGATTGCTTCTTTTTTTGGTGGGGGCCCAAACCAACCAGTCATTTCAGTCACAGTCGTGTGGCAGACCCTGTCGCTGAAATGATGGGTTCGTTAAAGTGTGCATGTCCTGTTTATACAACATAAGGGTGGGTGGGAGGGCCCAAGGACAATTCCATCTTGCACCTCTTTTTTCTTTAATTTTTCTTTGCATCATGTGCTGTTTGGGGACTATTTTTTTGAAGTGCCATCCTGTCTGACACTGCAATGCCACTCCTAGATGGGCCAGGTGTTTGTGTCGGCCACTTGGGTCGCTTAGCTTAGTCACACAGCTACCTCATTGCGCCTCTTTTTTTCTTTGCATCGTGTGCTGTTTGGGGACAATTTTTTTATTCTGCCATCATGTCTGACACTGCAGTGCCACTCCTAGATGGGCCAGGTGTTTGTGTCGGCCACTTGGGTCGCTTAGCTTAGTCACACAGCGACCTTGGTGCGCCTCTTTTTTTCTTTGCATCATGTGCTGTTTGTGGACAATTTTTTTGAAGTGCCATCCTGCCTGACACTGCAGTGCCACTCCTAGATGGGCCAGGTGTTTGTGTCGGCCACTTGTGTCGCTTAGCTTCGCCATCCAGCGACCTCGGTGCAAATTTTAGGACTAAAAATAATATTGTGATGTGTGAGGTGTTCAGAATAGACTGAAAATGAGTGTAAATTATGGTTATTGAGGTTAATAATACTATGGGATCAAAATTACCCCCAAATTCTATGATTTAAGCTGTTTTTGAGGGTTTTTTGTAAAAAAAAAACCCGAATCCAAAACACACCCGAATCCGACAAAAAAATTTCAGGGAGGTTTTGCCAAAACGCATCCGAATCCAAAACACGGCCGCGGTACCGAATCCAAAACACAAAACCTGAAAAATGTCCGGTGCACATCACTAACTATTTGTGTAGTTTGAATGTTTGGATGACTATAACATGGTAGTTTAATTTCATGTAAAGGAATGGGTTAAGTTTATGGAGTCTTTCTAGCATGGCTGGATATTTGCCAATAGGAAGCTTAGGGAATAGAAGTAGTGTTTTGAGGATTTTGCTTCTTTTGCTTTACTTATCACTCCCTTATTGGTAGCTGCTTGGTGTGTTGGGCTTTGTTTGACTGGTGTGGTTGGTTTTTTCATGTGCAGAAAAGCATCATCATCTGCATATACATATAGTACAGGGGGTTCACTACGATCTGCCGGCGGCCGGCCTCCCGGCGACCAGCATACCGGCGCCGGGAGGCCGGCCGCCGGCTTACCGACAGTGTGGCGAGCGCAAATGAGCCCCTTGCGGGCTCGCTGCGCTCGCCACACTATGGGCAAGGTAATTTATTCTCCCTCCAAGGGGGTCGTGGACCCCCACGAGGGAGAATAAGTGTCGGTATGCCGGCTGTAGGGCTCCCGGTGCCGGTATGCTGGTCGCTGGGAGCCCGACCGCCGGCATACTGAAGACCACCTAGTACAGGATGTGGTTGTACAGTATTACAAATGTTTGCGTATTTTTTGTACGGTATGTTTTTTAAGTATTAGTATAAGCATAAGTTATTATTGCAAATGATAATAATCATCAACCATCAACAGATGTTTGGATTACATATAATTTAATTACCCTTAGATATTGTAACAAAATGGCTACTTTCTGCACATTTCCAAAAATAAAACACAGAGTACAGTATCTGCTACTTATAAGCATTGGAAATAAAAAAAAATAGTTGAGATCCCATGTTGTAAACAACTATTATCAGCATGGATGATCACTTATAGACACTTTCTAAATTTACATATCTACAGAAAGAGGAAAGATGAGAACAGTAACTCAATATCTTGGTTTAGACTTTTGGAACCACAATCAAATTTTAAGTTATCCATTTTCTATTACAATCCCAGGAGTTTATATAATTGAAATATGTAAATTTATATTCTGATTTTTATTATACTTTTATTGTTTGCATTTCTGTACACTTCAATTGTGTAAGCATTATTTTTTATACTGTATATATTAAATCAACATTGAATATGTTTGCTTTTGACTGCTATAAACAACCCCATAAGCCTAAAGAAGAGAAACAATGCTTGGTGGCTACTAGCAGTGCCGTAACTAGGTGTGTGCCGATGGTGCCTTGCCCACAGCGCAAGTGCAGTGAAGGTGCACCATCTGGCATCACACCCCTACGTATGGCCCTGTTAGTGATGGAGCAGTGTCATTTAGGCTGTGCGCAGGTGCCTATTTCCAGCCGCCACTTCTGTGAGGGACAGTGAGCGCACCAGTTGGTGTTACACAGAGCCCGTTGTGCATGGTAATGCCGCCTGTGAGCCCCGCCGCCGTCTGCATCCTTCAGCCGCCTGCTCCATTATATGAAATGGAGCTGTCTCTACTGATGGCTCCCGTGAGCCCCGCCGCCGCCTGCGTCCTTCAGCCGCCTTCTCCATTATATGAGATGGAGCTGTCTCTACTAATGGCTCCCGTGAGCCCCGCTGTTGCCTCTGAACTGCAGAGGGAGCGCCGAGTGCTCGTTCAGCCAGGAGATGCCGCCAGTGAGATCCGCTGCGGTGGCACTAGAGAGGGTCTGTCAGTGGCTGGAAACCAGTGTCTGCTGCCGCATCGCCCCAACAGGTAAACAACACACACACACACACTCTCTCTCTCTCTCTCAAATGTGAGACTCTGCTGCCGTAATATGTAAAAAGGGACGCTGTCTGCCGTAATGTGTAAAAAGGGGGACGCTGTCTGCTGTAATGTGTAAAAAGTGGACGCTGTCTACCATAATGTGTAAAAAGGGGGACACTGTCTGCTATAATGTGTAAAAAGAGGATGCTGTCTGCTGTAATGTGTAAAAAGGGGGACCCTGTCTGCTGCAATATGTAAAAAGGGAACGCTGTCTGCTGTAATGTGTAAAAAGGGGACGCTGTCTGCCGTAATGTGTAAAAAGGGGACGCTGTCTGCCTTAATGTGTAAAAAGGGGGACGCTGTATGCTGTAATGTGTAAAAAGGGAATGCTGTCTGCCGTAATGTGTAGAAAGGGGACGCTGTCTGCCGTAATGTGTAAAAAGGACTGGCTGCCGTAATGTGTAAAAGGGGCTCTACCTGGTGTAGTGGCACTACTGTGCAGCGTAATTTGAATAATGGAGACTACTGTGCACTGCAGTATGAATTGGTATTATTTTTTATTTTGTGGCCACGCCCCTTCCCCATGAAGCCACGTTCTTAGATATTTTTTGCGTGCCTGCGGTGCGCACTGTCCCTATCTTGCATGGGGGGGGGGGCACGCCAATGCTGTTTCTTGCACACAGCGCTAAAATGCCTAGTACGGCACTGGCTACTAGAGATGTGCACCTGACCATTTTTGCTGGTTTTGCTTATGGCTACAATTCTTCATCCCGTTTTGGTTTTGTGAAAATGTTGTGACTGGTTTTGGTTTTACTGTACATTTTTTATAAACATGACAAGTAAGATAAAATCACAGAATTTGTGTCTTTATATTTTTCTAGAGTATTATACACCTCAATAACATTAATTTCCAGTCCCTTTCACTCAATTTTAACCACCTCACAGCTCACAATATTGTTTTCATCCACAGACATAAAAACACACTGTGTCCAGGCGCTACATATACATGTTCACCAAAATTCACCATACAGGAGAAATGTTGATATTACTGGTCTCAATTGTCCATCAGGCATTTCACTTGAATGTTTTCCCGGTAACATACATAAAAGGAAGAAAAGGAAACTCCAATAGTGTAATACTGATTAGTCCACTAAATTAACTTTCTATTTCTGGAAGTTGCAGACTCATACCAAATAAATGGTCTACAAAATTTGCAGACAATCACACAATGAAATTTTAAAAAAATATTTAGCAGTAGGCAGAAATTCTCCACATCACAATTTAATAAGATTAAAACAGTACAAAACAGATATGGGTTAAGATTGGTCTCTCACCAAAGCTTAATGTCTGCCAAACAACAGACAAAAAGGCATGTGTACAGATTCACAGGCGTCCCTGGATAGATGGTCGGTACAAAAGAGAGTGTCCAAAATTCAACCCACGTCCTCCTCGCCAACACGTTTCCAAACCACTAGGGTTTCTTTTTCATCCAGTTAAGGCCAAAAGGCTGCACCAAACTAGCTTAGCTGAGTAAGCTAAGTGACAGTGAGGGGAGGCCTAACTTCAAAAAGACAATAAAAGAAGAATTAAAAAAAGATTGATTGACAAATTGATTATGGTAGGTGGTTTGGTATCGGGATCCTGATGCTTGGGATGCTAGTAGTCAGAATACCAACAACAGCATCCTGACATGCAGGATCTCGACACCTGTTCAGTAAGTACAGTATACTAACACTAACACCCTACCCCTGAACCCTGCCCCTAACCCTCCACCCCCACCCCCAAACATCCTAACCCTAACTGTCCCTGTTGGTGCCTAACCCTCCCTTCCTGCAGCCTAAACCTAACCCTCCCCTCGCAGCCTAACCCTAACCTTCCTCCTCCAGCAGCCTAACTCTAACTGTCCCCAATGGTGCTTAACCCTCCCTCCCTGCAGCCTAAACCTAACCCTCCCCCGCAGCCTAACCCTAACCTTCCTCCTCCAGCAGCCTAACTCTAACTGTCCCCAATGGTGCTTAACCCTCCCTCCCTGCAGCCTAAACCTAACCCTCCCCCGCAGCCTAACCCTAACCTTCCTCCTTTTGCAGCCTAACCATCCCCCATAGCCTAAATCTAACCCCCTCTTCCCCAGCCTGATCCTTACCCGGCTGGGCATACTTTACGATTGAAATGCCAGCAGTCAGGATTTCGGTGCCTGCATTTTGATCTATGTCAGAGCTCCAGCACTGGTCTTCTGACCAGTGTTGGGATTCCGGCATCGCCATTTCGACTGCCAGCATCATGATCGCCAGTATGGTGACCGGATCCCTGGTAGGCAACTGTATGGTCCAATTTATCCATATTGATGAATTCAGCATACAAAAGTTGTACAATTAAATTGAGCAATTCCTTTTTACTTTCTTCGCAAATTACAACTCACAGCTGCGAATTACCCCACTTATATTTATTATGTCAACAATAAAAGAAGAAGAGAAAAAAGAAATTGAGTGAGTGAGTAATTGTGGTAGGCATTGGCAACTGCATTGTCCACTAGAGAAGACACTGTTGTGAATTATCTTTTCTCTGTGAGGCCTAGTAGCAAAAAGACAATAAAAGAAGAATAAAAAAAGATTGAATGATTGCATGCGGTAGGCATTGCAACTGTATGGTCCACTAGGGAAGAGACTGATGTGAATAAATAAATAGTTTTTGTGAGGTGAGGCCTAGTGGCAAAAAGACAATGAAATAATAAAAAAAAAAGATTGCTTGTGGTAGGCACTGGCAAATGTATGGTGGTCCATATTCTCTGTGAGGTGAGGACTAGCAGAAAAAAAGATAATAAAAGAATAAGACAGTTGCCCATGCCCCCCAAAATGCAGCCCATAATAAATATAACTCTATAACCAATACAAATATCTATGCAAAAAAGACCATCTTTAATGCAGCCAGATATTGCAGCCCATTTTGAAAAGTGGTGCAAGGTGGAATTGTCCTTGTGCCCTCCCACCCACCCATGTGTTTGATATTAAAATGGGCATGCACAGTTTAAAAACAAAGCACTTCAGCAACATGGACTGACACTTTTATTACTGAAGTGCTTGATTTGTTTAGGCCCCCACAAAACAAGCTACCAATAGCCTTAAGGCAGCTATGATAAAAGTTCTGCAGTGTTGAGATGTCATTGTCACTACCATCCTCACCCTCATCTCATGCTGTACATCATCTCACACAATATCAATTCATCCCCGCTGAAATCCACCATAACGGAAGTCTCTGTACTTTGATGTAATTGACAGTAAAGGTCTTCATTGTGGAATTTGTAGTTCATTGTAATAAACATCATCTTTTTCACATTTTTAGGAGGAAGCCTCCTATGCCGATCAATGATAAGGTCCCCAGCTGTGGTAAAAAATCTTACTCAGTACACACAAGAGGGTGGGTAGCTTAAGTAATGCAAAGCCAGTTTGTACAAGGGCCTTCAAATTGCCTATTTTTCTTTACAGTAGTCATAGGGATTCTGTGACACGAAAATAATCCTCCACCATTCTTTGGATGGTGACCGTATCAGATGCAGTTACGGTAGAGGTGTCTTTAATTTAGGGTGATTCTTTTAGCCCTGACCAGATGTAAAAATGTTGTGTTGACTCTTCTGCATCACCACTGGGTGTTTTGGGGTATTTTTGAAGCTGCTGGAGAAACTGAAGGAGGAGAAGTTGTGTTGTGTACCACTTTAGCTGCTAACTTGCTCACCAGGAGTTCTTTGCATCTCTTAAGATCTGGGTCAGTTGGAAAGAAAGACATGACATACAACTTAAACCTAGAATTAAACACGGTCACCAAAATGTAATGATCCAATTTCTAGATATTGTCAATCCTTGTATCCTGGCAAAGTGAATTGTGGACTTTATCTACATGGGGCAGACTAGATGGGCCAAATGGTTCTTATCTGCCATCAAATTTTATGTTTCTATGAAAGTCCGACATACTTAGTGGAACTGCTTCGCTTCATCTCCAATTTCTCGAGCTGCTTTTCCAAAAGTCTAATTAGGGTTATCACCTGACTCAAGATGGCAGTGCCTGAACTTACTTCACAGGTGGCTACTTCAAAGAGTTTCAGCACCTTGCACAACATGGAAAGCATTCCACCAATGTGCTGCAGAATGGAACATTCACCCTCCTCTCCCAATGCCATGGCCTATTGAGTAGTTCAAATGGCTTTTTGCTGTCCCTCCATCCACAGAAGCATTTAAAGGGTGTAGTTTCAATTTGTTTCCACCTAATGCTTCAGTTGGTGAGAGGACAACTATTCTTGTAGCCGCTACAATCTCAATCTCCCGCTGAATTACGAAAATGTTTGGGCTACAGACAGTATGTCCTGCATGCCCTTGTCTTATTTTTTTTGTTAAATGCCCTGTACCACCAAGATCATTGTGTGAGCAAAACATAAGACATGATGAATTCTCCCATCTGTAATGCTTTCACAATAATTGTGGCATTCTTAGAAATGACAAATCCTGAGTAGAGTCCAAGTGGGGTAAGTCATTTTTTGTGATATCCCTTAGTTTTCTAAGAGGCTGTCAGTGGTATCCATCTTAGTGAAGCTGGTGATACAGAGAGTAGCCTGCCTCTGAATGAGCTGGTATTTGTTAGATGCTGCTGTTGGTGCTGCTGAAGGCAATAGATCTACCTTCCTCTGAATGAGCTAATGTTGTGTGATACTGCTACTGCTGTTGTGACAGTGGGGACAATGGAATATTGTAGGCCAATAATTATGTTTTTTAACGTCCTGGTACAGGAATATCTTTTTTTATATACTAGTCTTCTTGGTCCCCTTCTAGGATGTATATCTAGCCCCAACAACAGCAGGTCTAGCGCTGAAGGATTCTTCTGAGGAATCCTGGAAGGGGATGAGTCACCTAGCCTTAACAAATTGGATGCATGACTACCTCTGATCATTAGTGGGGATATTGAGGATGGATGTGTCGGTGATGGAGATTGCAGGTGCTGGGATCTAGTTGAGATAAAGGAGCTAGCTCATGCTGGACTGCTTGTTGCTATTTTTTATCACCAGTTTCTGATTTTGTCAAAAGCTTTTTATGATCTTGCTGCAAATGATGTAACAGGGAGGAGGATCCTATATGGTTAACGTCCCTACCTCTACTTACTGTTTTTTTTACAAATGCTACATATGACTTGACAATTGTTATCAGGATTTGGGTAAAAATAATTCCACACATAAGTGGTGGATTTGTTGGTCCTATGCCCAAGCATGGCAATGGCCTTATTCTTACCATGGCCAATAGCTGCTTCCACTGGTGCCTGACTTACACAAACAGCATATTCATAGAGGTCGGGTTGAGAGATATTTTGAGATAAGCAAGGAGATGTACATATGTGTAGTTTGGTTAATAGCCTTGTGTGTGAGTGAAAAGGAGATTTATGGTAGACTTACCATAGTTAAATCTCTTTCTGTGAGGTACACTGGGTTCCACAGGGAATACATTGGGGGTGTAGAATTGGATCTTGAACCAGATGCACCAACAGGCTAAAACTTTGACTGTTCCCAGGATGCATTGCATGGCCTCCTCTATAACCCCACCTCCGGATACTAGTGCTCAGTGTCATTAACCAGGCCAATGCAGTAGCAGGCAAAAGAGAAGGCAGATGTTAGTCACATAGAACCACATTCTCACGACAGGAGAAGGAACCAGCGGCTAATGCCATACAAACACAAAGAATCTAAGTGTGTCAGGGTGGGCGCCATGTGGAACCCACTGTACCTCGCAGAAAGAGACTTAACTATGGTAAGTCTACCATAAATCTCCTTTTCTGCAGCAGGGTACACTGTGTTCCACAGGGAATACATCGGGGATGTCCTAAAGCAGTTCCTCATGGGAGGGGACACACCGTAGCGGACACAAGAACCCGGCGTCCAAAGGAAGAATCCTGGGAGGTGGAAGTATCAAAGGCATAAAACCTAATGAACATGTTCACTGAGGACCCTATAGCTACCTTGCACAATTGTTCAGCGGACGTGCCTCGGCGGGCCGCCCAAGGAGGTCCAACAGACCGAGTAGAATGGGCTTTGATAGCAGCAGGAGCTGGAAGACCAGCCTGTGCATAAACTTGTGCAATCACCAGTCTAATCCATCTGGCCAAGATTTGCTTATTTTCTGGCCAGCCACATTTGTGAAAACTAAAAAGGGCAAAATGGATATCGGACCTCCTGAAAGAGGCATTCCTCTCCACATAGCGGAGAGCCCGTACCACATCCAAAGACCACTTTGGAGGACAAACCAGAAGAGATAAAAACCGGAACCACAATCTCTTGGTTAGGTGAAAAGATGACACCACCTTAGGCAAATAACCAGAGCGAGTTTGAAGAACTGCCCAGTCACAGTGAAAAATCAGAAAGGGTGGACAACAGGACAAAGCTCATAAGTCCGACACCCTCCTAGCAGAGGTTATAGCCAGCAGAAACATGACCTTAAGCGTAAGATATTTAAGGTCTGCAGACTCAAAAGGTTCAAATGGAGACTCTTGTAGGGCATTCAAGACAACAGACAGATCCCATGGAGCCACCGGAGGGACATAGGGAGGCTGAATCCAAAAAACGCCTTGAGAGAAAGTATGAATGTCAGGAATAGACGCAATCTTTCTCTGAAACCACACCGACAAGGCAGAAACATGAACCTTGATGGAGGCCAGACGAAGGCCCAAGTCTAGGCCTTGTTGCTGAAAAGCCAAAAGTATGGAAGTTCTGAAACTGTATGCATCGTAATTCTTAGCAGCACACCAGGTGAAGTAAGAATTCCAGACCCTGTAATAAATCCGAGCAGAAGCCGGCTTGCGGACCTTCAGCATAGTTTGGATAACTGCCTCGGAGAATCCTTTGGCCCTCAGGAGTGAAGCTTCAAGAGCATGCCATCAAAGCCAGTCTGCCCAGGTCCAGGTAGACACAAGGGCCCTGAACGAGGAGGTCTGGGCATTGAGGAAGCAGTAGATGACGCTCGATTGATAGACCCTGCAGGTATGAGAACCAATGCTGTCTGGGTCACGCTGGAGCAACTAGAAGTAGTATTCATTCTTCTTGCTTGAACTTCTGTAGTACCCTGGGCAGGGGTGACACTGGAGGGAACACGTATGGCAGCTGAAAGTTCCATGGAATTGCCAGTGTGTCCACGTACGCTCCTTGAGGATCACATGTCCTTGATCCAAAGACCGGAACTTTGTGATTGTGTCGAGACGCCATCAGGTCTACATCTGGTTGGCCCCACTTGTCCACTAGGAGTTGACAGACTTTTGGATGAAGACTCCACTCTCTGGCATGTACGTCCTGACGACTGAGGAAATCCGCTTCCCAGTTGAGGACTCCGGGAATGAAAACTGCCGATATTTCTGGCAGATGGCGCTCCACCCAACGAAGGATTTTTGACACTTTTATCATTGCCATGAAGCTGCGAGTGCCATCTTGATGATTTATGTATGCTACCACGGTGGTGTTGTCCGATTGTACTTGTACAGGCCTGTTCTGTATCAGAGGCAGGGCAAGAGTCAAAGCATTGAACACCGCCCGCAATTCCAGAATGTTTATTGGGAGGAGAGATTCCTCCTTGGTCCACCAACCCTGGAGAGAGTGTTGCTCCAGCACCGCGCCCCAACCCCACAGACTGGCATTGTAGTCAGTAGGACCCAGTTGGAGATCCAGAAGGGATGGCCCCTGCTCAACTGTTGGTCCAGTAGCCACCAGTGACAGATGAACCTCCGGAGTCAAGGAGATCATTTGAGACCTGATATGATGAGGCAGGCCATCCCTCTTGGAAAGGATTAACCTCTGAAGAGGGCATGAATGAAATTTAGCGTACTCTACCATATCGAAAGCCAACATCATGAGGCCTAGTACTTGCATCGCCGAGTGTATCGACACTCTTGGGCGAGAGAGGAAGCATCTGATCCTGTCCTGAAGTTTTAGAAGTTTCTCTGGAGACAGAAACAATCTTTGCCTGTGTGTGTCCAGCAGTGTCCCCAGGTGCACCATGCTCCGAGCAGGGACCAGTGAGGACTTTTTCCAGTTGATGAGCCAGCCATGGGCTTGTAGGAATTGGACCGTGATGTCCAGATGACTGAGGAGAACATCTTGGGAGTTCGCCGGGATCAGCAAGACATCTAGATATGGCAGGATCCTGATTCCCTGACGGCGGAGAAGGGCCGTCATCACGGCCGTGAACTTGGTGAAGATCAGAGTGGCCGTGGCCAGTCCAAATGGCAGAGCCTGGAATTGATAATATAGGTTGCCAATAGCAAACCGCAGATATTGCTTATGCGATATGGCAACAGGTATATGCAGGTAAGCATCCCGTATGTCCAGGGATACCAATATAGTCTTTGGGTTCCATGGCCAGTACAATAGAGCGCAGAGTTTCCATACAAATGTATTCAATTATTTGAGGTTGAGTATAGGCCGGAAGGACCCATTGGGTTTTGGGACTAGAAACAGGGTCAAGTAGTATCCCCTGTCTCTCTGGGACAGAGGTACCGGCACTACCACTCCTGTGTCCAGGAGGGATCACACAACCAGGTGTAGGGCTTGTGCTTTCAACGGATCCAAAGGAATAACAATTGTACAGAACTGGCGAGGGGGACGTCTCTTGACTGCGTACCTGTGAGATACAACTTCCTGCACCCAGGCATCCGAAGTGGTCTTTAACCAGGCCTGGGTGAACTGCAGAAGTCAGCCTACCACCATGGGATCCCCCAGGGGGAGGCCCTGCCCGTCATGCAGCAGGCTTGTCTTGTTTGGAAGCAGGCTGATGGGCAGCCCAGGATTGTTGAGGTTTGGGCTTAGTGTTTTTGGAAGCATGAGCCTGTCTCGGGTATGCCTAACCCTTTACTTTCCTTGGAGTTCGAAAGGAACGAAAAGTGGTACTCTTAGCCTCTGATGCAGAAGGATTAGTACTTGGGAGAAATGCAGTCTTAGCAGTCGCCAAGTCAGTCACAATCTTGTTCAGATCTTCCCCAAATAGGATGTCTACCTTAAAAGGGAGCACCTCCAATGTCTTTTTGGAGTCCAGGTCCACCTTCAGGACCTCAACCACAGAATTCAGTATAGATGTAGTAGACGCCTTGGACACCATTACACCTGCCTCAGGGGACGCCTCCTGAATATAGTGGGAGGCGGTGGTAATATGAGACAGATATTGTCTGGCAGTGTCAGAAATATCCTGAGGTAGCTCTATTTAGGGAGTAAATAGACTTCAGGCATCCCTCCACACGCTTATCCATTGGTTCCTTCAGTGAGGTGACAGTGGTGACAGGCAGAGTAGATGACACCACAAGACGGGCGACTTGAGTGTCCTCCGACAGTGGATTTTCCCACTTGTTACTCAACTCCGCAGGGATAGGATAATGAGCTAGCATCTTCTTAGACAGGGAGAATTTCTTTCCTGGAGAAGACCAGGATTCATGAAGTATGTCGATTAAATGGTAAGACTACATTAGCAACCTTCTGACGTTTGAACTTATCAGGTTTCTTAGACACCATAGAGGGATCTACCTCATCATTGATTTGTAGAATCAGCTAAATAGCCTCCACCAGGTCAGGAACATCAACCTGAGTTGTAGGTTCCTTGTCAGAAGCAACTGTATCAGTGTCTGATGGATCAGTATATTCCCCATCCTCAGAAGAATTATCCGAAATATTAGTGGATTGTGAGGAGGAAGCTGTCATGATTGGACGCTATTCTGACGCCAGAACGTGCATAACTGCAAATAATATTGTATTGATCAATGTCTGCAAATGCCCTGTGTGTGGTTATGTATAAATCCTGTGTGAAAAGGTCATAGGAGACTTCAGTCTGATGTGCCACTGCTCCCTTGCTGATCTTAAAGGGGGAGGTGTCATGATCCAGGCTATTTCAAGCAGGAATAAGCCTGTTAATAAGTAGTGTGATATCAATATAGATGATACCAGGATATCCAAGTGATGTATCAATGGATGTGATGCCAACACATCTGGGTTACATCGAAATTGGCATGAATGAAATGTGTATTATTCCAATTGATGTATCAATGTACCAGTATGTGATAACTGTCTTTGCATGTTAAATGGTTGAAGCTTGATTGATCTGCTGGCATTTCATTGTAGCCACAGATCGCAGAGACACACTGCTTAGGTGTGAAGTTTAGTTTACTTATCCCAGAATCAGAGCTGAGATCTTAAAGTAAATGCAGGTCAGGCCTGAAATGTGTTTTCTCAACTGGCTTGTGTATCTCCCAACAGGTTGTTTCCTGACCCCAGGGGGTCACCAGAGAGAGACCAAAAAGACATGCTGGCTAGGGAAGGTGATTAAAAAACTTCCTTCATCCAGCTATATAAGTGTCTTAGTATGATTGATAAAGCTGATTGCCCAGCTTCAAAAGGAAGGGAAGAGTAATTAGCCAGCCCCTGCGTATACGACCAAGAGACCCCATGTTACAGTTGAATTTACACAATTAACTCTGATCTGGAAAGGGTTAACAGTAACACTCCAGAGGGAGGGGGGTTGAAGGGGCAGCATGTTTTTTAAATAGGAGACGCTCAGAGTGTAAGTTGTCCATTATCAAAGAAGCGAGTCAGGAGAACATTCTGGCTCTGTAATGTTCCGATATCCGAAGCGGCTTCACTTCATCTCATCGTTCTACTCTGCATGCGTGCTAGTATTGGTGGGTTTAACTTCCTATTTTTATTTTCTTGAAGTTGTCTTTCTGCTGTGACTTTGACTTTTTATCATTATATTCTTGTAACTTTCTTTTTTCTGTAACATAAGCTTTGAAGTGTTTTACTTGAATTAAATAATCTAATTTTAGATCTGGTTTCTGTTGTGTATCCAACCCAACTCTCTGAAAGAGGCGTTACCAAAATATGAATAATTCCAGGTGCAGGCAAAAGCCATAAGTTTGCTTTGGGTCATACCCTAAACGTTTGTACTTTGGCTGGTGGCAGTGATTTTGTGTGAAATGAACACACGCGCTCAGGTATCCAGTAGCGGTGTCACGTGGCAGGGATTCGCAGATTGGCGTATCTGGGGAATCGCCGTGCCTAGGATCGTGACAAACTGGTGGCCAGTGGTGGGATATTTCAAAAAGTAATTTTTGTTTTTATTTGAACACTTAAGTGAATGCAATTCACCAGATACCAGAACTCAAAGCTTATAGTAATAAAAGTCACACAGTAAAAGCAATTTCTGTTCCCCATCCCTGTTATTTTATTTTGGAGAAGTAACTGCAGAGGAATGACAGCTACTTATAAAGAACAGCACAAAGAGGCACGGATTGAGAGGAGATTGATCTGCGACTCAGTGCAGGATGATACAGAGCATCATGATGGCGGACTTGTACGTGAGAATTCATCGGCTGTGGCTACTGAGGTAGCAGGAGGTGGATTTCGTACTGGACTTTTACTTTCTGCGGAAATTAATAGTGTAAAGTTGGATCGTAATGTGGACTCTGGTATCAGTCGTGTAGAGCTTACCAAGGAACAGATGATTCAAACGCTCAGAGATGCGGACCAGCAGCAAATTGCTGGGGGGAATCAATTGGATTCCAGGTCTGAGGTTGGGAATCGATCGGGTTCCAGAGCAGAGGAAAAGGAGCAGCAGACACCGAAGGTTGTGAGGACAGCACGTCGCGGAACAGACGCCTCCAACTCTTCCAGTGACAGCTCTGCCTTGGATCTGTATCTACAAACAGTTCTTAAGTATGTGAAGGTGCCGGACACTGCGTTGGTGCTGCAGCTGATACAGCAGTTTAACGCACGGGAGAAAGCTATTATGGAGAGAGAGAAAGTTGCTATGGAAATGGCGGCTGCGGAACGCGAATTTGCCCTGGACAGAGAGGCGGCTGCTGCAAAAAAGGAGGCAGAACGCGAGTTTCAGTTGGAGTTAGCTGAACTCAACTGGCAGCCTGTGGCCAGAAACGCAAACCTACATCGATCGCGTTGTGACCAATTCCCCGTGCTGGAAGCAGATGGAGGCCAAGTGAATTCCAGCTGTGTTTCACAGAACCAGCTGACCCTGGACTTTACAACGGATGCCCGACAGTGGTCTGACACCTCTGCCAGTTCCAGGGAGAAGGCAGAAAGTGCAGCAGCCAGGGAGGCTGCCGGGCACCAATCCGAGACAGCGTCAGAAAAGCAATGGGGGTATGCTGACCCAGATGAAGATGACCTGTTTGCCAGGATGAGTACAGAGGAACTAACCAATGAATGTCAGCTGCAAGGTATCTCCTGCTGCAACAATTCCCACAGGGAGATGATCACGCAGCTCACCTATGCACAGGACGATGAAAGCAACGCCTTTAGCCAGTATCGTGCAGCGCTTCGCAGCTGGGGTGCCAATGCAAGTCCTGGGATACTGTTGAGAGAACTGGCGGACTGTTTTCAATTAGCGCAGCAAGAGGCCTATGATTGGGGAAAGCTCGCTACCCCATTTTGGAAGGATCAGTGCCGCCGGGTAGATGCTGAAAGGCATCGCCTACAACAGCTTCCGTTACCAGCTTTAGAAACAAAGGTCCAGCCTGCAGGGGTGCCCCACGAGGAAAAGGTACCCCTACCTGTTAACATCGTTGTGGAGCCTGCTCCTGAGACATCGCATCACAAGGCCCAGTTTAAACTGCTGGGAGAAGATGAGGAGGTGAGCAGCATGCTCCCACCAGATACCCAAGATTTGTTGCTGGAAGAGGCTGATTTTCAGGAGGACCTGATTGTGGAAGAGACTACGGGCGACGGGCGATCCGGCGGCGGGGGGGCAGTGACGGGGGGGAGTGAAGTTTCTTCACTCCCCCCGTCACCCGGCTCCGTAGACTTGCAGGCAAATATGGACGATCTCGTCCATATTGGCCTGCATGCACAGCCGACATAGCACCAGCGATGAACGAGTGCGGGGCCGCGCATCGTTCATCGCTGGTGACTACACACTGCACGATATGAACGTTATCTCGTTCATTAATGAACGAGATCGTTCATATCGTGCAGCGATATCGGCATGTGTGTAGGGCCCATATGTCTGAGAGAGAGGTCAGACTGACTGACATTATTTACACAAATGTGTGTGGGACTACTGACTTGGGACGTTTACTAACTCCACATGTATCTGCAAATGTTGTCACCACTGTCTCTAACCCTGCTGAACCATATGATGCACCTCAGGTAGTATGTAACAATGCTGAACATTGCAATGTTGTGATTCTGTGTGAAGCTCCTGAGATGATCTGTGATGATGTTGCAACTGTTAAGGTGATAGAGATAGGATGAAGGTGAGAAGGAGACAGGTATCATTGTTAATTCTTGTCCCTATGTGGAGGTAAACGGAAGCCCTAATTTAGTCGGGAATGAGTTACTATCACCTAATAGTGGTAGGTGCACTGCTGGTGATGTCATTCATGTTACTGTGCTAGATGTTAACCCTGTTCTTCCATTGATGTTGGGTCGTGACATGGGGCCAGGGGACACTGATTGCACAAAGGGGACAGATCTGGGTGGAATGCGGGCAGAGTATGGGACTGACAATAAGGAATGTTCTGTTGCTAGGACTCCTGCTGACCTCGCTTCCCCTCAGGTACCCCAGGATGCCCGCCCAGAAAGGGGTAAACATGTGAAGGATGATGGGAATGTGCCTGATTTGATAAATGCTATGTTGTCAACTTGCTCAGATAACCACATTCCTTCCCAGGTACCATAGGATCCCGATATTAAGCAGTTGCCTAATTGTAGGAAAACAGAAATGATCCCATGTAGTGTTGAAAATGCTCATGTTTTTTTCCAGGTACCACGTGAAGATCCACTAGGTCGAGATAACGGTGTCAATATTGATAATGTATTGTCTTGTACCAAGGTGGGAAATGTTGTACCTTGTGTAAGGTGTGACCCGGTGGGTCCGGTATACATGGCACACTTACCTACATTTTCTTTCTCCTCTCCGGGAGAAGCCCGGAGAGGAGACGCTGCAGTGTATTCGGGGGGCGGGGCCGGACAGTGACATCACTAAGCCCCGCGCCCACATCGGGAAATGCCGCGATTCGCGGTTCCGCGGGAAGGGGGCGGGGCTAAAATGACGCAATTTGCGTCATTTTAACCCCTTCTCCACCCGACGGACCCGCGAATGCGGGAGGTTATCTCTCCATCCTGCACGCATCACTAGGGTGCGAGCAGGATGCAGGAGACCTGCCCACTCTTCCGGGGGTGCGGGGGGCTACCCCAAAAAACGGGAGCCTCCCGCAGCTTCCGGGAGAGTAGGTAAGTATGATACATGGCTGATATGCCAGTTAGGGGTGCTGCCAGGGGAGAATCAGAAGAAGGGTCTGTGTGGGCAGCTGCTGTCACTGCTTGCTCCCAGCACAGGGAGAAGTCAGAAACTGCAGCTTCCCCCCTAGCCCCCCTCCCTTCAAGCAGGCACACAACACAGACACCCAGAAGGGGTCCATTCCCCTCACTGAGAGCTCAACAGAGAATGTGCCTTTCAAAGCTGAATTGATAGGGGACACCTCTCCTTTGACTCTCAGTGCTACAGTCACAGTGAAGAGAGCTAGCAGACAGGATGTGAGTCTGGGAGGTAATGTCAGGCTGGGGAAGGTGTCATGGGCTGCTGTAGAAAACTTGGCTTTCCAGGCAGAACTGAGAACTGACCCGGTACAGAGGGAGCCCACCTTTTTCCCAGAGAAGGGGAGGGGTGGTCAGTCAGCTCAGGTAGGAGTTAGGAGACCAAGACAAGGGGGTATATTTACTAATGTCCCGATTTTGACCGAGATTATGTTTTTTCTTCAAAGTGTCATCTCGGGAATTTACTAAACTCAAATCACGGCAGTGATGAGGGCATTCGTAATATTTTGGAAGTCCTAGGAAAAAATTACAAATCAATACACTATCGGTCAAATACGCCTGCAATTTGGTAGAAATCGGTCATTTACTAAAAAGTGCAAATCACAAACACTGCCGACAATAGCCAAACACTGCCGTGCTGAAATACAATTCGTGAAAAAGTGCTAAAAAAAACCAGACCTGCTTTTTTTCCCCGTGTTTGGATAGGCATGCACGAATCCATGAGATCCGTGCATGTTTTTCAGTGGGAAGGAATGGGAAAGTGTTATTTAAAAAAAAAAAAAAAATGCATGGGGTTCCCCCTCCTAAGCCAAACCAGCCTCGGGCTCTTTGAGCCAGCCCTGGTTGAAAAAATATGGGGTAAAAAATGATAGGGGTTCCCCCATATTTAAACAACCAGCACCGGGCTCTGCGCCTGGTCCTGGTTCCAAAAATACGGGGGACAAAAAGCGTAGGGGTCCCCCGTATTTCTGAAACCAGCACCGGGCTCCACTAGCCAGATACATAATGCCACAGCCGGGGGACACTTTTTTCTAGGTCCCTGCGGCCCTGGCATTACATAACCAACTAGTCACCCCTGGCCAGGGTACCCTGGAGGAGTGGGGACACCTTCAATCAAGGGGTCCCCCCCCTCCAGCCACCCAAGGACCAGGGTGAAGCCCGAGGCTGTCCCCCCCATCCAAGGGCTGCAGATGGGAGGCTGATAGCCTTTTTGTCAAAAAATTAATATTGTTTTTAGTAGCAGTACTACAAGTCCCAGCAAGCCTCCCCCGCAAGCTGGTACTTGGAGAACCACAAGTACCAGCATGCGGTGGAAAACCGGGCCCGCTGGTACCTGTAGTACTACTACTAAAAAAATACCCCAATAAAAACATAAGACACACACCTTGAAAGTAAAACTTTAATACATACATCCACACCTCCATATACACATACTTACCTATGTTCACACGAGGGTCGGTCCTCTTCTCCATGTAGAATCCATGGTGTACCTGTTGAAAAAATTATACTCACAAAATCCAGTGTAGATGGCTCCTCTTTTAATCCATTTGTAATCCAGGTACTTTGCAAAATAACAAAACGGACACCCGACCTCGCACTGAAAGGGGCCCCATGTTTTCACATGGGACCCCTTTCCCCGAATGCCAGGAACCCCCTCTGACTTATGTCTAAGACGGTTCCATCAGCCAATCAGGGAGCGCCACGTTGTGGCACCCTCCTGATTGGCTGTGTGCTCCTGTAGTGTATGACAGGCAGCACACGGCAGTGTTACAATGTAGCGCCTATGCGCTCCATTGCAACCAATGGTGGGAACTTTGTGGTCAGCGGTTGACCGAAAGTAACCTCACCGCTGACCACAAAGTTCCCACCACTGGTTATAATGGAGCGCATAGGCGCTACATTGTAACATTTCCGTGTGCTGCCTGTCATACACTACAGGAGCACACAGCCAATCAGGAGGGTGCCACAACGTGGCGCTCCCTGATTGGCTGATGGAACCGTCTTAGACATAAGTCAGAGGGGGTTCCTGGCATTCGGGGAAAGGGGTCCCATGTGAAAACATGGGGCCCCTTTCAGTGCGAGGTCGGGTGTCCGTTTTGTTATTTTGCAAAGTACCTGGATTACAAATGGATTAAAAGAGGAGCCATCTACACTGGATTTTGTGAGTATAATTTTTTCAACAGGTACACCATGGATTCTACATGGAGAAGAGGACCGACCCTCGTGTGAACATAGGTAAGTATGTGTATATGGAGGTGTGGATGTATGTATAAAGGGGGTCATTCCGAGTTGTTCGCTCGGTAAAAATCTTCGCATCGCAGCGATTTTCCGCTTAATGCGCATGCGCAATGTCCACACTGCGACTGCGCCAAGTAAATTTGCTATGCACTTAGGAATTTTACTCACGGCATTTTCATCGTTCTGGCGATCGTAATGTGATTGACAGGAAATGGGTGTTACTGGGCGGAAACAGGCCGTTTTATGGGCGTGTGGGAAAAAACGCTACCGTTTCCGGAAAAAACGCAGGAGTGGCCGGAGAAACGGGGGAGTGTCTGGCCGAACGCTGGGTGTGTTTGTGGCGTCAAACCAGGAACGACAAGCAGTGAAATGATCGCAGATGCCGAGTAAGTCTGGAGCTACTCAGAAACTGCTACGAGGTGTGTAATCGCAATATTGCGAATACATCGTTAGCAATTTTAAGATGCTAAGATTCACTCCCAGTAGGCGGCGGCTTAGCATGAGCAAATCTGCTAAAATCCACTTGCGAGCGAACAACTCGGAATGACCCCCAAAGTTTTACTATCAAGGTTTGTGTCTTATGTTTTTATTGGGGTATTTTTTTAGTAGTAGCACTACAGGCACCAGCGGGCCCGGTTTTCCGCCGCATGCTGGTACTTGTGGTTCTCCAAGTACCAGCTTGCGGGGGAGGCTTGCTGGGACTTGTAGTACTGCTACTTAAAACAATATTCATTTTTTTACAAAAAGGCTATCAGCCTCCCATCCGCAGCCCTTGGATGGGGGGGACAGCCTCGGGCTTCACCCCTGGCCCTTGGGTGGCTGGAGGGGGGGGACCCCTTGATTGAAGGGGCCCCACTCCTCCAGGGTACCCCGGCCAGGGGTGACTAGTTGGTTATGCAATGCCAGGGCCGCAGGGACCTAGATAAAAGTGTCCCCCGGCTGTGGCATTATGTATCTGGCTAGTGGAGCACGGTGCTGGTTTCAGAAATACGGGGGACCCCTACGCTTTTTGTCCCCCGTATTTTTGGAACCAGGACCAGGCGCAGAGCCCGGTGCTAGTTGTTTAAATATGGGGGAACCCCTGACATTTTTTCCCCCATATTTTTACAACCAGGACCGGCTCAAAGAGCCCGAGGCTGGTTTGGCTTAGGAGGGGGGACCCCACGCAATTTTTTTTATTTATTTTAACACTGATTTCAATTTTTAAAAAGGTGCACAATTAAGCCTAGCACGGATCTCTCAGATCCGGCCGAGATTCATGTATTAAAGTCGGCAGTGTTTTACAAGTCACTCACGTAAAACACTGCAAAAAAAAACGAATGACAACGACATCGGTAAATCCGAAAATGCAGAATACGACAGCTTAGTAAATTAGTCGTAATAAATTCAAAAAGTTGTAACTTTACACTTTCGATGTCATTCGTGATTGAACTTTGACCTCAGACGGGAAAATACGAATTTTAGTAAATATACCCCAAGGTGTTTTGGGAAGGTGATATAGCTGTATGTCCCATTGAATGTAGTGCTGAGGAAACTCCCCTCACCTGTGGTACAATTAGCCCTGCAGCATCACGAGTACCAGGGGGAGAAGGAAACAAAGTCTGTAGAACAATACTTGATATGATTTCTATCATACTCATTGTGGTCAGCCTTATGCTGTTTAAGGAAACTTTGCCACATCTGATAGGGATGGCCCAAAGCCATCTTAAAGCTGCGCAAACCAGGCAGAAGCGCTGGTATGACCGGAATGCCTGGGAGCGCAAATTTGAAGTGGGGCAGAAGGTTCTGGTGCTAATTCCAATGAGGCAGAACAAACTGCAAGCCGCATGGGAAGGTCCGTACACGGTACTCCAGTGCGTACATGATGTGAACTATGTAATTGCCAGAGATGAGGGCAGGAAGAGACATAGGGTATATTACATCAATATGCTCAAGGCCTACCAAAGCAGGAACACCTGCGTGCTGGCAGTTTTCAGCCTCCCAGAGGAGCACCAGGAATCGGACCCACTGTTAGATCTGACAGCTGCGGCTGCGTCAGGGGGTACCCTGGCAGATGCCCAGTATGGAGAGGAGCTGACAGAGGTGCAGCGGAGTCAGCTGTCTGGTGCCTTGCACCCCTACCAGACCTGCTTCATAGAGAGGCTAGGAAAAACGCGCCTAGGCACCCACCAGGTAGTCGCGGGTCACCACACACCCCTGAGACAGTCAGAATACAGAGGCACATTGGGGGTGTTGCATGCAATATGGCAGGAGGTGGATGAGATGCTAAGTCTAGAGGTAATACAGAAGTCCTGGAGTTCATGGGCTAGGCCCGTAGTCCTGGGCCCAACATGGGAACGGCTAGGATCCGTCTCAGCAGGGAGACGACAGCAGTCCATCCAGGCAAGGTACTGACAATCGTCAGGGCACAGCATAGAGACTGTGGCTTCAGGTGCCAACTGCTCTCATGCTGATTTTAAAAAGGGGAGGTGTCATGATTGGGCGCTATTCTGACGCCAGAACGTGCATAACTGCAAATAATATTGTATTGATCAATGTCTGCAAATGCCCTGTGTGTGGTTATGTATAAATCCTGTGTGAAAAGGTCATAGGAGACTTCAGTCTGATGTGCCACTGCTCCCTTGCTGATCTTAAAGGGGGAGGTGTCATGATCCAAGCTATTTCAAGCAGGAATAAGCCTGTTAATAAGATGTGTGATATCAATATAGATGATACAGGTGGAGTATCCCATATCCAAATATCCGAAATACGGAATATTCCGAAATACGGAATTTTTGAATGAGAATGCGATAGTGAAATGGCTCAATGTACACAAACTTTGTTTAATACACACAGTTATTAAAAATATTGTATTAAATGACCTTCAGGCTGTGTGTATAAGGTGTATATGAAACATAAATGAATTGTGTGAATGTAGATAGATACACTTTGTTTAATGCACAAAGTTAGAAAAAATATTGGCTAAAATTATCTTCAGGCTGTGTGTATAAGGTGTATATGAACCATAAATGCATTCTGTGCTTAGATTTAGGTCCCATCACCATGATATATCATTATGGTATGCAATTATTCCAAAATACGGAAAAATCTGATATCCAAAATACCCCTGGTCCCAAGCATTTTGGATAAGGGATACTCAACCTGTACCAGGATATTCAAGTGATGTATCAATGGATGTGATGCCAACGCATCTGGGTTACATCGAAATGGGCATGAATGAAATGTGTATTATTCCAATTGATGTATCAATGTACCAGTATGTGATAACTATCTTTGAATGTTAAATGGTTGAAGCTTGATAGATCTGCTGGCATTTCATTGTAGCCACAGATCACAGAGACACACTGCTTAGGTTTGAAGTTTAGTTTACTTATCCCAGAATCAGAGCTGAGATCTTAAAGTAAATGCAGGTCAGGCCTGAAATGTGTTTTCTCAACTGGCTTGTGTATCTCCCAACAGGTTGTTTCCTGACCCCAGGGGGTCACCAGAGAGAGACCAGAAAGACATGCTGGCTAGGGAAGGTGATTAAAAAACTTCCTTCATCCAGCTATATAAGTGTCTTATAGTATGATTGATAAAGCTGATTGCCCAGCTTCAAAAGGAAGGGAAGAGTAATTAGCCAGCCCCTGCGTATATATGACCAAGAGACCCCATGTTACAGTTGAATTTACACAATTAACTCTGATCTGGAAAGGGTTAACAGTAACACTCCAGAGGGAGGGGGGTTGAAGGGGCAACATGTTTTTTTAAATAGGAGACGCTCAGAGTGTAAGTTGTCCATTATCAAAGAAGCGAGTCAGGAGAACATTCTAGCTCTGTAATGTTCCGATATCCGAAGCGGCTTCACTTCATCTCATCGTTCTACTCTGCATGCGTGCTAGTATCGGTGGGTTTAACTTCCTATTTTTATTTTCTTGAAGTTGTCTTTCTGCTGTGACTTTGACTTTTTATCATTATATTCTTGTAACTTTCTTTTTTCTGTAACATAAGCTTTGAAGTGTTTTACTTGAATTAAATAATCTAATTTTAGATCTGGTTTCTGTTGTGTATCCAACCCAACTCTCTGAAAGAGGCGTTACCAAAATATGAATAATTCCAGGTGCAGGCAAAAGCCATAAGTTTGCCGTGGGTCATACCCTAAACATTTGTACTTTGGCTGGTGGCAGTGATTTTGTGTGAAATTAACACACGCGCTCAGGTATCCAGTAGCGGTGTCACGTGGCAGGGATTCGCAGATTGGCGTATCTGGGGAATCGCCGTGCCTAGGATCGTGACAGAAGCGGCCCGCTTAGATGACCCTTTGACCTCAGGGTGGATTAACTACAGGGACAATATGTGGCTGTAATGGCACAGGAGGTACCAAATGGAGCATAAGAAGCATCACAAGCGTATTCAGCATACTTGAGAATGCTGCCCAAGGTGGCTCCTGATTGGCTACAGGAGCTGCGGGCTAACTGGGAGATGTATGGCACCCAGTACACAAACCGTCAGTTAAAACTTCCCCCTCAGGTAAATCCTTGATGCAAGCACTGCATGATGCAGAAGCATCTGCGGATTTCCAACCCTGTGTGGCAGACATTATAGTGAATGTATCGGTAGAGCGTAACAGTACAATATAGCCAGACAAATACCATACCTGCAAATAACCCCCTGATTTATGTGACAGAAAATACAGGACACAGGGAATTAAAGCGGTATGAGGTTGACTGAAAATAGGATTTTAATTACCTACCGGTAAATCCTTTTCTCGTAGTCCGTAGAGGATGCTGGGGTCCACATTAGTACCATGGGGTATAGATGGGTCCACTAGGAGCCACTGGCACTTTGAGAGTCTAATAGTGTGGGCTGGCTCCTCCATCTATGCCCATCCTACCAGACTCAGTCTAGAAACTGTGCCCGAGGAGACGGACAACTTCGAGAGAAGGATTTTACACAGATAGTGGCGAGAGTCACACCAGCTCACACAAACAAGGCAAAACAAGCTAACCAGCTTAAAAACTCAGCAACAGCTGAATAACATTACTGAACCAAGCAACAACGCAGTACATAACGAAGAACAAAGTAGTACTGACCAAGTAACCACTGCAGGATAACGAAAAAAGGATTTACCGGTAGGTAATTCAAATCCTATTTTCTCTTACGTCCTAGAGGATGCTGGGGATGTACCAAAGCTCCCAGAACCGGAGGGAGAGCGTGGAGGCTCCTGCAGAACTGATTGACCAAACTTCAGGTCCTCAGAGGCCAAAGTATCGAATTTGTAGAACTTAGCAAACATGTTCGACCCTGACCAAGTAGCCGCTCAGCAAAGTGGTAAAGCCGAGACCCCCCGGGCAGCCGCCCAGGAAGAACCCACCTTACGAGTAGAGTGGGCCTTAACAGATTTTGGGCACGGCAATCCCGCCGTAGAAAAAGCGTGCTGAATAGTGAACCTGATCCAGCGAGAAATCGACTGCTTAGAAGCAGGACACCCAAGTTTCTTGGGAACATACAGGACAAACAGAGAGTCCGATTTTCTGTGACGAGCAGTCCTCTTCACATAGATCTTCAAAGCCCTCACAACATCCAAGGACTTTGATGTAATTGGGGAGTCAGTAGCTACTGGCACCACAATAGGTTGGTTGATATGAAATGCTGACACAACCCTTGGAAGGAACTGCTGATACATCCTGAGCTCAGCTCTATCTGCATGGAAGATTAAGAAGGGGCTTTGACAGGACAAAGCCCCCAATTCCGACACATGTTGAGCAGAAGATAAGGCCAACACAGTGACAGCCGTCCACGTGAGAAACTTGACCTCCGCCTCCTGTAAAGGCTCAAACCAATCCGATTGCAGGAAATGCAACACCACGTTAAGATCCCAGGGTGTCGTTGGTGCCACAAAGGGAGGCTGTATGCGCAGAACCCCTTTCAAGAAATCCTTAACCTCAGGGAGTGCAGCCAATTGTTTCTGGAAGAAAATGGATAAAGCCGAAATCTGGACCTTTTAGGGATCCCGAACGCAGGCCCATACCCACACCTGCTTGCTGGAAGAGGAGAAACCGTCCAAGTTGAAACTCCACCGTACGAAACCTCTTGGAGTCACACCAAGACACATATTTTCTCCAAATGCGGTGGTAATGTTTAGACGTTACTCCTTTCCTAGCCTGTATCAGGGTAGGAATAACCTCGCTCGGAATACCCTTTCGGGCTAAGATCTGGCGTACAACCTCCATGCCATCAAATGTAGCTGTGGTAAGTCTTGATAAGTGAACGGCCCCTGTTGCAGAAGATCCTCGCAAAGAGGAAGAGGCCTCGGATCTTCCAGCAGTAAGTCCAGAAGATCCGCGTACCAAGCTCTCCTTGGCCAGTCCAGAGCAATGAGAATTGCCTGAACCCTTGTTCTCTTTATGAGTTTTAGAACTCTTGGAATGAGAGGAAGTTGAGGGAACACATACACTGACTTGAACACCTACGGTGTTACCAGGGCATCCACCTCCACTGGTTGTGGGTCTCTCGACCTGGAACAGTACACCTCCGAAGTTCCTTGTTGAGATGTGAGGCCATCATGTCTATTTGAGGCACGCCTTAAAGACTGGTCACCTCTGTGAACACCTCCGGATGGAGGCCCCATTCTCCTGGATAGAGATCGTGCCTGCTGAGGAAGTCTGCTTCCCAGTTGTCCACTCCTGGAAGGAAGATTGCTGACAGCGCCACTGTGTGCTTTTCTGCTCAGAGGAGTATTCTTGTTACTTCTGACATAGCAGCTCTGCTCTTTGTTCCTCCCTGTCAGTTTATGTAGGCCACTGTTGTCACATTATCCGACGGTACTTGAATGGCCTGATTTATCAGAAGGTGTGCCACTTGGAGAAGACCGTTGTGTACGGCTCTCAGTTCCAGAATGTTTATTGGAAGAATGGATTCCACACTTGACCACCTTCCTTGGAAGGTTTCCCCTTGAGTGACTGTGTCCCAACCCCTGAGACTTGCATCCGTGGTTAGAAAGATCCAGTTCTGAACCCCAAACCTGCTGCCCTCCAGAAGCTGAGGCATTTGCAGCCACCATAGGAGCAAAATCCTTGCTATCAGCGACAGACGTATCCGCTGGTGCTTGTGTAGGTGAGATCCCGACCACTTGTCTAGGAGATCCAGTTGGAAAGACCAAGCATGAAATCTTCCATACTGTTGAGCCTCGTAGGAGGCAACCATCTTCCCCAGAAGGTGAATGCACTGATGAACCGATATCCAGGTAGGCTTCAAGATATCCCGGACCATTGATTGTATCACCAACACTTTTTCCACTGGTATAAACACCCTCTGTACTTCCGTGTTGAGGATCATCCCCAGGAAAGCCAATCTCTTCGTCGGCTCCAAATGTGACTTTGGAAGGTTCAGGATTCAACCATGTTCCCTGACCAGATGAGTCGTTAGAGCAATGGACTGCAACAACTTCTCCCTGGACGATGCCTTTATCAGCAAATCATCCAGATATGGAATTATGCTCACTCCCTGTCTGCGGAGGAGAACCATCATTCTCTGCAATCACCTTGGTGAACACCCTTGGTGCCGTGGAGAGACCGAATGGCAGTGCCTGGACTGATATTGATTGTCTAACAGTGCAAATCTGAGATGAGCCTGATGTGGCGGCCAAATCGGAATGTGGAGGTACGCATCCTTGATATCTAGGGATACCAGAAACTCTCCCTCCTCCAGACCTGAGATCACCGCTCTCAGAGACTCCATTTTGAATTTGAACTACCTCAGATAAGGGTTTAACGATGTCAAGTTCAAAATTGGTCTGACCGAACCATCCAGGTTCGGTACCACAAAAAGGTTTGAATAGTAACCCTTGTGTTGCATATGAGGTGGAACTGGAACAATGACCGCTGACCTTTTCAATTTTTGGATGGCTTCCTGTAGAATAGCCCTTTCTGTCAGTAAAGATGGCAAGCCTGATCGGAAGAATTGGAGAGGTGGGAGTTTTTGAAACTCCAGTCTGTATACTTGGGACACAATATCCTGTATCCAGGGATCCAGGCCGGATGACACCCAGACGTGGCTAAAATGTCTGAGTCTCGCCCCCACCAGCCTATTCTCCAGACTGTGTGGACCACCGTCATGTTGAGGATTTAGAGGAACCAGTAGCAGGCTTCTGGTCCTGGGAGCCTGCAGGTTCAGGCTTCTTGGATTTTGCCTGACCACCTCTAAAGAAGGTAGGAGGCTTGGACTTTTTCGTCTTAGCGGTCCGAAAGGACTGCGATGTAGATGAAGAAAAGGGTTTCTTTGTAGAAGTAGTAGCTGAGGGAAGAAAGGGTGACTTACCCGCAGTTGCTGTTGAAATCCACGCATCCAACGCTTCCCCAAATAGAGCCCGACCTGTGAAGGATAGCAGTGCCAGATTAATGTTGACATGGGCCTGGAGCTGAAATTCATGAAGGGCCTATTGTATGCCGCTACAGGGGGTGGGACAATTGCTGCGGCGAAATTACTGATGTGGGAGTGTGACCAGTACTGGGGGGGTGTGGTCTACAGAGGATGTGGTCTGTGCTGTGGGTGTGGCTATCTCTATGGAGGGCATAGCTGGTGCACACTTTCAACTACTTTATTGCAGAGCTTTATAGCCACTGTATTAAATTAATAAATTAACTGCCTTCTTAGCTGCTGTCTTTTTAGAAAAATAAAGAGCTGCATTGGAAATACTGGACAAGTGCAGTTAGGTTTAACTTCCTGCATTTCAGATGTGCATGTGTGAGCTGGTTTGGGCTCTCAGTTTTACTTTTTAATTAAACACATATAAACATCCATTTTATGGTGTATGTAATAATAAGAATATACTCACCGGTAATTCTATTTCTCGTAGTCCGTAGTGGATGCTGGGTACTCCGTAAGGACCATGGGGAATAGACAGGCTCCGCAGGAGACTGGGCACTCTAAAAGAAAGATTAGGTCCTATCTGGTGTGCACTGGCTCCTCCCTCTATGCCCCTCCTCCAGACCTCAGTTAGGGAAACTGTGCCCGGAAGAGCTGACACTACAAGGAAAGGATTTGGAATCCAGGGTAAGACTCATACCAGCCACACCAATCACACCGTACAACTCGTGAAAACTATACCCAGTTAACAGTATGAATAACAACTGAGCCTCACTGAACAGATGGCTCATAACAATAACCCTTTAGTTAAGCAATAACTATATACAAGTATTGCAGACAATCCGCACTTGGGACGGGCTCCCAGCATCCACTACGGACTACGAGAAATAGAATAACCGGTGAGTAAATTCTTATTTTCTCTGACATCCTAGTGGATACTGGGTACTCCGTAAGGACCATGGGGATTATACCAAAGCTCCCAAATGGGCGGGAGAGTGCGGATGACTCTGCAGCACCGAATGAGCAAACTCAAGGTCCTCCTCAGCCAGGGTATCAAACTTGTAGAATTTTGCAAACGTGTTTGATCCCGACCAGGTAGCAGCTCGGCAAAGTTGTAAAGCCAAGACCCCTCGGGCAGCCGCCCAAGAAGAGCCCACCTTCCTCGTGGAATGGGCTTTGACTGATTTAGGATGCGTCAGTCCAGCCGCAGAATGTGCAAGTTGAATCGTGCAACAGATCCAGCGAGCAATAGTCTGCTTAGAAGCAGGAGCACCCAGCTTGTTGGGTGCATGCAGGATAAACAGCGAGTCAGTTTTTCTGACTCTAGCCGTCCTGGAAACATAGATTTTCAGGGCCCGGACTACGTCCAGCAACTTGGAAGCCTCCAAGTCCCGAGTAGCCGCAGGCACCACAATAGGTTGGTTCAAATGAAACGCTGATACCACCTTAGGGAGAAATTGGGGACGAGTCCTCAATTCTGCCCTGTCCATATGGAAGATTAGATAGGGGCTTTTACATGACAAAGCCGCCAATTCTGACACACGCCTAGCCGAAGCCAAGGCCAAAAGCATGACCACTTTCCACGTGAGATATTTCAACTCCACGGTCTGAAGTGGCTCAAACCAATGTGATTTTAGGAAATCCAACACAACGTTGAGATCCCAAGGTGCCACTGGGGGCACAAAAGGGGGCTGAATATGCAGCACTCCCTTAACAAACGTCTGAACTTCAGGCAGTGAAGCCAGTTCTTTTTGAAAGAAAATAGACAGGGCCGAAATCTGGACTTTAATGGATCCCAATTTTAGGCCCATAGTAGCAGGTCCTGTCTGAGAGGCAGAGGCCAAGGGTCCTCTGAGATCATCTCTTGTAGTTCTGGGTACCAAGTCCTTCTTGGCCAATCCGGAACGACGAGTATAGTTCTTACTCCTCTCTTTCTTATTATCCTCAGTACCTTTGGTATAAGAGGAAGAGGAGGGAACACATAAACCGACTGGTACACCCACGGTGTCACTAGAGCGTCCACAGCTATCGCCTGAGGGTCCCTTGACCTGGCGCAATATCTTTTTAGCTTTTTGTTGAGGCGGGACGCCATCATGTCCACCTGTGGCCTTTCCCAACGATTTACAATCAGCGTGAAGACTTCTGGATGAAGTCCCCACTCTCCCGGGTGGAGGTCGTGCCTGCTGAGGAAGTCTGCTTCCCAGTTGTCCACTCCCGGAATGAACACTGCTGACAGTGCTATCACGTGATTTTCCGCCCATCGGAGAATCCTTGTGGCTTCTGCCATCGCCATCCTGCTTCTTGTGCCGCCCTGTCGGTTTACATGGGCGACCGCCGTGATGTTGTCTGACTGAATCAGCACCGGCTGGTTTTGAAGCAGGGGTCTTGCCTGACTTAGGGCATTGTAAATGGCCCTTAGTTCCAGAATATTTATGTGTAGGGAAGCTTCCTGACTCGACCATTGTCCTTGGAAGTTTCTTCCCTGTGTGACTGCCCCCCAACCTCGGAGACTTGCATCCGTGGTCACCAGGACCCAGTCCTGTATGCCGAATCTGCGGCCCTCGAGTAGATGAGCACTCTGCAGCCACCACAGCAGAGACACCCTGGCCCTCGGGGACAGGGTGATCAGCCGATGCATCTGAAGATGCGATCCGGACCACTTGTCTAACAGATCCCACTGATAGATCCGTGCATGGAATCTGCCGAATGGAATTGCCTCGTAAGAAGCTACCATCTTTCCCAGGACTCGCGTGCAGTGATGCACCGACACCTGTTTTGGTTTTAGGAGGTCTCTGACCAGAGATGACAACTCCTTGGCCTTCTCCTCCGGGAGAAACACCTTCTTCTGTTCTGTGTCCAGAATCATACCCAGGAACAGCAGACGCATCGTAGGAACCAGCTGCGACTTCGGGATATTCAGAATCCAGCCGTGCTGTTGTAGCACTTCCTGAGATAGTGCTACTCCGACCAACAACTGCTCCCTGGACCTCGCCTTTATAAGGAGATCGTCCAAGTACGGGATAATTATAACTCCCTTCTTTCGAAGGAGTATCATCATTTCAGCCATTACTTTGGTAAATACCCTCGGTGCCGTGGACAGACCAAACGGCAACGTCTGGAATTGGTAATGGCAGTCCTGTACCACAAAACGGAGGTACACCTGGTGAGGTGGGTAAATGGGGACATGTAGGTAAGCATCCTTGTTGTCCAGTGATACCATGTAATCCCCCTCTTCCAGGCTTGCAATAACCGCCCTGAGCGATTCCATTTTGAACTTGAACTTCCTTATATAAGTGTTCAAGGATTTCAAATTTAGAATGGGTCTCACCGAACCGTCTGGTTTCGGTACCACAAACATTGTGGAATAGTAACCCCGTCCCTGTTGAAGGAGGGGAACTTTTATTATCGCCTGCTGGAGGTACAGCTTGTGAATTGCCGCCAGTACTACCTCCCTGTCCTGGGGAGTAGCTGGCAAGGCTGATTTGAGGTAAAGGCGAGGGGGAGACTTCTCGAATTCCAGCTTGTATCCCTGAGATACCACTTGTAGAACCCAGAGATCCACCTGTGAGCGAACCCACTGGTCGCTGAAATTCCGGAGACGGACCCCCACCGCACCTGGCTCCACCAGTGGAGCCCCAGCGTCATGCGGTGGACTTAGTGGAAGCAGGGGAGGATTTTTGTTCTTCGGAACTGGCTGTATGGTGCAGCTTTTTCCCTCTACCCCTGCCTCTGGGCAGAAAGGACGCGCCTTTAACCCGCTTGCCTTTCTGGGGCCGAAAGGACTGTACCTGATAATACGGTGCTTTCTTAGGCTGTGAGGGAACCTGAGGTAAAAATGTCGACTTCCCAGCTGTTGCTGTGGATACGAGGTCTGAGAGACCATCCCCAAACAATTCCTCACCCTTGTAAGACAAAACCTCCATGTGCCTTTTAGAATCCGCATCACCTGTCCACTGCTGAGTCCATAATACTCTCCTGGCAGAAATGGACATTGCATTAATTCTAGATGCCAGCCGGCAAATATCCCTCTGTGCATCTCTCATATATAAGACGACGTCTTTAATATGCTCTATGGTTAGCAAAATCGTATCCCTGTCGAGGGTATCAATATTTTCCGACAGGGTATCGGACCAAAGCCGCTGCAGCACTACACATCCAAGCTGAAGCAATTGCAGGTCTCAGTATAGTACCTGAGTGTGTATATACAGACTTCAGGATAGCCTCCTGCTTTCTATCCGCAGGCTCCTTTCTATCCTGAGACGGCAGTGCCACCTTTTTTGACAAGCGTGTGAGCGCCTTATCCACCCTCGGGGATGTCTCCCAACGTAACCTGTCCTCTGGCGGGAAAGGGTACGCCATCAGTAACTTTTTAGAAATCACTAGTTTCTTATCGGGGGAAGCTCACGCTTCTTCACACACTTCATTCAACTCATCTGATGGGGGAAAAACCACTGGTTGCTTTTTCTCCCCAAACATAATACCCTTTTTAGTGGTACCTGGGTTAATATCAGAAATGTGCAACACATTTTTCATTGCCGTAATCATGCAACGGATGGCCCTAGTGGAATGTACATTAGTCTCGTCCTCGTCGACACTGGAGTCAGACTCAGTGTCGACATCTGTGTCTGCCATCTGAGGTAGCGGGCGTTTTTGAGCCCCTGATGGCCTTTGAGACGCCTGGGCAGGCACTGGCTGAGAAGCCGGCTGTCCCACAGCTGTTATGTCATCGAACCTTTTATGCAAGGAGTTGACACTGTCGTGTAAAACCTTCCACATATCCATCCACTCTGGTGTCGACCCCGCAGGGGGTGACATCACACTTATCGACACCTGCTCCGCCTCCACATAAGCCTCCTCATCAAACATGTCGACACAGCCGTACCGACACACCGCACACACACAGGGAATGCTCTGACTGAGGACAGGACCCCACAAAGTCCTTTGGGGAGAGAGAGTATGCCAGCACACACCACAGCGCTATATAATCAGGGATTTACACTAACACAAAGTGATTTTCCCTATAGCTGCTTTACATTTACAGTTTGCGCCTAAATTTAGTGCCCCCCCTCTCTTTTTTACCCTGTGAGCCTGGAAACTGCAGGGGAGAGCCTGGGGAGCTGTCTTCCAGCGGATCTGTGAAGAGGAAATGGCGCCAGTGTGCTGAGGGAGATAGCCTCGCCCCCTTATCGGTGGACTTCTCCCGCTCTTATATTAATATTATGGCAGGGGATTTTTGCACATATATAGTTTTTTAGACTATATTATGTGCTGTTTGCCAATGTAAGGTACTCTAATTGCAGCCCAGGGCGCCCCCCCACCCCCAGCGCCCTGCACCCATCAGTGACCGGAGTAGTGGTGTGCATAGGGAGCAATGGCGCACAGCTGCAGTGCTGTGCGCTACCTTAATGAAGACCGGAGTCTTCAGCCGCCGATTTACAGGATGTTCTTCTTGCTTCTGGCTCTGCAAGGGGGACGGCGGCGCGGCTCCGGGACCGGACGACCGAGGCTGGGCCTGTGTTCGATCCCTCTGGAGCTAATGGTGTCCAGTAGCCTAGAAGCCCAAGCTAGCTGCAAGCAGGTAGGTTCGCTTCTCTCCCCTAAGTCCCTCGTAGCAGTGAGTCTGTTGCCAGCAGATCTCACTGAAAATAAAAAACCTAACAAATACTTTCTTTACTAGAAGCTCAGGAGAGCCCCTAGTGTGCAACCAGCTCGAGCTGGGCACAGATTCTAACTGAGGTCTGGAGGAGGGGCATAGAGGGAGGAGCCAGTGCACACCAGATAGGACCTAATCTTTCTTTTAGAGTGCCCAGTCTCCTGCGGAGCCCGTCTATTCCCAATGGTCCTTACGGAGTACCCAGCATCCACTAGGACGTCAGAGAAATATGTGCTGGATGGTTCCCCTAAGGATTGGCAGTTCAGCGTGTCTCATAGCCGCTGTTCGATACCCAAGATTCGGCTAGTAAAGGATTTGGCTTTACTCTCTGTTTAACCCCCCCTCCCCAACTCCTGTGAAACCTGTAATGTTTGGTCAGCTATAAATTACAAAAAATATCAGTGACTACCATATAATACAGAGTGCATCACAGTGAGTGCCATATAATACAGAGAACATATGATACAAAGAACTCCAACGATCACCACAAAAAACGCAGGTCATCACAGCAAGAAACTATGTATGGCCCCTTGATTGGGATAAATCAGATAGCAAGCTGCAGGCAGAGCTATAAGGTTACATACTATTTACCGGCGGTTGGGATGCCAGCTGTCAAGATCCTGACAGTGGCATCCCGCCCGCCATAATGCCGGCAGCAGAACGAACACAATTAGTCCCCTTGCGGGCTCACTGCACTCATCACGCTGCGGGCTTGGTGGCTCGTGCAGGTTCTGTTCTCACTCTAAGGGTGTCGTGGACACCCACGAGTGGGAATAGCTCCTGTGCCCCAGTGTTTTCCAGCTGTTGGGATTCCGGCTGTCGGATTCCAGCGTCGGTATTCTGATCACCGAGGTCCCGTCAGCCGTCAAATTGATTGTATCCTGATCTATATATATAAAGAGATATCAAGTAGCAGTGTTAACTGTAACACACAGAGACCTCTAGATACTGTACTAACTTTATTTGCGTAATTTATGACCCACAAAAGATGTGCACAACTACACATAACTTTTTCCCAGATGTGCCTGTTATAGTTGTGTACTCCACTGCATTCCATAAGTGTGGCCCATAAAAGAAATATATTCCCTGTCCTAATGTTCTGCTCCCCTCTAACAGTGCCTCAATAGTACTACTACATGTTGACATCAGGCACCTCTTTCTAGGGCCTAGGCCACAGCAACCATTGACAGCAACTGCAGAACACTTCACAAAGTTCACACCACCAGAGCTGGATTAAGGGTGGACACAGGGGGTACATTCCCCCAGGCTCCTCTATCACAGGGCCTCCCCATGCCCCTGTCGTCCACCACCAACTGCTTTTATACAGCAATGCAGCATGTTTGTTTTATAATTAAATGGAAAAAAAGCACTGGAGTTGCTATGCGCCCCCACAGTTTACTGCATGAGCTGCATTTTCGGGTAGGCTAAATCTAGAGCAATTAATTCCATGGGCACTGATGTAATATGCTGACAGTTGACCAAATATATAATTTGGTCAGCATACCAGCATTCGGGAAGCTGACAGTTGGAATCCCGACACTGGTCAGAAGACCAACACCAGGATCCCAACATCGATCACAATGCCGGCACTGGAATCCTGACTGCCGGAATCCCGATTGTATGCCAGGGAGGGTTAGGCTGTGGGGGGGGGTAGGTTTAGGCACTACAGGGTGGGTAAGGGTTAGGCTGTGGGGTGGAAGGGTTAGGGTTAGGCACTAAGGGGGGGAGAGTTAGGCTGCAGGAGGGGGTTAGGATTAGGTTGTAAGGAGTGAGGGTTAGGCTGCGGGGAGGGAGAGTTTAGGGGGTAGAGGGTGAGGGTTAGAACCTAGCAAGTGGCGGGATTCTGTGCGTTGGGATGTAACTGTCTGTATTCTGACAGCCGGCATCCTAACCACCAAGATCCCGATAACATCCCACAGAGCCCAAACTAGAAATTTTGTCGTTCTGTGCCAGAAGGAGCACTGATGCCCCTCACATGACTAGGGACAGTGCACGTCTACCCAAAAAGGGGTGTGGTCACACAATAGTAATAATAAACACAACAGTGCAACCTTATTCACATTCCACTGCACAGTAGAGACCCTTATAAACATTACACACCACATAGTAGTACCCTTTGTACACATTGTGCCACACAACAATGATGAATTGGTAGAGAGAGATGGATGTAGGCGGCGGGCACAGTATAAAGAAACACACAGCAGGGGATGCGGGGGCAGTAGTGATAGGGAACAGCAGGAGATGGGGGTCAGTAGTGCAGGGGATAGGAGGAGATTAAGGAGACAGTAATGAAGGGAAAAGCAGGAAATAAAGGGGACAGCAGTGATGGGAAAATCAGGAGATGGGGGTCAGTAGTGCAATGGATGAAGGGGGCAGTAGTGATGGGAACAGCAGGAGACGGGGTAGTAGTGCAGGGGATAGGGGTGGATGTAGGGGGCAGTAGTGATGGGAACAGTAGGAGATGGGGTAGTAGTGCAGGGGATAGGAGTGGATGTAGGGGGCAGTAGTGATGGGAACAGTAGGAGATGGGGGTAGTAGTGCAGGGGATAGGAGTGAATGTAGGGGGCAGTAGTGATGGGAACAGTAGGAGATGGGGGTAGTAGTGTAGGGGATAGGAGGGGATGTAAGGGGCAGTAGTGATGGGAACAATAGGAGATGGGTGGGGACAGCTGCGCAGGGGGCAGGAGGGGATGAAGGGGGCAGTAGTGATGGGAACAGCAGGAGATGGGGGTAGTAGTGCAGGGGATAGGAGGGGATGTAGGGGGCAGTAGTAATGGGAACAGTAGGAGATGGGTGGGGTCAGCTGCGCAGGGGGCAGGAGGGGATGAAGGGGGCAGTAGTGATGGGAACAGCAGGAGATGGAGGTAGTAGTGCAGGGGATAGGAGGGGATGTAAGGGGCAGTAGTGATGGGAACAGTAGGAGATGGGTGGGGACAGCTGCGCAGGGGGCAGGAGGGGATGAAGGGGGCAGTAGTGATGGGAACAGCAGGAGATGGAGGTAGTAGTGCAGGGGATAGGAGGGGATGTAAGGGGCAGTAGTGATGGGAACAGTAGGAGATGGGTGGGGACAGCTGCGCAGGGGGCAGGAGGGGATGAAGGGGGCAGTAGTGATGGGAACAGCAGGAGATGGGGGTAGTAGTGCAGGGGATAGGAGTGGATGTAGGGGGCAGTAGTGATGGGAACAGTAGGAGATGGGGAGTCAGCTGCGCAGGGGGCAGGAGGGGATGAAGGGGGCAGTAGTGATGGGAACAGCAGCTGATGTGGGACAGTAGCAGATTCTCCTGACTTCTGTATAGTTTATCCCTGGTCTGGTTAATTTATGAGGCCCCCTTGTGGGGTTCAGAGTTGGAAATGCTGCTCCATACAGGAAAGCTTTCTGCAAGCAGCGCTGCCTGGAGCCAGCGGGCAGACTCTGGTGCTGCCCAGTGGCAAACGCAGGATTTTCATACGGGGGTTTCCGTACATGTGTGTGTGTATGTGTGTATATACACACACACCGAAGAAGAAGGCAGTGCCTACCCTCCACACACAAATATATCTATAATGTATATAAATAATGTAATAAGCACCAAAATTATATGAATCAAAATAAATAAAACAAAGTTCATTTTATCATATAAAACAAATAACAGTCCTGATAAGTCATATATGGAAATTCAGCAATTGCAGGTATATTCACCATTAACAGTACATAAGTATTTCCATAGTGGTAAAAACTTTTTTTTTATTTTTTTTAAGTTCTGTTACACTCATTTTTTTTTTATCACACACTACATCAGGAACATTGTGGTCCCAAAAGCTCACCAGCTATATAGTCCAGTGTCCTTCTATATGTTTCCCAGAAAGGAAGATCAAGGTAGAATTGTATGCTGGTTGCTGTCTGTGTACTGGTTGTAAATCCAGCAGGGACAGCCTGCTGATAAGAGAGGACCTTGGAGCTCCATGTCTCCTGTTTCACACTCTTGGTAGAGCTGTGTTAAGTTCCCTACTATGTGCAGCAGTAGGGTTCCGCGTACAGGATCTTACACTGGCAAATTGTACCAGGATGGCAGTCCACTGGGATTACAGGTTATCACTGCTTTACATTCCGATGCACGATCGGAGCTCCCTGCGTTATCACACCAGCGGGTGGGCTGCTGCTGTTTGACGAGATAGAGACACGGCTGTCTCCATATGTCGGATATGGGGGATGGGGAAAAGTCTCCATCAGGGGGGTTTCTGGGTACTCGGAAACCCCACCTGCATGCGCCACTGCTGCCCGCTCCCAGTGCAGTAGTAACTGCACTACTGTCACTCCTGTGAGTGCGACTGATGTCGTCTATTTGATTAGAGTACCTGCTTTCCAGCTGATCACTCCTTACTTCCCCTGCTTCGTGGGTCCCAATGGACATCAGGAGTGCATGGAGATGCTGTGCTGCTCCCCACTCCCTGTTTGTGGGCCCAGCAAAATTGACATTGTGGCAGAGGCTGCCAGTTCCACCCCCAGACGCCCTGCTAGTTACAGTCCTGCATATATATATATATATATATATATATATTTTTTTTTAAGTGTAAGTGCTCAAGGCCCTTAATTCAGCTCCAAATACTGTTTGCAGGAATATTTAAATCGCAGGAACGACAGTACTGACAGCAGCTGAATTGGCCGGATTTCACACGGCCTGAGGGGAGAAAGCTGTGCTGCTGACTCAGGTGGTCATTCCGAGTTGTTCGCTCGGTAAAAATCTTCGCATCGCAGCGATTTTCCGCTTAGTGCGCATGCGCAATGTTCGCACTGCGACTGCGCCAAGTAAATTTACTATGCAGTTAGGAATTTTACTCACGGCTTTTTCATCGTTCTGGCGATCGTAATGTGATTGACAGTAAGTGAGTGTTTCTGGGCGGAAACTGGCCGTTTTATGGGCGTGTGGGAAAAAACGCTACCGTTTCCGGAAAAAACGCAGGAGTGGCTGGAGAAACGGGGGAGTGTCTGGGCGAACGCTGGGTGTGTTTGTGACGTCAAACTAGGAACGACAAGCACTGAACTGATCGCAGATGCCGAGTAAGTCTGGAGCTACTCAGAAACTGCTACGAGGTGTGTAATCGCAATATTGCGAATACATCGTTCGCAATTTTAAGAAGCTAAGATTCACTCCCAGTAGGCGGCGGCTTAGCGTGAGCAAATCTGCAAAAATCAGCTTGCGAGCGAACAACTCGGAATGACCCCCTAGGTTCACTGTCCAGGGGGTGGAGCTAATCCTACCTGTGGGTGGATCTGCAGGCTTCTCGGGAGGAAAGGAAGGTGGCTCCAGGATCAGTGTGGAAGAAGTGAGGCAGGGGGCGGAGCTTACTACGATCCGGGGGCGGAGCTTATTATGATCAGGGACAGAGCCTTGGTACACATGTAAGCGCGGAGCTTCGAGAGTCTGAGACAGCACATGATCCTGCAGGCCACCCAGGGGGCAGAGCTTGGCATGACCCTGGGTCTGAGGCAGAGCTTCAGGTAACAAGAGGGCATGGGGGCGGACCCTTGGTCGGCGCGGGTGGGAGGGACTGGGAGGCGAATGCTGTTGATGAGTGATGACAGGAGAAAAGTATTTCTCCTGTCATCACTGGCTGGCTACACTGCTGATCCTGTGGGCCTATTTTCAGTGGGGGGCCTGGAGCTGCAGCTCCATCCGCCCCTTTGTTAATCCGGCCCTGAAGGATAGGTTCTCCACACTTCTCCTGGATTCCACGTCCGCAGACCATTGGCGTAGCCAGAGTCCCCTGCGAGCTTAGACAGCCATGGAAGATATTTTTGCATTCAGCGTACCCAGGTCCTTCATGGACTCCACCATGAAACCCATAGAATCCTGTATGTTGCGTAAAAACAGTTCAGTGTCACTTCTATCCATTGTATCTAAGTCTTCCAGTAAAGTGCCTGACCACTTTAATATAGCTTTAGAAATCCATGCACAGGCAATAGTGGGCCTTAACGCCACTCCTGAAGCAGTGTATATGGATTGGAGCGTAGTGTCAATTTTACGATCAGCCGGTTCTTTTAATGTGGCAGATCCAGGGACAGTTAAAACCACCTTTTTTTTGACAGTCTGTAGACAGATGCGTCAAATGGGTGGGTTTCCCCATTTTTTTCTATCCTCCTCAGGGAAGGGAAAAGCTACCTGAATGCTTTTTGGGATCCTGGATTTTTTCTCTGGGTTTTCCCAGGATTTTTCAAATAGAGCGTTTAATTCTTTAGACGCAGGGAAGGTTAGCGAGGCTTTCTTATTGTCTGTGAAGAAAGCCTCCTCAACCTGCTCAGGTGGTGTGTCAGTAATGTTTAACACATCCCTAATGGCCTCAACCATGAGCTGCACCCCCTTTGTACTGGACTGAGGTATGTGCTAGCAGCGTTACCGAGGTCCCTGACAGCCTTGAGTGATCAGTGCAGGGTATTCGCGCTGGCTGAGGGCGCCCCTCATAGCGCTGTACTGTGTACCGCTGAGCTCTCCGGAGCGCAGTTAGTACTGCACTCCTATCCTGCTGCCGCCGCTCACACCGGCTCCCCGCTTGTCAGGTTGCTGGTTACACACTCGCCACCGGAATCTTCTGGCTCTGTTAGGGGGTGGCGGAATGCTGCGGGAGTGAGCGGTCGCCTCGGATGGCTAACGATCATCACCCTCAGGAGCTCAGTGTCCTGTCAGCAGAGATAGTGGCCATTAACCACTCAGGGTTGGACACTACTCCCCCCCTAAGTCCCACAAAGCAGGGAGGCTGTTGCCAGTAGCCTCCCTGTGCCTAACTCTAAGAAAAATAATAAAGCTAGAAAAACTTCTATGGAGCTCCCCTAGCTGTGGCCGGCTCCTCCGGGCACATTTTGGTTTAAAGTTTTTTATTCATTTTAACACTTATAGGCATTATATAATACATCAAGAGAGAGCTATAAACAAAATTGTCCATGTGGACAGATGTATAATGACGTTGCAAAGTGAACATTCATAAAGTTATACAAGAACTAAATATTTCAAACAAATATATAGGTATTTGTACAATGCCATAGGAATCGGTACCATTTGAGTTATACTTTAATGAAGTAACAAGAGTGGGTGTAATCAATAAAAGTCATAAACAGAAAAAAAAAAGGAAAAGAAAGCCAAGTGGGAAAAGACGAAGACAGTGAAGGGGGGATGGGAGGGGAGAAGGGAGAGGAGTAGAAGGCCTTGTTGCATTTACAAGCATATATGTGCACAACAATCAAGAGAGTAGGTGAGACTATAGTTGTGGATTGTCTGGAGTAACAGTAAGATTATACCAAATATCTTTTCTAGTCTCAGCATCAAGAGAAGAGATGTATCTTCCCCATTTTTGTGTAAATTTATTGACTTGACTATTTGAATTGAGTAGAAGGGCTCTCTTGTCAAAATAGATCAGTTGTAAGAGTTTATGTTTCAGTTCTTGGATGGATGGAGAGGATTTCTCAATCCAGTGTATTAGGATGAGTTTCTTTGCCATAGTTAAAGTGATAATAAGAAAAGGAGAGAGATTGCGATCTTTTGTGAGAAGGCGCCAATCCTCGAAATTTAGACCTAAACAAGCTAGACGCAGGGGTGGCCAACCAGTCAGAGACAAAGAGCCAAGAAATCTTGTTCGGTACATCAAAGAGCCGACTTCGAGCCGAAGGCACACTTGCAAAAATGGGGTGTGACCATGTGCCTGCTAGGCCACGCCTCTGGTATAAAATACATTGAAAAAGCCAGATACAACATAAAATACAATGAAAGAGCCACTTCTACATCAAATAATTGAAAAAGACAGATCCGAATAAAATATATTGAAAAGCCAGATTCACATAATACACTTCAGTTCCCCCATGTGTCACTCCAGCCAGCACCCGCCTGTGTCACTCCAGCCAGCTCCCCCGTGTGTATTTGGTTCCCTCAGTTCTCAGTCTACGTAGTGCTGCTGCATGTCTGGCTGGAGTGCAGCGGTTTACAGATCTCTTGTGGTCACGTGACTTTGAGTGTTGGGAGCCACATTTGAATGAAGAAAGAGCCGCATGTGGCTCAAGAGCCACGCGTTGGCCACCACTGAGCTAGAGGATTCAACTCTAGTTTCACTTGAATAGATGAGTTAAGGAAAGCTAAAACTTTACGCCAGAATTTCAAAATTTTTGCACAGGCCCAGAAGGAGTGGAAAAGTTTTGCATTAGTCATAGAACATTTAGGGCATATGCCAGACTCTAAGTTTGATAGATGTTTTCTTTGAGCAGGTGCTATATATATTCTGTGTAATGATTTGAAGTGAACTTCCTGTAGATAAACTGACTGGAGAATGCTCATCATCTTAGGGGTCCGAGTGTTGAATAGATAATTTCTTGATATTGTAGGAATATCAGCACTCCAGGCACGGGTTAGTGTGTCAAGATTATTATCTTTTTGGGGTGTAGTAAGAATAAGATAGAGTGATTTGGCCTTAAAGGGATGCTTGGAGAGGGAGTTGAGAAATGTGTCCAGAGGGTGGGTTAGAGTGAGCATTGAGTTAATTGGTTTTATAGATTGGGCAAAGTGTCGTGCTTGTAAATATAAATAAAAATGAGAGTTAGGAAGATCATAGGAGTCCTTAAGGGAGGAGAAAGATAGAACAAATCCTCCTGGGTCAAATAGTTTTGTGGCTAGGTTAAGACCTTTCTCGGACCACTGGTGAAAAGTAGAGTTAGAGAGGGACGGTGCGAAATTAGGGTTACCCCAGAGTGGAATGAATGAGGATCTGGTATATGAGGATTTAAGGGTTTTATTTATTCTAATCCAGCTATTATAGGTATCTCGAAATAAAATATGATGTAAAATATGTTTAGGTATAAGACTGGTTGGTGTATGGAGAAGTGCTCCGGGAGAGAATGGATGGAAGATATGTTGTTCTAGGGTTTTATCTGTGTGGGTGGATGTTTCCATGAGCCAATCAGCAATATAATGGAAATGGGAGGTGAGAGCATATAAAGAAAAATTTTGGAAGATTTAGGCCACCTGAGATTTTTGATTTCTAGAGTTTTTTTTAAGGTTAATCTCGATCTCTTACCATTCCATAAGAAAGTTGGGGATAGCTTTTTCCAGATTGCGTATATCATGTTTAGTAAGAAGGCATGGCAACATTTGTAAGAAATAGTACATTTTAGGAAAGTTAACGCTTTTTAAGACTGCTGCTCTACCAAATAGAGATAATGGAATTTTAGACCATGACTCTAGTTGAGAAAAGATTTTAGAGAGAAGAGGGGTAAAATTAGTTGAGTATAGTGTAAATGGGTTATTAGTAATTTGGACTCCTAGATATGTGACTTGTGAGGGTTGAATATGAAACTGGTTCAAGACAGAATGGGAGCTAAGCTTGGGGGATAAAGAATGGATGGGCAAGATTACTGATTTGGATATATTAATTTTATATCCTGAGATGGGACTGAAAGAGGCAATAATGTCCAGTATTACTGGGAGGGATTTTATCGGATTAGAGATAAAGAGGATCATGTCATCCGCAAATAACGACACTTTTAACTCTGAGGAGAAAATATGTATACCAGAAAATTGTGTGGTGGAGCGGAGGGCGATTGCAAGGGGTTCGATTGCCAGGGCGAATAGAAGGGGTGAAAGGGGGCAACCCTGTTGTGTTCCTTTCTGTATTGGGAATGGAGGAGAAAGGAACCCATTACAGGCTATTTGAGAAGATGGTAAAGTATAAATTGTCTTAAGGAAAGCGATGAAGGTGGGAGGAAATCCAAAGCGTTCTAATGTAAGGAACAGATGCGTCCAATGTACTAGATCAAAAGCCTTCTCAGCGTCTATGGAAAGGATGATTTTTCCACCAGACGCATCTGTTCCCCCACTTCCAGCCTGAACCTTGCGAATGTTTGTGACTGAATGTCTGCCTTTAATGAATCCTGTCTGGTCCGGATGGAGTGGATTTAACCTAGTTGCAAGAATTTTAGTGAGAAGTTTGTAATCACAATTTAATAATGAGATGGGTCAATATGATCCTGGGAGAGCGGGGTCGTTTCCCGGCTTTGGTAGTAATTTAATTATTGCTGAATTGAAGTATAAAGGTAGAGAATCATTAAATAGAATATAGTTGTAAAATTACGTTAATATTGGGCTGAGACGTTCGATAAATAGTTTATAAAAATCCCCGCAGAATCCATCAGGACCAGGCGTTTTGGCTGGCTTTAAGGACTTAATAGCCTTTCTAACTTCTTCAACAGTAATTGGCTGTATTAGTGATGGGATTAGGTCTTGAGGAACTTGAGGGTATGGCAACTCATGCCACATGGATTGAGAAATATCTAAGGAAGAGGAGGAGATAGGGGTAGATGTATCAGGAGAAATGTCAGAAGGATTAGAGGGAGGGGTGGGCTGGTTAGAGGCATAGATATCTGCAAAAAAGTCTCTCATTATTTGGGTTATCTGTTTATTCAAGGAAGTGTGATTTCTGTCAGGAAGGAGTAATGGGTGGACTCTCATTGAGGGTCTGGTACCATTTAAAATATTAGTTAAAAGTTTGCTGGTCATATTTCCGGATCTATGGAAACAAAAATTAGATGAGAATTGATACTTATCTGATGGTGATTGTAGTATTTCATCAAACTTTACTTTAGCCGCTAAGTATAAGGATTTATTGGTGGTGGAAGGGTTTAAGCTATATGAAGAATAGGCATTGGAAAGTGTTTGTTGAAGAGATATATATGACTCAGAATTTCTTTTCTTTTCCTGAGATTCGTATGACATAATGGATCCTCTAAGAACTGCTTTCGCAGTCATCCAATAAAGCGACGGATCTGAGGCAAGAAAGTGTTTGTTGTGCTCATGGTAATCTTCCCAAGCTTTATTTAAGTGAGAGTTAAATTTAGGAGAATTACTCAGTTGTGCTGGGAATCTCCAAGTTCTGTGTGTGGAAATTTAATTTTGAGTTTTTCATGTTAGCCATACCAGAGCATGATCCGACACTATTATTGGCTCAATACCAGAGTCTGTGACATGGGTAAAGAGGGTATTAGATAAAGTGACATAGTCTATACGGGATAGGGTATTGTGAGCAGAGGATAAGCAAGTGTATTCACGTTCGGTAGGGTTAAGAGCTCTCCATACATCAACCAGTTGAAGCATAGATAAAAAGGAGGGTATACCTAATTTAGGTAAAGGCTGGAGAGATTTCTTATAGTGGGATTTGTCTAGATAAGGGTGAGATATTAGATTAAAATCACCTCCTAAAACGATATTAGAGGAGGCATAGGGTAATAATTTCTGAATAAAAGTGTGAAGGAAAGGTTTGGAGTAGGATGTCAAAGTCGAAAAATATTACAGAACACACATCACGTACAAACTGCACACACATGCCCACTGCGCGTGCACTTGTTCTGCAGTGCGTGCACATGTACGCACTTTGTGTATGGTCGCTCCTGCGGTCCTGCGCATCGGCGCGTGGTATGGGTATTTACGGCAGAGTTTGTGTACGCATGGAGGGCCATCAGAACACATTACATATTTAATCCAAATAGTGCACAATGTACACATAGTCTCCTTGCACCACATCAGAAAGTTATAGCTGTTTAAATGGTAGCAGAACAAGGGGATTCGCCTTTACAGGATAGGAGGAGACAGACTAAGGTTATAAGGTGGTATTTGGTATCCAGCTGTAGGGTATTTTAAGGGAAACATTCCGGTGTTGGTCTGCGGAAGATCGCATGTTCCTGTGGATAGTTATGTGCAGAAGCAGAATATAGATATAAACTGTATTTACTGTATATTATGTATGCGGCAGGAATCCAGAGGAGACCACCCACAAGAGCAGTTGAGAAAGACATCTCCTACCTTTTCAAATCAACCTATGACCTCTCCTGTACTGTAAAAGTGCATCCCTGTGTCCAATGGACAAAGGGATTACAGTATCCATTGTATTGCTTTTGGTAGACTTGTATAAATAAAGCCTGCTGCAGGCCGGCCAGACACAAGACTCACAACGTTATCTATTTGATTACGGAGGACTGGACCAGGAAGCGCACGCAAAAATTCTCACGTATGTACATTGACTGTAGCCATTATTCTATTATATATATTGTCTTGTATTGTAGTGTATAATTTGTATTGTAAACCCCCTTTCAGAAATAATCCACTGTGGTGTCGGAACCCAGCGGTAAACTCACAATTGGTGTCGTGTGCTCATTGCCCTGCTAAGGTTTAAAGTGTATTATTACTATTATTGCATAGCATTGCTGTAGAAGGTTTAAAGTGTATCTCTGGGTGTGTTTGCGCTGCGAGTACTTTGTACCATCAGCGCGGCGTGTGTACGCAAAATCCGTACACTACGGAAACCTTTTTACGCTAATAGCGCAAAAGGTGCGTAGTGTGAATTAAGTATAGCGGCCACAGCGGCTAAAGGTTTAAGGTGTGTTTAAGGTAAAGCTTTCATTCCTGTAAAGATAATCAGCTTTATCAAGGAATTAGGAGCGTATAGGGAACATAAAGTGTAGGTGGTGGAGTATAATTTAGCCGAGGCTATGACAAACCTACCCTCTGCATGATGCCGTGATCAATCTCTACAGCGGTGAACTCCTCATTGTGGCGCTCGATTCAGCGCATACCCAGCGTAATGATAGAGCAGGCACCTGCCTTCACGCAGGGGTGAGGATTTGTGTTCCTGTCAAGCGGCGCAGCTGCGGACCTGCAAGAGAAGTAGCGTCAGCATTTTCAATGTAGCACTAGCCCGGCAGCCAGGTGGTGGATTAACGCAGCAGCCTTCATGTTCCGGACACTGAGGTACTGTGCTGGTGCCTCCAGGAGGGGAGAGATCCTTTTCCACCCTCGGTAAAGAGAAGGTGCTGCAGGGGCTTGCAGGAGTGGTAAGAGGAGCGGAGGAAAGAGCACACAGGAGGGTAAGGAGCTGGACAACCTGCTCTCCGCCACTAGAGCACAGTGAGCACCTCACAAGCGAAGCGCCCCTTTCTCAGTAAGAACGTATAGTACATTCATAGGCATATTCAGGGGCGGGGTGGGGGGCTCTGTTGTTTAGAAGATTTTTTTTTATTTACTGTATTTAGTGCACTCAGGCTGCTGCTGGCTCTCGCTGCACAGTATAAAGTATGTGCTGCTCTTGGTGCTCCGTACAATGGGGGTCATTCCGAGTTGATCGCTCGCTGGCCACTTTTAGCAGCCGTGCAAACGCATAGTCGCCGCCCACGGGGGAGTGTATTTTCACTTTGCAAGTGTGCGAACGCCTGTGCAGCCGAGTGGAACAAAAACATTTTGTGCAGTTTCTGAGTAGCTCTTGACTTACTCAGCCGCTGCGATCACTTCAGCCTGTCTGGTCCCGGAATTGATGTCATTCACTCGCCCTGCAAACGCCCGGACACGCCTGCATTTACCAAACACTCCCAGAAAACGGTCAGTTGACACCTATAAATGCCCTCTTCCTGTCAATCTCCTTGCGATCGGCTGTGGTTGCTCTTTGTACCCGTGCGACGCGTGTGCGCATTGCGTCGCGTGCAAAGTTTTGCCGTTTTTTATCCTGATCGCTGTGCTGCGAAAATCTGCAGCGAGCGATCAACTCAGAATGACCCCTAATGCACCTATAAATGTGCTACACAGCTCTAGTGGCGCACGCAGGGGGGGTTTCTGACTACCCAGAAACCCCCTTGATGGATCAGGGTTTTTTGAGACTAAGATAGAGCACTCTCTACAGTTACAGAGCATGGCCGCCACAGCCATCTGTGAACAGATCTGCCACAAAGAGCATGCAGCACCTTAGAGCTAATGCTCTCTGTTCCTGGCTTTCAGGAGAACAGTGACCGGTTCATGTCTGTCGGCCAGTCACTGTCTGGGGTAATCGGGCATGTGCTGATCAACTGCAGTGCTGCTCCTTTGAAGTTTCTTCCCAAGATCCAGCAGCGTCAGACTGGGAGCTGCAGCTCCTAAACCCGTTTGTGGCCGCCACCCTTCACCAGCTCCTATTTGATGGTGCTTCAGAGGCCAATCGGTCTGCACAAGGTTTCACTCATTTGGACCTTTATAAAAAACATATATAACAAGTGACGTTACCCCGTAAAGTAGCCAGTGCAAGGTGCCGTGGCATGCGAAGGTGCATGGCGAGGATGTCACAAATCTGACAGCGGGCGGTATATAAGGTATGTTTTGTTATATATGTTCTTGCTAAAAGTCCATAGGACATAGGATGTCTCAAATCTTCTTTGATAAAGACGTCTGAGTGCCGCTGTATCTCCACATTTATATTCTTCATGTTCCTCGTTTATGTATGTATGTATATACTGTGTATATACATATTTTAATATATATATATATATCCATCCAATGTGTGAACTCCGACATTCCTCCTGCTATATCTGCAGTTGCACGTGCATTTACTGGCTTGCGTGCCCTTCACTGGTATTTCTCCAGTACAATAGGCAACGGTGACAGGTGGCACTCCAAGACTTAGCTTATGTGAAAAAAAGGTATTTTATTGGATCTATGTTTCAGGGTACGTGATCCTGATGACGGGGTCACGTACCCCGAAATGTAGATCCAATAAAATATATTTTTTTCACATAAGCTAAGTCTTGGAGTGCCACCTGTCACCGTTGCCTATATATATTAGAGATGAGCGCCTGAAATTTTTCGGGTTTTGTGTTTTGGTTTTGGGTTCGGTTCCGCGGCCGTGTTTTGGGTTCGAACGCGTTTTGGCAAAACCTCACCGAATTTTTTTTGTCGGATTCGGGTGTGTTTTGGATTCGGGTGTTTTTTTCAAAAAACACTAAAAAACAGCTTAAATCATAGAATTTGGGGGTCATTTTGATCCCAAAGTATTATTAACCTCAAAAACCATAATTTACACTCATTTTCAGTCTATTCTGAATACCTCACACCTCACAATATTATTTTTAGTCCTAAAATTTGCACCGAGGTCGCTGTGTGAGTAAGATAAGCGACCCTAGTGGCCGACACAAACACCGGGCCCATCTAGGAGTGGCACTGCAGTGTCACGCAGGATGTCCCTTCCAAAAAACCCTCCCCAAACAGCACATGACGCAAAGAAAAAAAGAGGCGCAATGAGGTAGCTGTGTGAGTAAGATTAGCGACCCTAGTGGCCGACACAAACACCGGGCCCATCTAGGAGTGGCACTGCAGTGTCACGCAGGATGGCCCTTCCAAAAAACCCTCCCCAAACAGCACATGACGCAAAGAAAAAAAGAGGCGCAATGAGGTAGCTGTGTGAGTAAGATTAGCGACCCTAGTGGCCGACACAAACACCGGGCCCATCTAGGAGTGGCACTGCAGTGTCACGCAGGATGTCCCTTCCAAAAAACCCTCCCCAAACAGCACATGACGCAAAGAAAAAAAGAGGCTTTTTACTGATATTTGGTGTTTTGGATTTGACATGCTCTGTACTATGACATTGGGCATCGGCCTTGGCAGACGACGTTGCTGGCATTTCATCGTCTCGGCCATGACTAGTGGCAGCAGCTTCAGCACGAGGTGGAAGTGGATCTTGATCTTTCCCTAATTTTGGAACCTCAACATTTTTGTTCTCCATATTTTAATAGGCACAACTAAAAGGCACCTCAGGTAAACAATGGAGATGGATGGATTGGATACTAGTATACAATTATGGACGGGCTGCCGAGTGCCGACACAGAGGTAGCCACAGCCGTGAACTACCGCACTGTACTGTGTCTGCTGCTAATATATAGACTGGTTGATAAAGAGATAGTATACTCGTAACTAGTATGTATGTATAAAGAAAGAAAAAAAAAACCACGGTTAGGTGGTATATACAATTATGGACGGGCTGCCGAGTGCCGACACAGAGGTAGCCACAGCCGTGAACTACCGCACTGTACTGTGTCTGCTGCTAATATATAGACTGGTTGATAAAGAGATAGTATACTCGTAACTAGTATGTATGTATAAAGAAAGAAAAAAAAACCACGGTTAGGTGGTATATACAATTATGGACGGGCTGCCGAGTGCCGACACAGAGGTAGCCACAGCCGTGAACTACCGCACTGTACTGTGTCTGCTGCTAATATAGACTGGTTGATAAAGAGATAGTATACTCGTAACTAGTATGTATGTATAAAGAAAGAAAAAAAAACCACGGTTAGGTGGTATATACAATTATGGACGGGCTGCCGAGTGCCGACACAGAGGTAGCCACAGCCGTAAACTACCGCACTGTACTGTGTCTGCTGCTAATATAGACTGGTTGATAAAGAGATAGTATACTCGTAACTAGTATGTATGTATAAAGAAAGAAAAAAAAACCACGGTTAGGTGGTATATACAATTATGGACGGGCTGCCGAGTGCCGACACAGAGGTAGCCACAGCCGTGAACTACCGCACTGTACTGTGTCTGCTGCTAATATATAGACTGGTTGATAAAGAGATAGTATATACTCGTAACTAGTATGTATGTATAAAGAAAGAAAAAAAAACCACGGTTAGGTGGTATATACAATTATGGACGGGCTGCCGAGTGCCGACACAGAGGTAGCCACAGCCGTGAACTACCGCACTGTACTGTGTCTGCTGCTAATATAGACTGGTTGATAAAGAGATAGTATACTCGTAACTAGTATGTATGTATAAAGAAAGAAAAAAAAACCACGGTTAGGTGGTATATACAATTATGGACGGGCTGCCGAGTGCCGACACAGAGGTAGCCACAGCCGTGAACTACCGCACTGTACTGTGTCTGCTGCTAATATATAGACTGGTTGATAAAGAGATAGTATACTACTAATATTATATATACTGGTGGTCAGGTCACTGGTCACTAGTCACACTGGCAGTGGCACTCCTGCAGCAAAAGTGTGCACTGTTTAATTTTAATATAATATTATGTACTCCTGGCTCCTGCTATAACCTATAACTGGCACTGCAGTAGTGCTCCCCAGTCTCCCCCACAATTATAAGCTGTGTGAGCTGAGCAGTCAGACAGATATATAATATATATAGATGATGCAGCACACTGGCCTGAGCCTGAGCAGTGCACACAGATATGGTATGTGACTGACTGAGTCACTGTGTGTATCGCTTTTTTCAGGCAGAGAACGGATATATTAAATAAACTGCACTGTGTGTCTGGTGGTCACTCACTATATAATATATTATGTACTCCTGGCTCCTGCTATAACCTATAACTGGCACTGCAGTAGTGCTCCCCAGTCTCCCCCACAATTATAAGCTGTGTGAGCTGAGCAGTCAGACAGATATATATAATATTATATATAGATAATAGATGATGCAGCACACTGGCCTGAGCCTGAGCAGTGCACACAGATATGGTATGTGACTGAGTCACTGTGTGCTGTGTATCGCTTTTTTCAGGCAGAGAACGGATTATAAATAAAACTGGTGGTCACTGGTCACTATCAGCAAAACTCTGCACTGTACTGAGTACTCCTAATGCTCCCCAAAATTAGTAAATCAAGTGTCTCTCTAATCTATTCTAAACGGAGAGGACGCCAGCCACGTCCTCTCCCTATCAATCTCAATGCACGTGTGAAAATGGCGGCGACGCGCGGCTCCTTATATAGAATCCGAGTCTCGCGATAGAATCCGAGCCTCGCGAGAATCCGACAGCGTCATGATGACGTTCGGGCGCGCTCGGGTTAACCGAGCAAGGCGGGAAGATCCGAGTCGCTCGGACCCGTGAAAAAAAACATGAAGTTCTGGCGGGTTCGGATTCAGAGAAACCGAACCCGCTCATCTCTAATATATATACAATACCAGTCAAAAGTTTGGACACACTTTCTCATTCAATTGAATGAGAAAGTGTGTCCAAACTTTTGACTGTATATATGTCCCACTTATACGGAAACCCCCCCCATACAAATCCTGCATTTGCCCCTGCCGGTGATCAGTGTGTCCGTGATCACCCTCGTCTATGCTGAAGCCGTGTGAGACGCAGGACAGAGCAGACTCCGCAGTCACATCAGGCAGATTTAGCTGGGGAGAGGGAGCAAGGAACCTCCTCTTCCTCCTCTGCTCCCCTTCCCAGCAGTCCCGAGTGGTCTGCCAGCCTGCCGGGAGTCAGGACAATCCTACATGTAGAAAGCAACTGCCTGCCCGCAGAAAGGGAGCTTGTCACAACTGCACAAGTAATCCCTGCGGCATGTGCACTCATTGACAGAGCAGCCTGGCGGCCTCACATGGTAAACCTATATTGTCACCTATATGGTCCTAGAACTCCACATGGAGAGAGATAAATAATTGGTTAGGTCTAAACTAGAGATGAGCGGGTTCGGTTCCTCGGAATCCGAACCCGCCCGAACTTCAGGTTTTTTTACACGGGGCCGAGCGACTCGGATCTTCCCGCCTTGCTCGGTTAACCCGAGCGCGCCCGAACGTCATCATCCCGCTGTCGGATTCTCGCGAGGCTCGTATTCTATCGCGAGACTCGGATTCTATATATGGAGCCGCGCGTCGCCGCCATTTTCACACGTGCATTGAGATTGATAGGGAGAGGACGTGGCTGGCGTCCTCTCCGTTTAGACTAGAGTACTAGAGAGAGACACAAATTTTGGGGAGCATATTATTAGGAGGAGTACTACTTGCTGCTGATAGTGTGACCAGTGACCACCAGTTTAATTAATCCGTTCTCTGCCTGAAAAAAAACGATACACAGTGTGACACAGTCACATACCATATCTGTGCTCAGCCCAGTGTGCTGCATCATATGTAATACTGTATATCATTATCTGACTGTGCTGAGTGCTCACTGCTCACACAGCTTAATTGTGGGGGAGACTAGGGAGCAGTTATAGCAGGAGTACATATTTTAAGTACAGTGCACACTTTTGCTGCCAGAGTGCCACTGCCAGTGTGACTGACCAGTGACCACTGACCACCAGTATTGTGATTGTCTGCTGACCACCAGTATATTGTGATTGTCTGCCTGAAAAAGTTAAACACTCGTCGTGTGGTGTTTTTATAAACGCATTCTGCAGACAGTGTCCAGCAGGTCCGTCATTACATAATATATACCTGTCCGGCTGCAGTACTAGTGTGATATATATATATTTTAATTTTATCTCATTATCATCCAGTCTATATTAGCAGCAGACACAGTACGGTAGTCCACGGCTGTAGCTACCTCTGTGTCGGCAGTCGCTCGTCCATCCATAATTGTATACCACCTACCCGTGGTTTATTTTTTTTTCTATCTTCTTGATACTAGTAGCTTACTTTAGGAGTCTGCAGTGCTGACAGACAGTGTCCAGCAGGTCCGTCATTACATAATATATACCTGTCCGGCTGCAGTACTAGTGTGATATATATATATTTTAATTTTATCTCATTATCATCCAGTCTATATTAGCAGCAGACACAGTACGGTAGTCCACGGCTGTAGCTACCTCTGTGTCGGCAGTCGCTCGTCCATCCATAATTGTATACCACCTACCCGTGTTTTTTTTTTTTTCTATCTTCTTGATACTAGTAGCTTACTTTAGGAGTCTGCAGTGCTGACAGACAGTGTCCAGCAGGTCCGTCATTACATAATATATACCTGTCCGGCTGCAGTACTAGTGTGATATATATATATATATTTTAATTTGATCTCATTATCATCCAGTCTATATTAGCAGCAGACACAGTACGGTAGTCCACGGCTGTAGCCACCTCTGTGTCGGCAGTCGCTCGTCCATCCATAATTGTATAGCACCTACCCGTGGTTTTTTTTTTCTATCTTCTTGATACTAGTAGCTTACTTTAGGAGTCTGCAGTGCTGACAGACAGTGTCCAGCAGGTCCGTCATTACATAATATATACCTGTCCGGCTGCAGTACTAGTGTGATATATATATATTTTAATTTTATCTCATTATCATCCAGTCTATATTAGCAGCAGACACAGTACGGTAGTCCACGGCTGTAGCTACCTCTGTGTCGGCAGTCGCTCGTCCATCCATAATTGTATACCACCTACCCGTGGTTTTTTTTTTCTATCTTCTTGATACTAGTGGCTTACTTTAGGAGTCTGCAGTGCTGACAGACAGTGTCCAGCAGGTCCGTCATTACATAATATATACCTGTCCGGCTGCAGTACTAGTGTGATATATATATATTTTAATTTTATCTCATTATCATCCAGTCTATATTAGCAGCAGACACAGTACGGTAGTCCACGGCTGTAGCTACCTCTGTGTCGGCAGTCGCTCGTCCATCCATAATTGTATACCACCTACCCGTGTTTTTTTTTTTTTCTATCTTCTTGATACTAGTAGCTTACTTTAGGAGTCTGCAGTGCTGACAGACAGTGTCCAGCAGGTCCGTCATTACATAATATATACCTGTCCGGCTGCAGTACTAGTGTGATATATATATATTTTAATTTTATCTCATTATCATCCAGTCTATATTAGCAGCAGACACAGTACGGTAGTCCACGGCTGTAGCTACCTCTGTGTCGGCAGTCGCTCGTCCATCCATAATTGTATACCACCTACCCGTGGTTTTTTTTTCTATCTTCTTGATACTAGTAGCTTACTTTAGGAGTCTGCAGTGCTGAGTCTGACAGACAGTGTCCAGCAGGTCCGTCATTACATAATATATACCTGTCCGGCTGCAGTACTAGTGTGATATATATATATATTTTAATTTTATCTCATTATCATCCAGTCTATATTAGCAGCAGACACAGTACGGTAGTCCACGGCTGTAGCTACCTCTGTGTCGGCAGTCGCTCGTCATCCATAAGTATACTAGTATCCATCCATCTCCATTGTTTACCTGAGGTGCCTTTTAGTTGTGCCTATTAAAATATGGAGAACAAAAATGTTGAGGTTCCAAAAATAGGGAAAGATCAAGCTCGACTTCCACCTCGTGCTGAAGCTTCTGCCACTAGTCATGGCCGAGACGATGAAATGCCAGCAACGTCGTCTGCCAAGGCCGATGCCCAATGTCATAGTACAGAGCATGTAAAATCCAAAACACCAAATATCAGTAAAAAAAGGACTCAAAAATCTAAAATAAAATTGTCGGAGGAGAAGCGTAAACTTGCCAATATGCCATTTACCACACGGAGTGGCAAGGAACGGCTGAGGCCCTGGCCTATGTTCATGGCTAGTGGTTCAGCTTCACATGAGGATGGAAGCACTCAGCCTCTCGCTAGAAAAATGAAAAGACTCAAGCTGGCAAAAGCACAGCAAAGAACTGTGCGTTCTTCGAAATCCCAAATCCACAAGGAGAGTCCAATTGTGTCGGTTGCGATGCCTGACCTTCCCAACACTGGACGTGAAGAGCATGCGCCTTCCACCATTTGCACGCCCCCTGCAAGTGCTGGAAGGAGCACCCGCAGTCCAGTTCCTGATAGTCAGATTGAAGATGTCAGTGTTGAAGTACACCAGGATGAGGAGGATATGGGTGTTGCTGGCGCTGGGGAGGAAATTGACCAGGAGGATTCTGATGGTGAGGTGGTTTGTTTAAGTCAGGAACCCGGGGAGACACCTGTTGTCCGTGGGAGGAATATGGCCATTGACATGCCTGGTGAAAATACCAAAAAAATCAGCTCTTCGGTGTGGAAGTATTTCAACAGAAATGCGGACAACATTTGTCAAGCCGTGTGTTGCCTTTGTCAAGCTGTAATAAGTAGGGGTAAGGACGTTAACCACCTCGGAACATCCTCCCTTATACGTCACCTGCAGCACATTCATAATAAGTCAGTGACAAGTTCAAAAACTTTGGGCGACAGCGGAAGCAGTCCACTGACCAGTAAATCCCTTCCTCTTGTAACCAAGCTCACGCAAACCACCCCACCAACTCCCTCAGTGTCAATTTCCTCCTTCCCCAGGAATGCCAATAGTCCTGCAGGCCATGTCACTGGCAATTCTGACTAGTCCTCTCCTGCCTGGGATTCCTCCGATGCATCCTTGCGTGTAACGCCTACTGCTGCTGGCGCTGCTGTTGTTGCTGCTGGGAGTCGATGGTCATCCCAGAGGGGAAGTCGTTAGCCCACTTTTACTTCTTCCACCAAGCAATTGACTGTCCAACAGTCCTTTGCGAGGACGATGAAATATCACAGCAGTCATCCTGTTGCAAAGCGGATAACTGAGGCCTTGACAACTATGTTGGTGTTAGACGTGCGTCCGGTATCCGCCGTTAGTTCACAGGGAACTAGACAATTTCTTGAGGTAGTGTGCCCCCGTTACCAAATACCATCTAGGTTCCACTTCTCTAGGCAGGCGATACCGAGAATGTACACGGACGTCAGAAAAAGACTCACCAGTGTCCTAAAAAATGCCGTTGTACCCAATGTCCACTTAACCACGGACATGTGGACAAGTGGAGCAGGGCAGGGTCAGGACTATATGACTGTGACAGCCCACTGGGTAGATGTATGGACTCCCGCCGCAAGAACAGCAGCGGCGGCACCAGTAGCAGCATCTCGCAAACGCCAACTCTTTCCTAGGCAGGCTACGCTTTGTATCTCCGGTTTCCAGAATACGCACACAGCTGAAAACCTCTTACGGCAACTGAGGAAGATCATCGCGGAATGGCTTACCCCAATTGGACTCTCCTGTGGATTTGTGGCATCGGACAACGCCAGCAATATTGTGTGTGCATTAAATATGGGCAAATTCCAGCACGTCCCATGTTTTGCACATACCTTGAATTTGGTGGTGCAGAATTATTTAAAAAACGAGAGGGGCGTGCAAGAGATGCTGTCGGTGGCCAGAAGAATTGCGGGACACTTTCGGCGTACAGGCACCACGTACAGAAGACTGGAGCACCACCAAAAACGCCTGAACCTGCCCTGCCATCATCTGAAGCAAGAAGTGGTAACGAGGTGGAATTCAACCCTATATATGCTTCAGAGGTTGGAGGAGCAGCAAAAGGCCATTCAAGCCTATACAATTGAGCACGATATAGGAGGTGGAATGCATCTGTCTCAAGCGCAGTGGAGAATGATTTCAACGTTGTGCAAGGTTCTGCTGCCCTTTGAACTTGCCACACGTGAAGTCAGTTCAGACACTGCCAGCCTGAGTCAGGTCATTCCCCTCATCAGGCTTTTGCAGAAGAAGCTGGAGACATTGAAGGAGGAGCTAACACAGAGCGATTCCGCTAGGCATGTGGGACTTGTGGATGGAGCCCTTAATTCGCTTAACAAGGATTCACGGGTGGTCAATCTGTTGAAATCAGAGCACTACATTTTGGCCACCGTGCTCGATCCTAGATTTAAAACCTACCTTGGATCTCTCTTTCCGGCAGACACAAGTCTGCTGGGGTTCAAAGACCTGCTGGTGAGAAAATTGTCAAGTCAAGCGGAACGCGACCTGTCAACATCTCCTCCTTCACATTCTCCCGCAACTGGGGGTGCGAGGAAAAGGCTCAGAATTCCGAGCCCACCCGCTGGCGGTGATGCAGGGCAGTCTGGAGCGACTGCTGATGCTGACATCTGGTCCGGACTGAAGGACCTGCCAACGATTACGGACATGTCGTCTACTGGCACTGCATATGATTCTCTCCCCATTGAAAGAATGGTGGAGGATTATATGAGTGACCGCATCCAAGTAGGCACGTCAGACAGTCCGTACTTATACTGGCAGGAAAAAGAGGCAATTTGGAGGCCCTTGCACAAACTGGCTTTATTCTACCTAAGTTGCCCTCCCACAAGTGTGTACTCCGAAAGAGTGTTTAGTGCCGCCGCTCACCTTGTCAGCAATCGGCGTACGAGGTTACTTCCAGAAAATGTGGAGAAGATGATGTTCATTAAAATGAATTATAATCAATTCCTCCGTGGAGACATTGACCAGCAGCAATTGCCTCCACAAAGTACACAGGGAGCTGAGATGGTGGATTCCAGTGGGGACGAATTGATAATCTGTGAGGAGGGGGATGTACACGGTGATATATCGGAGGATGATGATGAGGTGGATATCTTGCCTCTGTAGAGCCAGTTTGTGCAAGGAGAGATTAATTGCTTCTTTTTCGGTGGGGGTCCAAACCAACCCGTCATTTCAGTCACAGTCGTGTGGCAGACCCTGTCACTGAAATGATGGGTTGGTTAAAGTGTGCATGTCCTGTTTATACAACATAAGGGTGGGTGGGAGGGCCCAAGGACAATTCCATCTTGCACCTCTTTTTTCTTTCATTTTTCTTTGCGTCGTGTGCTGTTTGGGGAGTATTTTTTTGAAGGGCCATCCTGCGTGACACTGCAGTGCCACTCCTAGATGGGCCAGGTGTTTGTGTCGGCCACTAGGGTCGCTTATCTTACTCACACAGCTACCTCATTGCGCCTCTTTTTTTCTTTGCGTCATGTGCTGTTTGGGGAGTGTTTTTTGGAAGGGCCATCCTGCGTGACACTGCAGTGCCACTCCTAGATGGGCCAGGTGTTTGTGTCGGCCACTAGGGTCGCTCATCTTACTCACACAGCTACCTCATTGCGCCTCTTTTTTTCTTTGTGTCATGTGCTGTTAGGGGAGTGTTTTTTGGAAGGGCCATCCTGCGTGACACTGCAGGGCCACTCCTAGATGGGCCAGGTGTTTGTGTCGGCCACTAGGGTCGCTTATCTTACTCACACAGCTACCTCATTGCGCCTCTTTTTTTCTTTGCGTCATGTGCTGTTTGGGGAGTGTTTTTTGGAAGGGCCATCCTGCGTGACACTGCAGTGCCACTCCTAGATGGGCCAGGTGTTTGTGTCGGCCACTAGGGTCGCTTATCTTACTCACACAGCTACCTCATTGCGCCTCTTTTTTTCTTTGCGTCATGTGCTGTTTGGGGAGTGTTTTTTGGAAGGGCCATCCTGCGTGACACTGCAGTGCCACTCCTAGATGGGCCAGGTGTTTGTGTCGGCCACTAGGGTCGCTTATCTTACTCACACAGCTACCTCATTGCGCCTGTTTTTTTCTTTGCGTCATGTGCTGTTTGGGGAGTGTTTTTTGGAAGGGCCATCCTGTGTGACACTGCAGTGCCACTCCTAGATGGGCCAGGTGTTTGTGTCGGCCACTAGGGTCGCTTATCTTACTCACACAGCTACCTCATTGCGCCTCTTTTTTTCTTTGCGTCATGTGCTGTTTGGGGAGTGTTTTTTGGAAGGGCCATCCTGCGTGACACTGCAGTGCCACTCCTAGATGGGCCAGGTGTTTGTGTCGGCCACTAGGGTCGCTTAGCTTACTCACACAGCTACCTCATTGCGCCTCTTTTTTTCTTTGCGTCATGTGCTGTTTGGGGAGTGTTTTTTGGAAGGGCCATCCTGCGTGACACTGCAGTGCCACTCCTAGATGGGCCAGGTGTTTGTGTCGGCCACTAGGGTCGCTTATCTTACTCACACAGCTACCTCATTGCGCCTCTTTTTTTCTATGCGTCATGTGCTGTTTGGGGAGTGTTTTTTGGAAGGGCCATCCTGCGTGACACTGCAGTGCCACTCCTAGATGGGCCAGGTGTTTGTGTCGGCCACTAGGGTCGCTTAGCTTAGTCATCCAGCGACCTTGGTGCAAATTTTAGGACTAAAAATAATATTGTGAGGTGTGAGGTGTTCAGAATAGACTGAAAATGAGTGGAAATTATGGTTTTTGAGGTTAATAATACTTTGGGATCAAAATGACCCCCAAATTCTATGATTTAAGCTGTTTTTTAGTGTTTTTTGAAAAAAACACCCGAATCCAAAACACACCCGAATCCGACAAAAAAAATACGGTGAGGTTTTGCCAAAACGCGGTCGAACCCAAAACACGGCCGCGGAACCGAACCCAAAACCAAAACACAAAACCTGAAAAATTTCAAGTGCACATCTCTAGTCTAAACCCTACTAGGCTAAAGGACCCATGATGTCACACACATGTGACATGCAGCAATAGGGGGAGTAGCAATGTCCGAACATGAGTGCCGAAATGTACGCTCACCACGCTTCAGGCACGGTGCTCGTTTCGCTCTCCACGTGGTTACTAAAGGCAATAGATGGTGACATGGATAGTAACAGTGCTATCCCACTGACCTTGCTCCTCCCCCTGCCAGCGCGTGTCTTGTAGTTGAAAAACCAGAGGTCCTTTAGTCCACTAGGATTTAGCATTAATCGTAAATAATTACTGGGGTCCTGCTTGTCCAGCTGTGATGAGGCTACTGGTTCCGGCACATCTATGCCAACTTGATGTGCAGTACCATCACAGCTAAAGAGGCCTGGCAAATTCTTTTTTTGCAAGTGTTCAGTTTATATCTGTATGTTGGTGTGGTTGTTCTTATTTGAGGTAGCATGTCAGCATATTTGCTCCTTTACCATACATATATCGTGATTTCTTATTTTTTTTAAGTACGTTTTACATATGTATCTAGTTTCTATGTACTTACTGGGTAACATTTTGGCTATTTTGGTCTCTGCACTGCCTCTTTTAATTTTTTTTTTTTTTTTTTTGCATATGTGTCTAGTTTAGTTTATATGTGCTTATTGGTATTGTTATCTTTAGCAAGCTATTTCGCACCACATGTGCTAATTGCAGTATTTAAAATTTTCTTGGAAAGGATATAGTTACATGGGTGGACTAAGTGACCCCCTATTTTTTTTAAACTATGCCCACCTGTTCGTTCCATGTGATGTTGGGATTAGCACCTCTCCCCATCACCCGCTGCTTCTATCTCCCACTGCCTCTCCCTGTCACTTACTGCCTCTCCTACATGCTCCCACATCCACTAACCAATCACAGCGGCAGCAGCTGCGGGAGAACCTGCACTGTACACAGGAACAAACCCACCAGCCGGCCAATCACAGGTCACCTCACAGTGCCAGCATGGTGAGGTGGTGCTGAATCCTGACACAGATCTATCATCTCCACATTTTTTCACCTATTGGTGAAGGTGTATGTATGGAAGGGGGGGGGGGAGGGGGGCTTTACACAAGTTTTGCCTAGGGCGTCAGATTACCTTGCACCGGCCCTGCACTGAGTTATATAGGACAGTTCCTTAATAAATTCATTAAGCAAGTGGAGCCATTAAGCAGTTCAGTATATTCCCTCAGTGTGAAGACAGGATAAGACAGTTCCAACAGTAAGGTGAATCAGTCATGCAGTGAAATCAGAAGATTATAAGAGTAGCACAGCTCAGTTGCAATAGCAGTTAATGGCATGCAGTTAACACAGCCAACTCTATTTGTAGAGAATAGTATGCAGTTACACAGAGTTCTGTCTCACAGAATTTAGGCAGACATGCAATGAGCAGCAGCACAGTTCTATAGCCATAAATAGCAAAGGACAAGCAGTGAAGAACAATACCAGCCGATAGGAGCAGTGTAAGCAGAGTAGGTTCACAGAACAGTTCCTTAAATGGTGAATTAGCATTTAACTAAGGATAGTCTCCCAGTAATACCCTGCATCAGGGTGGTATCTACCACTTGGCCAGGATGGCACTTGCCAAGGGTGCCAGCCGAGCAGATGCGCTGCCCAACGGTGCCACCCTCGGCCAATGGGTGGAATCTTTTAAGCCGTAGTGTCTGGCATAACCTTGCCGAGCTGCCTGTGCATTGCCTGGGATGGAGGGTGGAGGATCGCTCAGCAGGTAGGAGCTGGCGCCGGTGTCTGGCACCACAATGCACTATAGGGAAGAAACTGAAAATAAACTACAACTCCCAGCAACCTTTGCTGTCGGGAGCTCCCGGCGGCAAGGGCTGCTGGGAGCTGTAGTTTTTTTTTCAGTTTCTTCACGTAGTTTGGTGTGATGCCGGACACCGACGCCAGCTCCTGCCTGCAGAGCGATCCTCCGCCCTCCATCCCAGGCAGCTTGGCACAGCAGGTATTGCCGGACACTACGGCTATCTGCTGGGATATTGTGGGGTGGGGACTAGGGCTATGTGCTGTGTGGGGAGGCTATGTATGTGCTGGGAGTGGGGGAGACTACTACAATGTGCTAAGGGCAGACTACAGCTATGTGCTGGGAGGGAGGTCGGGACTATGGCTACGTGCTTGGGGTGGTGAGGGGCTATGTGCAGGGAGGGGGACTATGGCTATCTATGCTGGCAGGGAACTATTATTATGTGATGGGAGGGGGGTGGGGACTACTGTATGACTGTGCTGGGAGAGGTGGAGACTACGGCTATGTGCTGGGGGAACTACGGCTATTGCTTGGGGAGGTGGAGGCTATGGTTATTTACTGGGAGGGGACTATGGCTATGTGCTGGGAGGGGGATGGGGACTATAACTCTATGACTGTGGGTGTATATCTGGCACCGTGGGGGCTTATCTAGCACTGTGAAGGCATATCTAGCACCGTGCGGGCACATCTGGCAGTATGGGGGCATATCTGGCACCGTGGGGACATGTGTATCTGGCAATGTGGGGGCATATCTAGCACTGTGGGGTCATATCTGGCAGAGTGGGGCATGTGTGTATCTGGCACTGTGAGGGCATATGTGTATCTGGCACTGTGGGGGCATATGTGTATCTGGCACTATTGGGGGCATATGTGTATATGGCACTGCAGTATTGGGGTCATATGTGTATCACGTCCCCATTTTCATTGGCCATGCCCCATGTGGCATGTGGCCACACCCATGTTTGGGCGGTGCATGCCTTCAGCATGCACACACAATACCACTAATATTTTTTTTCTACTTGCACCACTGGGTAGTGTGCTGGACTACACCTCTTTGCACTACTATTTGATTATACTACCTGACCTTGGGTAGCATTGCGTCCTCAGCCAGGCCAGGCACTGCTGATGTCTCCTCAGTGTTATAAGAATTACTGTGTCGGCATAATGTGTAAAAGGAACTGCTACTTTGTGGGCATGATGTGTATAAGGGTTACTACTGTGTAGCTTAATTTGAATTGGAGGAACTATTGTATGGTCATGCCCCTTTCCCACAAGATCATGTCCCTTTTTTGCACATGCACCTTCCCTATTTCAAATATGGGGGGCGCCAGTCTCTTACTTTGCCAGGGGCACTCGGACCCCTAGATACACCCCTGCCCTGCATATACATATATCTCAGTTATTCACTGTGGGGTGCAGAGCGGTGTAGCTGTAGCCCTAGGTGGAACATAATAGTGTCCGTAACAGCTTAAATTAGGGCTGTGACACGCTAATGGCTAATGCTGGTGACCTGTCAACGGCTTTTTATCACTTGATGTCCAAACTCTGCCTCACACTGATGTGAGGGGCAAGGGGTGAACTGCCCTTGACTGAGGTGACCAAGTTCCCTTGGGGGCTGTGTGGGCAGGTAGAATTATACTGGATTAACTCCCCATTCTTAGGGTTCAGATGCAGTTACTATCTCTCTCTCTATTTTCAACACACACTGTGGACAGCTGTCAG